>NC_090935.1:263358745-263673010 GCF_040938575.1 Ambystoma mexicanum | reverse complement strand
TCCCTGCTTAAGACCGGGGAGACGCGTTTCCCGACCGTCTCGGGGGAACTTCGGGACAACTCCGAAGTAGGTGCTTAGAGGATCCGCAGTACATGCAGAGGCCCTGTTCTCTGCGTCTCTTTCGTTCCTCGGGAGTCAACGGGCCCCTAGTAGATCCTATTTGCATAGGTTCCTCTGGCTGCGATCGAGTAGAAGGGTTTGAGGCGGGTACTCCGATGGTCTGATGTGGTCTGAACCTCCTCCTTTCTAATCTTCGCTCTTGTAATCTGAATTCCAATTGCAGGGACAGCGTGACCAACTCCGGGAAAGAAGCAGGACGTGCCATCCGGGCTAGTTCGTCTTTAATTTCATCATGTAGTCCTCGTCGGAAGAGGGTCTGCTGGGCAGAGTCTGGCCACCCTGCCTCAGTCGCCAACTTCATAAATGCTGAGGCGTATGTCTGTATACCTTGATTCCCCTGACGGAGATCCAGAAGAGCTTCATATGAGGAGTATTGGACCTCTGGTCTTTCGAATCTGTTCCGCATCAATTGAAGGAACTGTGCATAATCATTAACCGCAGGATTAGCTTGCGCTATCAATGGAGTAGCCCACGCCAAGGCATTGCCCACTAGGTTGGAGACCAAAAAACCAACCTTGGCCCTATCGAGTTCATAGGCATTAGGTCGAAAGGTAAAATAAACCATACAGGCATCCAAAAATTCTTTCAGGAGTCGTGGACTGCCATCATACTTCCCGAAGGAAAATGTCAGGGGAGGCAGGTCGCCTCGGAAATCCTCTCGAGTGGCTACCTGCTGCCGTAAGTTGATGTTCTCTGTTCGAAGGTTCTGAACCTCCGCCTGGAGACCCTGAATAGCCGTTACCATCTCCTGGTATTGTTCCAAAGAGGCCATCGTAGTTGTTGGTTGCGTTGCAATCTGTCAAAACCACTTCCCAATATTTCTTTACCCGGAGTCTCCTCACCTTGATCTTCACTAAGACTGGTGGCTTTCTGTCTTCTCCTCCATTCTTTCTGGGTCTTCTCCTCTTCCGTGTCCTTCTTAAGGAGTCCTTTACCCTTCTTGCGTTCGAAGAGATAGGGACGGTCTCCTCCGGAGGCCACCTTGACCGTTATTAGACTAAACCGTCAGGTGAACCCTGGGGAGTCCGCCCCTCTCACTACAGGGAAAAAGCCAGTAAGGCAGAAAAAACCCTGTGAGGCTGCCGGCGGGGATGGATTGGGTAACTTCCAGAAGTACTAAAAGTCTTGAGAATAATGTCCAGTTGATAACTCCAAATATCACCGGAAACAGGACTTTGATTCCTTGGCAGGAACGAGGGTGCCTTGGATGAGGCGCTGGAGTGAAGAGCCACGAAGGAAGACTAAACAGGCTTCCGAAGTATCCAACAGCGGCTCCGAAGACTGCTGATAGGGTAAGTTGGGATGAAGGGAGAGAATGTGAGAGTGGCCCAGAGTCCGTGGGAGAGCGAGAATGCGAGAGAGTAAGAATGAGAGAGAAGTGACTATGAGAGTGCGCGAATGCGAGGCAAGCGAATGCGAGAGAGAAAGCATGAAAGGGTAAGTGACTATGTGAGTGCGCGAATGCAAGGCAAGCGAATGCGAGAGAGAAAGAATGAAAGGGTAAGTGACTATGTGAGTGCGCGAATGCGAGGTAGAGTGAATGCGAGAGAGTCTGAATGAAAGAGCAAGTGTCTATGAGAGCGCGCGAATGCGCGGTCGAATGAATGCGAGAGTACGCGAAAGAAAAGGGGGAAGGCAAGAGAGAACGGCCGTCGCCAGGCGAGAGGGCGGCGGGCCGGTGAGAGTACCCAGGTAAACTAAAGAGGAGCTCGGGAGGTCAAAGCTTTCGTCGGCACAAATCCGAAAGTAGCATAGCGAGTTGCAACGCAACTCGCAGGGGGGGGCGTGGCTTCCTTAAATGCAGCGGCAACCAGAAAGACTAGACCGCTCACCGACAGACCAGATGGACCTAATAACGCCTCCATCTTGCCCATAACTTCCACGGTCTCAGCGGTGTGACAGAGAGAGGACATCCATAACTTAATCAGGTACTCCAGACTCCAGGGGTGGGGTTCAGGGATGGCAGGGGGACTTAAAGAGCACACTGTTTCATAAGCATTCTCCTTTTTTGACCACGAGGTTCACAGAACATCTCATTTCTGAAGAAAGAGGGTTCCTATTTTATACGATAGGATAGACTACACAATCCAGAGGTAACAGGGAGACATCACAAACCACCCTCCCTCCATTGGACAACCCTGCTGACTGTGTTATATAAAGCTGTCTAGTGGGGTGTGTGCTGGGAGGTGGGTGTAAGCATCAGGCATCGGTGTCCAGACAACCCTGGAAGCTGGCTACCAGGTGGCACTTACACCATCACCCAAAAAGAAATAGCAACAATAAATATCTCACACCTATGAGTGCCACATCAGTGCAATGTCAGTGACTTCATGACAGCAGCTAGCTAAATTCTGGACAGTGTACAGCCTTATCTTCATGTACAGCTGGTGTGGTGTGAATCATTCATCATCTCCACCAAACAACGGCCCTAGGAGAGTCGGTATCCAACAGAGGGAAAGGTGACTAGTTGATTCAGATGGCTCTAGTTGTTACCTCTGGGTGGATAGCTCCAGCTGTGGAAAGGCATCTGAAACGAATGTGAATTTGGTTGGAATACCTACTGGATAGTGTCAGCCAAGCAACCCATGTAATATCAGTTGTTGCTTAGCTCAATTTTTATCTGGATATGTGAGCCTATTGTTATGAAAATCATGGCAGTTGAAATCACTGATGGTAAACAATTCTAAAATAAAAATAAAATATACCAGATTATGCTAACACACACTCCTACACTCAGATGTGCAGTACTAAGGAAAATTAAGACTCGCAAAAACAAAGAAAATGAGTCCACCTTGGAGAAAATAAAAAATACATTAGGAAAATGTCCAATCCCATAGATCCTCTGGATTATGGGGGAAGAAGAAGGTGACAATCAAAAAAAAAAAAAAAAAGCATCAAAGGCAGTGGATGAGTGGGCGACAGAAGGGAGGCGGGTTGCAGTATGTCAAATCGCACAATGGCAAATGTTCACTGGGATCCCCCATGCTGAGGAGGACCCTAAAATGGGGGGCCACGGCCATGCAAAGCCAATGCCTGGTCATCAAGGGCCACTCCCATTCGGGACAGGAAGGCATGCACCAGGACCTGGAAATCAGCCGAGTACCCATGCCTGCTGCTCCTTTAGCTGACCATCTGCAAGTTAATGGTTTCACTCAAGGCAGCTATCTCCAGCTGGAGGTTCTTCCTTGAGGCCAGACTCTCCTCCTAAATGGCCTGCCTTAAGAGCTGCAGGGACTCTCTACTCTCTTTTCACATGAGGTGAATATCAGCCTGGAGTCCAGAGCTAGTGGCATTTACATGAGTGGCCATCTGACGTATGACCTGAGAAATTTCCTGCAGGATCTCGTTCTGCCTGGTATTTGCCTGTAGCAACTCATCCTCCCAATCAAAATGTGCAGCAGGAAAGTGTATACCACAAGTTGCCAGAAGGCTGGAGGGTGCTGTTAGGGAGAATTCTCTGTTTAGGCTGAATTTCCTAACCTAGTGAGTCCCCCATAATCTTTGCTGGATTTCTGGAGTTTGTTTTTTTTCTCCTGCCAAGAGTGAGACTCTTTGTCTCCCACTCTTGGACATGATTTGTGGTGTTCCTTTGACTGTTAATATGTTTTATGGGCTATGGGGTCCTTTACTCCATAGAGTCTCATTTGTTTTTACTATGTGTGTTACACAGCACCCTCCGTGCAGTGACACAGGGGTGTCACAGTGACACCCCACCATAGACTCCATACCCTGGGACTGACTACTGTCTCCCAGGGCATGTAAAGTCACCATTGGCTTTACTAGTCCCAAATTATGAACAGAAACCAGTACAAACCATCATATTGTGCACGTACTGGTCGGGGCAATTCGATTGCCCCGGGGTCTGTTAGTCGAGGGGGCACGTCTCCGTCTCCCCTGATCGAGTTTTGGCTGGTGGCAGTGGATACTACTTTTTATATTCGACCGCGAATATATCTCTATAGGATTTTCCCATTGTTCGAGGCTACCAACATTAATTATTTAATTCTCATAGCCTCGAACATACCACTGGTTTATTTATTTAATATTAATTCGCCGGTTGGTATTTTTTGCCAGAACTCGATTTTAAAATGGCGTTTGTGTTCTCTTCTGTGACTCCAACCCAAGTCGAGCCCTTTGTTCCACTTTTTGGGGGGCTTCTCCACAGAAGCCTCCAAAAGTGGTGCCACTCTGTCTGGGTACCACAGGGGGTGTGGGAGGGAGTTTAGGCCCCCTGGACTGAGTTACCTTGGTAGCTCAAGTCGCACTCTTGTGTGATTGGCCCAAGTGGTGAGCCGGCCGGCTCACCACTTAGCATGTTTGATTGACAGCTAGGCTAAGTGAATGGGGGCAACAGGTTTATACTTGTTGTAGTAGACCATGCTACTAGGTACCCTGAGGCAATTCCTATGAGGACTGTTACAGCTCCGGCTTGGGCTAAGGCCCTCCTTGGTATTTTTACCAGGGTTGGGTTTCCTAAGGAAGTAATCTCTGACAGGGGGTCGAATTTTATGTCCCACTACATGAAAGCCATGTGGAAAACCTGCGGAGTTACTTACAAGTTCTCAACCGCATACCACCCTCAGACAAATGGACTGGTTGAAAGGTTCAACAGAACCAGAAGAGCGTGATAGGTGCTTTAGAGGACCCCCTTAAAAGAAAGTGGGACCTTCTACTGCCATGCCTTCTCTTTGCTTATAGAGAAGTCCCTCAGGAGGGAGTAGGTTATTCTCCCTTTGAACTTCTTTATGGTCATCCGGTCAGAGGTCCATTGGCCCTGATCAAGGAGGGGTTGGAGAGTGCTCCTTCCCCCAAGCCAGTCAGAGTGACTGACTATGTGATAGGTCTCCGAAGGAGAATGTCACAAATGATGGCAGAAGCAAGTGATAACTTGAAAGCTGGACAAGCATTGGTCAAGCACTGGCATGACCAAAAGGCTAACATGGTTGAGTTTACTCAGGACCAGCTAGTTCTCGATATGATTCCAACAAGGCAGCAGGCCTTGCAAGACAAATGGATGGGACCCTTCAAGGTTGTGGGTAAACTTGGAGAGGTCAACTATCTGGTGGACCTTGGCAATCCCAAGGAGGCTCCAACAGTCTTCCACACCAACAGACTAAAAGCGTATGGGCCTCATTACGACCCAGGCGGTAAGTTACCGCCTGGGTCGTACCTTTACCACCATGGCGTAAACTATGTTTACGCCATGGTGGTTGGCGGACTTACCGCCCCATTCCGAGGTGAGTGGGGCGGTAAGTCCCCATTAACCCATTTACCCTTCCCCATTCCCATTTTTGCCCCATAGGGCATAATGGTAGTGGGGAAGGCGTTAATTACGCCACCGTAAATTAGGGTGGCGTAATTAACAACAAGGTCCCTTAGCGCCATGGATTTTAACACCTGCTAAAAGCAGGTGTTAAAAGCTCCATGGCGCTAAGGGACCTCGGAATCAGGCGGTAAGGGTCGGCGCTGTTTACGCCGCCGTAAACCCCTTACCGCCAGGGTCCTAATGAGGCCCTATGTCTCCAGACCTGATGTAGGAGCTTTGCTTCTAGCATCATCAGAGGAAGAAGAAGAGAGTGAAGCTCTTCCTGATCTCCTCAGAGGCTTACCTTTAGACAAAAAGATTGAAGGAGTAAATCTCTCTTCAAATCTGACACCTGAGCAACAGGAAGAGTGCAAATCTATGTTAAATCAGTTTGCCTCCCTGTTCACACTTTCACCAGGCTTGACCCCTTGGGGACAGCATGACATACTCACTGGTGACTGTCTGCCAGTCAAAAGCAGAGGATATTGAATGTCAGAGAATGTAAGAACCCACATCAAAGGTGAGGTCAGCAAGATGCTTGATCTCGGGGTAATAGAGCCCTCTACTAGTCCATGGTCTAGCCCATTTGTGTTAGTACCAAAGGCAGGATCTAAAGAATTTAGATTTTGTGTGGATTACAGAGCTCTTAATGCAGTCACTGAGACTGATGCCCACCCTTTGCCAAGGACATATGAGTTGGTGGATAGACTTGGTGCAGCCAAGTTCCTCAGCACATTTGACTTGACGTCAGGCTATTAGCAAATAGCCCTGACAGACCATGCCAAGGAGAAAACTGTATTTTCTACCCCAGTTGGCTTATACCAGTTTAAGGTTATGCCTTTTGGATTGAAAAATGCACCTGCTACATTTCAAAGGATGGTAAACCAGGTTCTGAATGGGATGGAGGACTTCTTCATGGCATACTTGGATGACATAGCAGTGTTCAGAAATTCCTGGGAAGAACATGTGGACCACCTGAGACATGTTTCGCATGCTCTTGGAAAGGCCAATATGACCATAAAGGCAAGTAAATGCCAGATTGGACAGAGTAAAGTGGTCTACCTTGGACATGAGGTAGGAGGTGGAGAAATAAGAACTTTGCCCAGTAAGATTGAAGCTGTGCAAAATTGGACAACACCTACTACTCAGACCCAGGTGAGAGCCTTTTTAGGCCTCACTGGAAATTACAGGAATTATATTGCGAACTATGGGTCCATAGCTTCTCCACTGAATGTCATCTCCTCTCCTAAATTCCCTAAAAAGGTTAGGTGGAATGAGGAATGCAATCAGGCCTTTGAAACCCTGAAAAAGGCTCTTTGCCAAGCCCCAGTACTCAGAGCTCCTGACTACCACCAAACTTTCATTGTGCAAACAGATGCTTCAAATGTAGGAATAGGTGCAGTCCTTAGTCAACTGGATGGGAAAGGTAGGGAGCACCCCATTTGCTTCATCAGTAGAAAACTGAAGGATCCTGAAACAAGGTGGGCAACCATTGAACAAGAGTGTTTTGCTATTGTGTGGGCTCTGAAGAAGTTTAGGCCATACTTGTATGGTTCTACTTTTGTCATTCAGACTGACCACCAACACTTGAGATGGTTAATGCAAATGAAAGGGGAAAACCCAAAACTATTGAGATGGTCAATCTGCCTGCAAAGGTTTGATTTCACCATTGAGCACAGGTCAGGGTGTCACCACCAAAATGCTGATGGTCTCCCTAGGATGTATGTCATCAACTAGAGGTATGAGATTCATCCAGGAGTGGATTAAATCCTCCTGTGCCTTAGTCTGAGGGGGGCGAGTGTTAGGGAGAATTCTCTGTTTAGGCTGAATTTTCTAACCTAGTGAGTCCCCCAGCAGCTTTGCTGGGTTTCTGGAGTTTGTTTTTTTTCACCTGCCAAGAGTGAGACTCTTTTTCTCCAACTCTTGGACATGATTTGTGGTATTCCTTTGACTGTTAATGTGTTTTATGGGCTATGGGGTCCTTTACTCCATAGGGTCTCATGTGTTTTTACTATGTGTGTTACACAGCACCCTCCGTGCAGTGACACAGGGGTGTCATAGTGACACCCCACCATAGACTCCATACCCTGGGACTGACTACTGTCTCCCAGGGCATTTAAAGTCACCATTGGCTTTACTAGTCCCAAATTATGAACAGACACCAGTTCAAACCATCATATTGTGGACGTACTGGTCAGGGAAATTCGATTGCCCCGGGGTCTGTTAGTCGAGGGGGCACATCTCCGTCCCCCCTGATCGAGTTTTGGCTGGTGGCAGTGGATACTACTTTTTATATTCGACCGCGAATATATCTCCATAGGATTTTCCCATTGTTCGAGGCTACCAACTTTAATTATTTAATTCTCATAGCCTTGAACATACCACCGGTTTATTTATTTAATATTAATTTGCCGGTTGGTATTTTTTGCCAGAACTCGATTCTAAAATGGCGTTTGTGTTCTCTTCTGTGACTCCAACCCAAGTCGAGCCCTTTGATCCACTTTTTGGCGGGCTTCTCCACAGAAGCCTCCAAAAGTGGTGCCACTCTGTCTGGGTACCACAGGGGGTGTGGGAGGGGGTTTAGGCACCCTGGATTGAGTTACCTTGGTAACTCAAGTTGCACTCTTGTGTGATTGGCCCAAGTGGTGAGCCGGCCGGCTCACCACTTAGCATGTTTAATTGACAGCTAGGCTGAGTGAATGGGGGTGTGCTGCATAAAAGCAGGGCTTTTGGGACTGGAACTTCAGAAGTCGCCACAGGACCTGAGAATCCGACGAGGGAGAAGCTGAGCCGACCTGCTACGATGACACCACCGGTGGAGCCCTGCAGAACCGACTCACCACTTCCCGACGACAGAGAAGATCTCCCGGCTGGAGAGTCTTCTTCCCCTGAGTGGTGGGAACAACCAGTTTACCTTCTTTTCCTCGCATCCCAGGATGTCTTGTGGTCGAATTGCCTGTGCCAAGCACCCCGACAACCGGATAGCCACTTACCACTGGACCGCGAATAAAAGGACCGCTCCTTTTAACTGAGAACTCCGCGGCTGGTTTCTTCTCTGGCAGTGCAACGGACTCCTGTCTTCCTCCCCGACGAGATCCTCTCTTCCCCCGGACGAAGCACCGACTTGCATCCACTGCCAGGAACAACTGCCCCCGCTGGAGTATTCTCACCACTTTAAGGTTCCGTGTCCGCCAGGACTCCCTTTCTAAAGATTGCTACAAGGTAATAATAATCCCTTAACCTTCTGGACTGGGCTGGCTGCCTTGACCACCTAACTGGTCCCTTTCTTTTGGTCCAACTCTTTCTGAACCTTTTCGAGACTTTTGTGCACTTTTCAACCGTGTGACCTTGGACACATTTCGTGCTGATCCTCTTAAAGTGTATCCGGCTTTCTGAACTCTAACTTCATGGTTTGATTCTGCCTTCCTCTCTTGCTGTGTTCTTGTGAAAGTGTTGGGATCTGTTTCAATTTATACTCTGCCTTTCTCTCCCTTTTAAACCGAATTATTAGAGTGCCAACTGCGTTAAGCGCTCACCGCTGTCTGAAAATAAGTGGGGCTTTACTTAAGACTTGTCTAATATTCTTTTAAGGGAGTGTATATCTTTTAGTGACCGTGTTTTTGAACTGCTTAATATTAGTGCCTGTGTGTTTTATTAGATGTGGTTTTAAATAAATAATTATATCTCTTTTACACCAAGCTCTGGTCAGTGTTTGCTTGTTCTACTGTGTTCTTTTGACCTATTGTGGATACTCTGTATACTGCCTAACTCTTCTTGAGGGAAGTCTGACTGCTCAGCCACAGCTACCAAGTGAATCTGTGTTGTACAGACTGCTAACAAGGTGGTTTACTGCCAAACACCTGTAGTCTTAAATCTTTTGCAGTGGTCCCAGAGAGGTCTGCACAGGTTTCTGCCTAACAGGTGCCAGAAGTCTGGTTGGTCCTGTCTCCCTGAACGCACTTTGAGTGGGGGCCTTCTGTAAGATATATGTTTAGGGTTATATCTAGTACATTGTGATATTTTATTGTGGTATTTTTCTATGGTGGTATGTGTGGACATTTTGTAGTGGTGAGAATAATTTCAGAATACTGCCTAATAATTATTTCACCACGGTCACTAACAATAAACAAATACTGGACCTAACACACTATGAATAAATGGCTCATGCTCTCCTGTGATGTTTTATTTACAACATGATGATGATGCCCTTGTGGCTGTGTTCAAACAAATGTAAAGCATGCAATTGAAATACAACACATTTAGTCAGCCTCTCTGAAATGCTCAACTCCCACGAGTAATTTACCTTATGTTTTGCCACATGTGGTAAAATGTGAATTACCTCGGGGGGTAAAATAGGCTTACCACCTGGTGGACCTCAGTCTATGTGTTAACAATAATTCGGACACATAATAAAATGCAAGTCCAATTCGTTTTTCTCTTTTTTGGCTTTATAAAATGTTAAAATTCAGAAAATGACCAAACAGTTGTACTCTGCTGTACTCCTTTACAGAGACTATTTAAACACGGATAAACATCATTTCATTAGAGAGCTTGCACACATTAAATAGCTTATCTAATAATAAGCTTCAGTTACACATTTGTTTGCCGGCCGACTAACGCACGGTCTTAGGTAACCTTGAATGTTTCTCTCATCTAAATCTTGGAGGCTATACAGTGGGAATCCACACAAAATATAGATAGTGAATTACTTAAAGAAAACAAACATATTTCTATCACGCAACCTGTATGCATTTCCCACGTACACTACACACTCCTCAATTACTGTTACATTTACATAGATAAGCTAGCGATATTCCCAACTCAAGTCAGCAGTAAATCCTCCCCAGCCTTTCCGACAACTCAGGGTCACCCCAGATAAGGATGCTCAAGGCTTCGCAGCTCTGCTAAGTATTGCCAACCCAGGAGAGAAACAGCTTCTGCCTTAGTCTGCTTGCAATCAGCCCAGCACCAGCCCTCTGCTCCCTTCGTCAGTCAGTGCCCGAAGAGGAATGCCCTTATCTGCCTTCAAACCCTTTTTATGAAACCCTGTCACTTCAGAAAAACACCTCCCCTTGACCAGATCCACCCACTAAAATGTCACGCAACTTACTCTGTGCCTCTCATTGTGCTAAAAATACATCTCTCTTGCACTTTCTGCTCCAATTCATTGCACTTTCTGCTCCAATTCAGAGCCATGTCTTTAGGAACGGATCTTCATATTTTTCACCTTACCAGACTGTGTAGATTCAGCCTGCACATTTAAAGTTAATTTTTCTTCCCATTTTCAGAGCATTGTGCATTGGCTCAATGTGAATCCAGTTTATTTCATGGACTAATTTGCGCTAAATAGTATTATGGGATTCAGTTACATGTTAGATGGGGTTGGGTTAATTAATATGTTAGATCTATGTTAGTATTATATTTAGTGAAGCTCAGTTCATTAAAATAGCATCCCAGAGCAAAGCGATAATTTTCAGGCATGTGCTCTGTGCATTGGCATCTATTTAAATCCAATTTGAGACACGTTGAGTCCCTTAAT
Source organism: Ambystoma mexicanum (assembly GCF_040938575.1). NCBI lineage: Eukaryota > Metazoa > Chordata > Amphibia > Caudata > Ambystomatidae > Ambystoma > Ambystoma mexicanum. The sequence goes on along the minus strand of NC_090935.1, from coordinate 263,662,046 downwards.
GAGCCTCACACCCTTGGCACTAGTTAAAACTTTAGCCCTCACTAAAACATGATTTTTGAAATGCAGAGTCTAGATGTTGAAATGCAGAGTCTACATGTTGAAATGTGCAGTCTAGATTCCTATTCCTACACTTCCCCTACCTGACCCACTGCACTCACCCACTACTTCATCCTCCACAATGGAAGTGGCCAGTGGTGCACATGGTGAACATGCCAGTGCTGCATGACCCGAGCTGACAGGGAAATGGTGTCCAGGCTCTCCTCCTCGCACTGCGCATACTCACGGTACCAGAGTAGTTCTTGTACATCAGGGCTACTCAGTGCAGGTCCAGCCACCATGTCCTGGATGAATCCCTCCACATCTGACTCCCTACCATTAGATGATGATTTGTTGTCAGGTTTGGTCACAATGGCCTGCAAGCACAGCGGATACTGAGCTGCCAAAGCTGCACAGCCTGCGCTGGTGAACATTTCTGCCTCGTCCTCCTCGTCCGACCCAGCCTGCAAGATGGCCGACAACAGTAACAATCAGACGCCTGTATCATCTAGAAAATACAAACAACTTCTATTCATACACCCACAAGCCCTGTGCTGCACGTGCTTCCAGAGCGATAACTGGCCTCTTCTATTTGTCCCATATGACCATCTCAAACAGCCTGCATCAACATCAAAGACACAACATGTTTTGTACCTTCATTTCACACATGATGGGCAACATAATACTTCTGTATTTATTGGAAATTATAATATGCAATGACAAACAGTGAGTAGAACATTCATCAACAGTTCTTTGGTGCCTGCAGCATGACATTGCTTGGTTGAACATCAGAATGTGTGTGTTGCACTGCTTGGCCAAATGACAAAACATACATGAAGCCAGTTGTAGTACTGACATCCTCATCCCCTATTCTCCTATATTCCCATGTTAACATTATAACTTGTCCATGCTCCCTTTCTGCTTTGATATGTCTGACATGACAGCATGGTAGACATGACCACAGTGGACTCCGAAACACACTACATGCACCACATTCATTATGCCTCAAGACTCTGTACATAGAAAATCATTTTCTGTGACTGCCAGCCCTTATAGAAAATACATGAACCCACATTCTACTTCTAAAACACATTGTAACAGACATTAGGTCAGTTTCTGGCCTTAGCATTGCCAAAATGTATATTGAATGGATATCTGTGAAGTGTGCCCATATTTAAATGCAATGGTTGTGGGACTACAGGCATATCCACAGGCATGACACAGGGACTGTCTGCTGCAACATGTGTGTTGTCTACATGGAGCATAGTATCTGTCATTCTACTTCTGTTGTTTTGCCAAAACAATTATGAGTAATGAAATAGGTATATCACAGGGCACCGTTCACAAAGCCTCTGCCACATCACGCGAGATATCAAGGCTCAGAGGAAACCATCTTTCACATGTGCACACATACCATGTGTTGACAACAACCAATGCTTCATGCACACATGCCACTCACCTGATGTGTCGGCACACAACCTGCTCACTCGTGATGAGCCCACTGGCCACCTCCTCAAAGGATATCAGCTCCTAAATGTGTGAAGATCCCCACCAGTAGCCTGGGCAAAGACAAGATTGTGGCTAAGTTTCAACTTTGTCGGCCTTGTGAGGTCTATCATCCTTTTGTGCACCTCTTCCGCGGTGCGCCTGTTCAGCCCAATGGAATTAATCATGTCAGTGACCTATTGCCACATTCTTTGCTGGGCTACTGTAAAAAAGATAAATGGGTTCTCCCCTATTTTTGTTTACGGGGGGTCAAATCTGTACTATGGGGAGTATTATACAAAAGAGAACAAGAAGTCAGATCGACGACCCCTCTCTAGAGGTCCCTTTGGATGCAACTGTGTGCGAGAACAGACTCTACTCTATAATTTTTGTAGATTCACCACCTGTAGCCTTTTGGGCACTCCTTTATGACACAAACCTAATATATTACAAACAATTTGTTTTATTTCCATTTTTTTTAAGCACAATCTAAGAAACTTTTCAGCATACAATTCATCCTCAAAATATACCACTTATATACACCAAGTTCACTTTCTCATGGGGTAACTTAATTTAACTTTTCCTTAATGCCACAACAATTATTTAGTTATGTAACAGAGAAAAAGAGCAAACACAACATTTTCAGTTCCCTAGTAGGTCGACATATGTTTCGGCCCTCATTACGTGTACTGCTCTCTCTCTCTCACGGGCTCTCACTCAATATATATATTGCGTCATCTTCAGGAAAAAATAAATATGATGGGAAAGAATTGCATTCCCCAGTGGTAGATCTTCTGGTCTGTTGTCCGCAACAATTGGGCAGGACGTCTGAGAAACACCTTCTGATTTGGGGTGCTTTTTCGTATTTCTGCAGTGTTATTAATCACATATTGTTGATGTAGTTGTTCTTGTTACTTCTGGTTTTATTGATGATAAGTCATCTGATACTTTGATTGCTGACCAGTTACACTTTCTTACACTGGCCGATTGTCCTCCATGGCCTGTTCTTCTGTTTGTACCCTGACAGACTATGTGACCACCTCATCTGCCTAATTTGGACTAATACACCTCCATAGAGCCACCTTAGCTCCTCCTTAGAGGTACAGCCAGCACCCAGTTTGCATTGTCATCCAGCACCCACAAGGTTGCGAGGCTAAGGGTTGCTAACCTCTCTGATGCAGAAGTTGGCATCCTGAGTGAGCAGGTCCTGCCCCATTATGAGTCCCCCTTCCTTCCGAAGAAGCAGCTTGGGGTGTGTGGACATTGTAGGATCTGGGAAGACATCTCGGCTGCTGTCAATGAAGGGGGGGGTGTCAGTCCGTACCCTCAAGAACATTCAGAAGCACAGGGACACCATGATGGTCTAGAGCAAGATGGAGGTGAGGGCAGCCATTTAGCTGTAGAAGACCAATTTGTAGGCCACAAATGAGTTACTTCAGCTCTGGATCCTGGAGATACAGTGCTTCATGGCCAGTTCCTTGATCTGCAGGCCCAAATCCAAGCTGCTGTTAAGTACTCACTGGCTGAACAGTACAGAAGATTTACATTTTTCTGGATGTTGATGTATGTAGTGCTTACAGCAGCACAGTTGAAAGTAAGTATGTATTGCAAAGGTGCCAAGTAGCCTTGATATTTGGAATAGTGAATGTGTAATGGTGTTTCCTAAAAAGTGCTGAACTATTAATGGAAGGGCTAAAGTAAATGTTTCTATGTCCCAATTTGTAACGCAGGAAAAAATGAATCGAATGTACAGATTGAGATCAACTGTTTGCATGAAATGAACAGAATAAATGTAAATAGGTAGCGGAGTCACCTAGAGTGTGTTGCCGTGTGGGAGCTCTGTTCATTGCAGTCTATTTTTCCTTACTATTGCCTGTAGGATGGCCAATTTCATCAAAAACCCCTCTCCTAAGCGGAGCGATGCAGAGTGTGTTTCCGTGTTTCCGCAGACTCCGGGGGCAGTCCAGCTGCGGTCAGCGTCTCAACATTGACTTGATTTTACCATACTGCCCTCTGACCCACCCTGATTCCAACTTTCAACATGTATTGCTTTTCTTCACACACACTCGTGAATTGTGTGCGCACAGAGTCTGTGGGGACAAGTCCTTGAACATCGGAAGTGTTTTGTTGTGCCCTGTTTGGCGGGGCGTGGAGCGCGGACGAGAAGTGGGTTGTTCCCCTTCCTTTTCCACTGACTCGACCGTACTTTAGCTTGAGCTGCTCTGGTTTTCCCTTCTACATCTAGCGTACCCCCTCACAAACTCTTGGCATCACTGTGTGTCCATAGCGACTGCAATGCTAAGTCCCTTTGATCTGCGCACACCTTCGAGTAAATATCTGGAAAGTGTTTAGAAGTGCAGGAAGCGTTTCACTGTGCTCTGCCCCATGGGGTTCTTAGACTATCGCTTTTGAATTAACAAAGTAACTCACAGGATTTATGTTACTATAGTATTGGAGCACCACTGGGTCCGTAATTGTGCACACTGACCTGGCCAAAAACAATTGCGCCTTCTGTGTGGTTTGCTACAGTGGTTGCCATTTCAAGAGAATTTCGTCCCAGAGTTGAACCTTGCAAGCACCGGCATCTTAAATACGTGGGTTGTTAGCCTCTTAAGGAACTGCCTGCTTAAATCTCCATTTACTCTCATTTCTGCCTACGGAAATGTGCACAAAGTCTGTTCACTAAAAATGTGTCCACATGGCTCAATACCCTCTCCCATGTATCAGAGCAAAACTGCGTATGAAAAGCGGAATGTTGCTAACGAAGAAAATAGGTGTGACGGTACTGAGAAAGGTACCGGCATCCACACCAGACTCTGGTACAACAAAGTCACTTAGTGACATGAGTCTGGTTGGAGGCCTTGTGGGAAAGGACTTGTTGGGTGAGCCCCAGCCTATCAGTACTGCCTTGTCGCACCCTGACTCCAGTCTGGATGCTTCTATTACAAACGCACCCTCTGGATGTACCTCCACCATTGCCCCCTCTGTTCTTTCCAGCATGCCATTATCCATTGTTTCTCTAAAATGTGCTGAGCCTCGTATATACACCGTCAAAAAAGTCCCAGAACCTCACACTCCTGTAGATTCGATGTGGCAGCAAGGAAACAAGGAGAACCAATCAAAACACCTGAAGAGAAAACTCTCGCTCTTCTCTGAAGGTGATTGCGAGTGGTTAAAGAAGAAACATTTTTTCTTCAGAAAGCCCTCCACAAACACTAATGAATGTGTGGCTGGCGAAATAACTGACCGGATCTTGTTAGAATCTGCTGCTAGGGTGGAGCTGGACATGAACCATGGCCCCCTTCATATGCGTTTGGATAGCCTTAACCTGGATGTAAATAAAGTCCACCCATGGCCTCCCAACTGTGTGCTGCGGTTCGCATCAACAGTGGTTGATGCCCTTTGCCCTGGAGGCTCCAAACCTCCAAACCGTTCTAGAGCCCTAGAAAATACCGTAAATGGAATGGTCAATTATAACCCTCAATTTCATAACAGCAAAGCACAAACAATTTCTCAAGTGATGGGCAACTTAAGTGGGGCGGCTACTGCCTTGACTTCCTTTGACAATAATTCAGCAGAAATCCCAGCGAATGGAATGATTGTGACACAATCACTTATGAGGCTTGAGAGTGATGAATTGATTATCCAACCTATAGAGGTAATACCTCCTAGCATGGAATTATACACTGAAGGGGTCGCTGTGTCCCCGGCGCCCGTCAAGAGAAGCCCCACTGTTGATGCCCAAGTTGTGGACCGACTTTCAATAAAGTTGCCATGTTCTCTTGGAGTGGAAGGGGTACAGGTCCTGATCTTACATCAGATTTCATCATCTTCCTCCTCCTCCGAGAGTTAGATATACTCTGAAACATGTGCGCCTCAAAGGGTGTCGAACAGAAGAAGATTAAGGAAACGGACCACCCTCAACCTGAACAAAGACAACCTAAGGAACAAAACAGGGGCAGGAGGCATGGACATGGTTCTGATGTCAGCCCTTAATATCTCGCTGGCCCCATTCATAACATTTTATGAGGCCTTGAATGACACCTTAAAAGACCATACTACAATGCTTACTATGATCCATTCAAAGTTTGTTTACTTTGAATGCTTTGTGACTTCTGCATAAGGTGCATATGAAAAAAGTATAGAGGACAACGTAAATTCTCGTAAATCAACATTGAATCACTTCCTCACGAAAGAAATAAGAAGAAACAACTCAGACAGGAGCTTGAAGATGTGTCCTGCCACTCAGATTCCATAGAGATGAGCACAAATATCTTATTGTCTGCCCCTGTGCTCTTGTATGAAGGGCAGGCCTTAAGTTCATCAGCTTGATTGAACTATGTTGGACCTCCCTTGCTAAATAAGTGCCCTGCCTTAAATCAGACTATAGAAGGCAAAAGGTGTGAAGTTCGATCAAGTCCTAGAAGTCGGCAACAGAGCGGTACAGCTTTCACTCCAGTTGCCAAACCATCTGCATGTGATGTCGCAGTGCAGCAGAGTGTCTCGGTGTAGTGGAAGTCACACTGCGGAGACCGGAGTCTTTCTTTTCTGCCTACGTTGCTAGAGGCATGACTTAAAACACTGACACTTAGGCAGAGCCTTTGGCACAGTGCGGCAGAGTGTCTCGGTGTAGTGGAAGTCACGCTGCTGAGACCGGAGTCTTTCTTTTCTGCCTATTGTGCTGGAGGCAGGACTTAAAGGATAGTTCCGGGACTTTTTTTTTATTGTCCCTACGGGTCGGCCATGTGTTTGTAAGCATAAATCGGTAGATCGTAGGAAACTTTCCTATGGACCTTACCCGACTTTTCGCCCATTATCGCACTCGAAATCAGCCTCCATTTTGTGATAATCCTATCATTCCGCCGCATCGACCTGGCTCACCTGCCTTTGCGGCACTAAATCAAATCCCCCGCCCCTGAGCCTGACATCAGCAGACGCGTACTGCCCATTTCAAGCACGTCTCGTGTCAACAATCGCTGCGCCTCTTGACGTGTTGCCATGGAAATGGCAGGACGCCTCTTTCCCCAATAAGTATAAACAGACCGTTTCACAACATACAGCAGCAGATTTTCGATTCCATTCCTCTCTCTGTGTTACTTTGAGTATTCTGTGACTCGTTTCAGTGCTCTGGTCAGCTACCTTCGCCGCTTGTAGCCCGTGTGAACACCTGTACCATCTCTGTAAATTATTTTACTATCTTTACCGCACAATGGCCACAATAATGCCGTATATGTACGAGCCCGAGTACACCGAGGAGGAACTACTGGAAAGGCAAGCACGCGAAAACGATGGGGATTCGGACGGCAGTTGGGAGGACCAGTCAACGGATGAAGAGCCTGGACCATGTCGCATGGACGGCGTCTCCACCTGGTGCATGTGCAATCGGTGCGAGCTAATGCCAACTGAGGAGGAGAACTGCTGCTGCCGTGAAAATTCCGGGTGCTTGGCCTACATTTCGGAAAGCGAGCAAAGTCTGCAGGAAGGCGAGCAAAGTCCGCAATGCATCACCGAGCTGCCAGAGTTCAGGGAAGCCTGCCTCTCACGGACAGTGTTGAGGATGATGATGGTGCTTATGCACGAACTTCGTGGCACTGTTCGTCCGCGTAATCCGAGTAACGAGTAAGTATACTCTGTTTGTGATGTCAGTGATGCCACCACTATTTCATGGTCGTCTCCCACATATAAAATTACATTTACATATCATTCGAACGCATGTAAATTGGTTCCATATAGTGCATTTTCTAGATATAATTTTTTTCTAAGAAAAATGACATGTGTTACCTGAATCGACATTGATAAGAAAGTTTGGTCAGTTTAATACAGTTTGCATCTTTTTTTTTCACAGGTGGTACAGGCTGGTGGCCTATCGTTGCTTCACTTGGTGGCTTCACGGGAGGCTGGGACACCGCGTTCGGAGAGTAATACCTGCCTGTGCGGTACTTGCCATTAGACATTTCCCCAGTGACAGTGGACAATACCGCGGATTTTCCCTCGATGTGCTGCAACCTCAACTTTACAATGTGTAATGTTTATTATTTATGTTTAACTAAAATCTAAAATAAAGCCCAACATATATTTTAACAATGGTTGTTTTGATTTTTTAAATGAATCTAGTGTGTCTCCGTTGAATAGCCTTCCAGTGCCTTGTCTTGTCACACCACATGTCTCCGGCCAGCATCCTCCCTCACGCTGGCCGCACACCTTCAATCCACATAACCGTTGAACCCATATATGCAGCAGTCATACATATATTATTTTGTGGGTTGGCATCAAGCGTTGGCAATAAAAAGCTGTTGGATTTTATTGATACAAAACATGGTTATAGGTAAATAATAAATATGGTTGATCATAATAAATCCTCTTTTTGGGCACCGGGTACAGAGATGACCCCCATATATTCTCCTGGGAGGGTGAGGTATTTATAAACTCACCCCCCTGCCTTCCATGTAGTAGATCCTGCAGCCATCCTCTTACATTCAGTTAGATGGCCTCTCCTTGGTGAGGCCCTGCGGCAAACGGGTCTTGTCTGCACGACCACCGCCCCGATCCACCCCCCGCCCTATCAAAGGCAGTTCGCACCGGGGTACTTGCGCTGCTGGCAAGTGGAGCTGTCAGGGAGCGATAAAGGCCAAGAGGTGCCAAAGACCATGTACACTTCAAAGTGGTCTATAGAGCATGGGTTGTTGTTCCCATGTCTACCTCCAGACCCCGTGTCTCCTGCCAAGCATCCCCCCTCACGCTGGACGGCCCCCTGCAATCCACATAAGTGTGTCTCCATTCACGAGTCTTCCTGTGTCTTGTCTGCACGACCACCGCCCCAATCCACCCCCCGCCCTATCAAAGGCAGTTCGCACCGGGGTACTTGTGCTGGCAAGTGGAGCTGTCAGGGAGCGATAAAGGCCAAGAGGTGCCAAAGACCATGTACACTTCAAAGTGGTCTATAGAGCATGGGTTTGTTGTTCCCATGTCTACCTCCAGACCCTGTGTCTCCTGCCAAGCATCCCCCCTCACGCTGGACGGCCCCCTGCAATCCACATAAGTGTGTCTCCATTCACGAGTCTTCCTGTGTCTTGTCTGCACGACCACCGCCCCGATCCACCCCCCGCCCTATCAAAGGCAGTTCGCACCGGGGTACTTGCGCTGCTGGCAAGTGGAGCTGTCAGGGAGCGATAAAGGCCAAGAGGTGCCAAAGACCATGTACACTTCAAAGTGGTCTATAGAGCATGGGTTTGTTGTTCCCATGTCTACCTCCAGACCCTGTGTCTCCTGCCAAGCATCCCCCCTCACGCTGGACGGCCCCCTGCAGACCGCATAATGCCACGACATATACACGTCATTCATTCACAAACACACCCCTGTTTCGAATTCTTTATAACCCACTTCATATTTCTAATGAGAACTTCTTTGCGCTTTGCTAGTCAACCCGTGAAGGTGCTGGTTATCTGCTCTTCGTCTCTGTGAACTTCTGTGACCACTTTGAGCAAACTCGTCAGTTTGCAACCTGTGAACTGCTCCCTGTTCTACGACAAGAAACTACTCTGATCCCTGCATTTAACTGTTTGTTCGTCAAGGTAAGTCCATGTACCATAATCATTTTGCATCCAATTTTTTAATTTATATCTATTTGCTAGTAGTCATCAAATTGCATCCATGTTTTCTTTTCGTTCACGACAGTACATGCAAGGAACTAGTCACATGTTCTGAGTTTAGTCAAATTACTTTTTCTATTTTTTGAAAGTTATTGAAATACTTATCCGCATGTGAATAACGTGTATAGTTCCAAGAACCAAAACGGACCTTGCATTGAACCTTTTATGTGTCATTTAATGTTTTAACACATTGGTATTCATAGAGAATTGTTGATCTTTACTTTTCAGAACTTTCCATAATGCCTGCCTGTTCCATTGGCGGTTGCCCTTCGAAGACCCATAACAAATCTGAAGGTACTATAATGCATGTTTTCCCTAAGACAATAGATCAGATAAGAGAATGGGTCCGATATTGCGGATATCCAGCCTCTGAGATAGAAAGTAGAGTCCTAGAAGTCTTTGCGGACAAGAGGGGTGATCGATACCGCATCTGCAGCAGGCACTTTAGCCCAGACATGTACTCCACATCATTGCTAATAAAGAAGAAAACACCGCGAGCGAGGCGAAAATTGCTCTCAACCGCTATTCCCACTCTATTCGTCCACATCCCTCCACTGGTGAGTCAAGTTTACGTATTTATCTCTCGGCATTGCGGTAGTGTGTAGCATTAGCTAACAATAATTTCCCCATTTATGTATCCACTCAATATGAAGGCGGAAGATTCTCCATCCGTGTCGTTATTGCAGTCATCAGCCACTTCAAGCGCCTATCGGGTAATCTTACTAAGCTATTCTGACACTGACTTGTTTTAGGCATGTAAATCAATAGTTTTAATTGATCGTGTAATTATTTTACCTAATGGTACACCACAGTACTCGTCCTCTAGTCTTTGTTTTCAGTTATAATTATTGTTATCCAAAATAATGCAAGTACTGTCTTTCAGGGAGATGCTGAGGAGTCCAACGCATTGACGACAACCGTAGATGTCACTCAGATGCTCGAGGTACGTTTCCGGACAGTTCCATCGATGGAGATCATCAGATCTTGCATTCTTGTAGCGTGATTGTTACACACAATGTTTCTTTCGTTTTTAGCCATTGGTATGTCCTTCTGTCGTCGCCCTCCTATGTGTCTTCTTTTTTCAATATTGTGTTCATTACTAATGAAAGTCCTATGTTTCAGGGAGTCGATGGAGCATTAGTCCAAGAAGAAGGGGGAGCATGCAGTTACGGGTCGGCGCAACAGCTTGCAGAAGTGTGCACCGCAGTTACAGCGTCCCTTGATGTTCTTATGCATTTCGAGGTATGGATACTGACAGATCAATCATGCGAGATCAAATGACGTGATTACATCCGCTATACTTCCTTCTTTATTAACGCAAGTACTATGTTTCAGGGAGCTGACGGAGCTTCTTCAACAAGAACATCACCCCTAGTAGTTGATGCAGATCTCTGGGTGGTGACACTTCCAACGATGGAGCAAATCGAATCATATTTAGATATCCATTATTTATTTTAGACAACTGATCATTTGTGCAGGTCTATTTAGATGAGCCGTTGACGCCTGCAGAAAGTTTATGTTCTTTTAAACAAAATAGAAAACCATACTAATGCAATTACTGTGTTTCAGGGAGTTGCTGAAGCGTCATCTTCAATAATATCATCAATGGAAGTCTATGCGGAGCCCGAGGTATGGATCTTGACAGTTCAATCTAACTAGATCAACAATGCGTGAACTATTGTCGTTTGAATGTTCTACACAATGCGTTCATTCGTGTTTTGCTATTGAGATGTACGTATGGGTATTGGTCCCCAAGTACATTTTGTGTTTTCAATATTATTATACATACTAATGAAAGTTCTATGTTTCAGGGAGTCGATGGAGCCTCAGTGAGTGATGGATGTGCTTATCATGAAAATATAGTCGTTGCAGCGCGAGAGGAAGTGGAGACATGCACACACGAGTCGGAGCAACAGCGTCCAGATGTTGAAGTTCGAGGCAAGAAAGTTTCAAAGAAAAGAAAGCAAAAGAAGGTTAGTGTCCTGTTCACTATATTATGTTGTCTTTCACTGTCAATAGTTCAATACTGTAAGTTGTGTTTAAACTGAACATCCCTTTTCTAATCTGTCCTCTAGTTGCGAGTGGGTGTAAGAACTAGATCTACACAGACAGTGAAGCGAACAAGAGATGTTGCTTGTCAAACCTTTTGGCAGGGACTTGAGACTGGAGATGCATCGTGCCAATGGGAAGAATATGAAGTGATTGACAACGGAGCTATACCACCACCAGCCATTGATAGTGAATGTCCTCCTGGTAGTTTGGATGCAGTCGGAGATCAATTCACAGAATCCACACCCGCAAAAAATAAGAGCGCGCGAAAGTTGAAGACATTGTTTTTTTCTCCCATCTCCGGACAAGGAACAGATGTTGCAATGGAAGAGAATGAAGTGGACGACAATGAAACACCATCAATATCACTCAGCATAGCGGAAGACGATATCAGAGATTGTACCTTTCATGCGAGTGACATGTCCTCAACGTTACAGGCCGAACCAGCTGGGATGCAGAGTGACAGTATAAGGAAAGAGGCCAAATTCATTGTATTCGATAGCTGTTTGATGGATATTATTATGATGATGAAATGTGGACATTGGGTTGGTGGGGAAGTATGTGGGAAGCCATTGATTAATGTGACTCGTGCAATTCGAGGCACTAACCTTAAAATACATGCCACCTGTACACAATATCATCCGTTCGCATGGTCTGCACAACCCATGCTGGGGCAACTGCCAGCAGGCAATCTACTTTGTGCAGCGGCCGCACTTTTTAGTGGTTCAAGTTTTAAAAAGTTACAGTATTTCTTTCAGTTTGTGGGAATCCATTTCATTGCGAAAAGTCAGTTCTACAAATACCAAACCGATTATCTATTTCCAGCCATCAGCGAAGCTTGGAGAATGGAAAAAATGTCAATGGAAAGTACATTCGCGGGCAAACGCTTCAGGCTAGCCGGTGATGGACAGTGCGACAGCCCAGGATTTTCAGCCAAGTACTGCACCTACCACTTTCAGGACATGGAAAGTAAGGAAATTGTGAGTTCGGTGGTCGTGCAGGTGTCACAAAGTACATCCTCAGTGGCCATGGAGAAAGTTGGCTTTGTAGCATCATTGCAAGAACTACAATCGCGGGGAATGGTGATCGACCTGATAGCCACGGACAGACACGTTTCAATTGCCAAGACAATGAGAGAAGAGTACAAAAATATAAATCACCAATTTGACGTATGGCATCTTGCAAAAACAATCAATAAAAAATTGTCGGCTGCAGGAAAAAAAAAAGATATGCAAGGTATTTCACAGTGGTCCAAGTCAATCAGCAACCATCTTTGGTGGAGCTCAAAAACATGTGAAGGGTCGTTGGAAATTCTACTGGAAAAATGGCGGTCAGTAATGTTGCACTGTAGCAACGTACATCGATGGTCGACAAATGAGCATTTCCACAAATGTGAACATGGCCATTTGTCCACAGAGGAGGCACGGAAGAAGAAGTGGTTGATTCCTTCATCACCCACTCACAAGGCCATTGAAAAGATTGTATTTGATAAAACTATAACAAGAGATTTGAGGGGACTCACGGAATTCTGCCACACAGGAGATTTGGAGGTGTTCCACAATATGTGCCTAAAGTACAGGCCCAAAAGATTGCATTTTGGCATGGAAGGCATGATAAATCGGACTCTTCTAGCGGTCTTGGCACATAACCATAATGTTGGCCGTCAACAAAGTAGGACGACCGGAACTTTAGGGACGCTTCGCTACAATAAGGCCTTCACTAAAAGAAGTAAACAATGGGTGATCAAACCAGTGTTTGAGGATATGCAATATGAGTTTATTGAGAGACTTATCGTAGATGTCCTCGATAGGCACATACATGGAGTGGTGAACGAACCTATGCAGGGGACAACTGCATTGCCACCCAACATTGCCTCTGTTCCATGTCCACCTAAAGCAGAGCTCATTGAGAAATACACATCACGGTTTAAATGATTGTAATTTGATTGTCTGTTCTCTCGAGTCTCCTCATGTTGCAGGCCCATTGCAATTAAACCAAACAGTAATATAAATCATTTTTACAAAAATTATAGAATGTTTCCGTATTACAAACACATGGCCGACCCATAGGGACAATAAAAAAAAAGGCACGCAGACAAGATGCCCTTACACTAACTGCAGCTAACTAGAAATGTGTGCTCGCTCAAAGTGAAGGTCAGCTGCTTTGATGTTTTGCTCGGGTGGCGGAACGGCCCACGACCCAATATAAGGTTCTATTGTGATTTGACCTTGACAGGCCAGGACCATCCTGAAAGACTAAGAAAAGATAATGAATAAAATTTCAGAAACGAAACGATGAGCCACGTTCATTAGAAGAAGTAACGTCGGCAAAGAAGGAGTGGTGTTTCGGGTCTGCCCTACACAGAGACACAATGGAAAATGCAAATATAATGTAAGTAACTTTTGATGAGTTTATACCGCAATTTCATTACTATACAGTGGCTTTAAAGACGGGTTCAGTTGTACTTGTTCGTTCTATGTGGCATATTGTTTTCTACCGCGCACTATCTTGAGGAGAAACATCTGCTTTTACTGAAGCACCTCAAAACCTTCCTCTTTGCTTCTGCTTTCTCTCTCCCTCTCCCCTGCTACAACTGGTCCACTGTCTGTGACCTCGGTCCTGGGCCCTTCCACTCTCCACCTGCACTGCCTCCCTGTCAACCCCTGCACTGGGGGACTGTCTCAGTATCCTACAGCCCCCCCCTTCCCAGCACTTGTTCTGCACTTACCTTCCACTTGCCACCAGCTGGCCCTATTTATTTATTATTTTATGCTACTTACCTTGTACTCCACTCCCCCCCCCCCTCCCTGCCTCGCCACGCCTTTAAACACTTGTGTACACCCAGTAGCGCTGTCCTCGCTATGATTTTAATAAGGATCTGATGGTGAGACTAATTTCATTTTTTATGTTTTTAGGTACATCATTCACTACTGTCTGTGTCACGAGTACCAGACACCGGCGGACGGCTTCTACAGCCGCCAGTTGCTTCTCCGCGTGAACAACGTTACCACCCTGACCATTTTATGGGACGATCGCCAAGTACAAGTATGCCCTTACGCGGTACTAACGGTTAGATGCAACATACCTACCGTTGTGGTGGCCTAGTGCCTCGTTGTTGGAACAGCCATGCGATTATCAGTGCGACCGAAGAGCTTATTTTTATCGTAAACCAACACCCTGTGTACTGCACACGAACATCGCTTCCCTCAAGACGAACTAATTTGGATCGAGAGCAAAGAAAAATGCAAATCGCTGAATATTCTCTAAACATTTGATGTCCAATAAACGTACTTTGCCAAATGTACAATCTTGCCGTTTGCTTTTAAACCACGGTTTCACATTCCGAATTGTGGTGCTGTATTGTGAGATGCTCTAAGACCCTGTGTACAGCAAAGGACCATCGCGTTCCTCAATACGAACTTTTTGGAACATGAGCAAATAAAAATGCAAATCGCTGAATATTCTCTAAACATTTGATGTCAAATAAATGTACTTTACCACATTTACAATCTTGCGGTTTGATTTCAAAGTACAGTTTCATATTCCGAATTGTGGTGCGCTGTATTGTGAGCTGATCTGTGTTGATTTCCGGGGTCTGTGTGGAGTCGCGTAGAAGACGCCTGGGCGCGTTTGCCTACGCAGCTCAGTCACGTCACGGATAGAGGCGGGGAATATGAATGTTTTGATAAAGTCTGTTTCAGGGGCGGGGGATTTGATTTAGTGCCGCAAAGGCAGGTGAGCCAGGTCGATGCGGCGGAATGATAGGATTATCACAAAATGGAGGCTGATTTCGAGTGCGATAATGGGCGAAAAGTCGGGTAAGGTCCATAGGAAAGTTTCCTACGATCTACCGATTTATGCTTACAAACACATGGCCGACCCGTAGGGACAATAAAAAAAAAGTCCCGGAACTATCCTTTAAAACACTGACACTGAGGCAGAGCCACTGGTGGGTGCGCAGAGTGTCTCAGTTTCTGGGTGTGGGTGTGGTTGCTTGCACCTTGTTACCCCACTTTCTGATTCGTGTGACTTGCCAAAGGTGCTGGATCATACCAGAGGAAAGAGGGGAGCCTGCTGGCTGGTAAGGCTAGTTAACCTGTAGTAGCTGCTTTCCCTCTGGCCGACTGCATAGCTCTGGGGACCACTCCCCTTATGGTTGACTGTTAAATCCTTCTACAATAACTGTTTCCTGTAGTGCTTAATCATGCAGTGCAGCAATGGTAGATGTATTTAACAATGCCGAGTGTGAAACTTTTGTGGGGATGAAGTTTGACATAAGCACGAAACATACCATGCTGGACTACAGGAGGCTTTGTGCCTAAGACCACTCTGAAAGTGCATGACCTGGGTGCTACATGATTAATATTGACACCTGTTGACTACTTCTGTGCAGTTATCAGGCACATTAGCCTCTTGGTTTCTATTACCTTGTTTTTCTAGAGTCCTGGGAAGACCTAACACTGTCCCTTACCCTGACTGTGTATTGGGTAGAAGAACCATATATTGTATTATGGGAAGATCAGGCTAAACTGACTGCAACCTTCCCATTGACTGTATGTGGTGGGTACACCCTTGGGGGGGAAAAGGGTGTGACCAATATGCATTCTATTTTATGGGTGTCTCGATTCTGTGTGTTTGACACAATGAATGAGACAGCCCTGCCTGGAAATGACGAGAATACAGTGTGGTGTGCTGAACGGCTGGGTGCTTGACCCAATCCACATTCCTTGTTATTGGTGCCTGGGTGGAAGTGAATAGCCTGAGTGCCTGTGAGCCTGATTGGCTGCCTTCCTGCGTGAATGCCCTTCTGTGTGATTTGCTGACTGAGCCTGGCTCAGTCAGGGTGAATGAGAGACAGATGTGTATATCTAGGGACCTCTCACTTACCAGAAGCTGAAGTGAAACTTGAAGCTCACCCTTGAAGCCCAGCTGGAAGAAGAAGAAGTGCTGCTGCACTTCCTTTGACAAAATCAAAAAGCTGTCGAGTCTGTCGAGGACTGATCCGATGGAGGACCGGCTAGGAGACCTATCCCCGAGCTACGAGGGACCATCATGCATAAAGCTGATCCTCATTGAGGCACCCTGGAAGCCAGTCCCAAAAAGGCTATTGACTGGAGAAGGGGTATGTTAAGAATCCTGAAGAGAAGCGCCAGGACATCGAGGCCTTCAAAATCCATTGCTGTTGACCAGAGTTTGGAAGATTTCTGTGACCACTGGAAGCCAGTCGAAGTGTGTCACCCAGAAGCGGGGATACCGTGGCGCTGTACTGCTCAATGACCGGAGTCGAAAATCTCCACCTTGCTAAAAACATTCGAACAAGGGTGCCCTTGACATCACCGTCCACCACTTTGTCCTACCGAGAAAGTCGAGATGGCCGGCTACTGAGGAAAGTCCGCCGGTGGGTTTCCGTCCGACCAAATCTGACAAAGACATGCTGGGGATACTGATGGAGTGAAGATCCGAAGTCCAGCCCGTGGTCGAGTCCCGATCCCAGAAGCTAAACAGAGGGATGTGATGCAGCTGCAGCACCGACAGGCCAGTGGACCGCCAAAGCAACTCCTGACACTCAACACCCACTGCTGGGCCTACATCCATCACCGAGTCTTCTTTGCAGCACTGAACACTTGGCAACGAGGTGGACCAAAAGCCTCATCTTCCCAGAAATCTCTCGAACGATCATCAAAGAGCACTGCAAAGATTGAAGCTGCTGTCTCAACGCCAGTGTTCCACTTTTCTTCGAGGAATCTTGATGTTCTGTGGCTCCTGCTTTAAAGGGAGTCCACACTCAAGGGTGCTGTCGACGAGCCATCGAAGAAACTCTTCCATCTCAGGTACATTGGGGTTGTTGAACTTTTTGGCTAGTCAGACAACACTTATTTAACATCGATGGACTGGGCTAGTTAATACTTTTATTACAGGTTGCCTCTGTGGTGGGATCCTCACTCAGAATTGTGTCTTGGTAGCTGGAGAAAGCATTCTGCCATTGTTTAACCTAACTTGCCTTCCTTCCTATGATCTATGTTGATACACCTTACTGTATGATTTGTATGCTACCTTATAACTGTCAGCAGGTGATGGATGTTAAAGGAATCTAAAGCTTAAGTGTGGCACCACGTAGAAATTGTATATATTTGCCATACTAGAATTACCAGAGTACAAAGTGTGGTAAAGTGTGTGTATATATATATATATATGAACATTATTAACATTATTACTGGGCCCGCGGTAGCGGGCGTGTAGTTATGGTTAAGTTACTAAACTCAAAGGAAGAACACTTTTTTGGTGGACTATAACTGTACTCCCCCTGGAGGAATCTAACTGTGCTTCCCCTAGAGGAATTATCAACATACTTTGCAAAAAAAAGTATATGGGCGGCTCTGAATTTTTTTGGAGAGGTTTCGTGAAGGTGGGGAAAAGTTATAGGGGGTCCCACTTTTTTTTCCCATAGACTGAATGGAGAAAACAATGCGCACTGCTACAGGCCGAACGGTTGGGCGGATTTTCACCGAATTTGCGGCAGGGGCTTAGGTCAGAAAGCATGCTTTTGTGTGTTTGGTGGAAATCTGACCAGTACTTTTGTTGCAAATTAGTGAAATGTATGTCCCAAAAAATTTGTGATATCTGGGTGCGCTCTGCGAAATTCATTTCCCTGTTGGCTCCGCGGACCGAAGTCTCATTGGCCTGCGGTACGCCGTGATGTCGGCGAACATTGGATGCAGCCAGTGGTTAGCTGGAGGGAAGCGTACTGTGCGTCAACATTTTTCAGAAACGCTGCCATGGTGTATCGGAGGATAGTACGGCGGTGGAAGGGTTTGGAAAATGTACCGTACACCATGTGTTGGCGGCAAGAAGGGAGGGAACGGTTGGGGGAGTGAGAACTGGTTCATGTGACATACATAGATAGGTGGAAGAAGACGGACGAGTGCCTTCAGTTTTCGCGCATATTGCGTCAAATCGCGGATAGCTAGACAGGCGGGTACTTTGTGTGGTGATTGGAGGCAGGTGTCATAACGGCCTGATAGCTTCTGGCACAATCTGTTTGCAGCAACCTCTTTCCGTGGTGAGTGGTGGCAGGTGAACATCAGAAGGGGAATAAATTGCACATGACAGTGGCTGTGCTATGAGGATGGAATGCGGTAGTTGGCCACATGGTGGCACGCATGGGTGCAGGAAGTTGCGGTGTGTCTGTGGAACAATTATAATATTGGGTGCATTGGCGAAGGGCGTAGACCATAGGGCATGCTCTCAAGAGTGTAGGGCTTCAACATACGCACTTCTGCAACGCAACTCTGGCTGTGCATCCGGTAGAGGGTGGTGTGTGCAGATTGGTTGCAGTAGGGCCAGTTTTGAAAACCGATTGTGGGTAGTTTTGCAGTGACAGAATAGTTTGGGAATGAAAGTGGGGATGGCCATAGTATGTCGATGAAAGTGCACAGGGGTACAGGACATAGTGTTTTCTTTCTACAGTATGGTGACTGTTGCTATTTGTTGCTGCATAGTTCCATGGCGGTGTGCAGGTTGGGTAGGAGTGCTGGTGGTAGTGCTGTGTATGTGGATAGACAAAGTTGCTGACATGGAGAAATGGATGGTGCCATTATGTGGCTGTGAGAGTGTTGCAGGCCTAGACTGTTGGGTGCATGGCCGAAGGCCGTAGGCCGTAGGCCATGCACTCAAGAGGCTAGGACTTGAGGACAAACACGGCAGAAATGCAGTTTGGATTCTGTAGCAGTTAGAGGGTGCTGACCTGTAAAGAATGGGTGTGAACACATTTCAGACTAAATAGAACAGCAGAAGTGAGCTGCCATGTGTGCATGTTTGGTTTCGCAGGTGAGGACACTGTTACAACGTGGTAAAGTGTTTGCTGTGTACTTGCTGATGGTGCTGTGAAAAGTCATGCAGTGTGGGCACTGGGTGCTGGGTTTGCAAACTGTCAGTATGGAAGAGGATATGGCAGACGTTACCTTAAATGTCCTTGGTTACTGTGCTGTGTGCTACTTTGGTGAAGTAGGCCCAATGTTATCAAAATGTTGTGGTTAGGTTGGTAGTCACACACTACTTAGTGAATGTGTGTGGTTAGGGGTGGTGGAGGCTTTGGTATGTTTGTGGATTCTGCTTATAGTGACCAGTTTGCATGAATGGGTGTCTTATGGTGTGGGAGAGTTGAGTAGAAGTGCCACTATCTGTGTATGTAACATGTTTGTAACGTTTCTGTGTAATGTGAGCTGCCCACATGGTGGCATGAATGGATCCATAGTGTTGTGGTGGGTGTCGGCGAGGGTGGACTGTTGTGTGCATGGCCAAAGGTGTGCTGGATGCACCTCAGGACTTTTGTGGATGTTCAAATATTGCATCCTTTATGTAATGTTTCTGTGTAATGTGAGCTGCCCACATGGTGGCATGAATGGATCCATAGTGTTGTGGTGGGTGTGAGCAAGGGTGGACTGTTGTGTGCATGGCCAAAGGTGTGCTGGGTGCACCTCAGGACGTTTGGGGATGTTAAAATAGCGCCTCCTTTATGTAATGTTTCTGTATAATGTGAGCTGCCCACATGGTGGTATACATGGATCCATAGTGTTGTGGTGGGTGTGGGCAAGGGTGGACTATTCTGTGCATGGCCAAATGTTTGCTGGGTGCGCCTCAGGTTTTATGTGGAAGTTCAAATAGTGCATTCTTTAGCACAAATTTCTGGTGGCGGTGCTTTGGAATCAAAAGGAACCGTGCACTGAGAGTGTTTAACAGTAAATATGGAGTGACGTACAGAAATGATAGTGTGCAATGCAGAGGTTCAGTATGTGATTGGTGGATGCCTGTGCAGGTTGGGTAGTAGTGCTGGTGGCAGTTGTGTGTATGTGGATTGGCGTAGTTGGTGATATGGTGACATGCATGGTGGCATTACGTTGTGGTGCGTGTGTTCAAGGCCTACCCTATTGGGTGCATGGCCGAAGGCCGCAGGCCATAGGCCATGCATTGAAGACCCTAGGACTTGAGGAAACCCACTGTTAGTCTCACCTTTACTCTGCAGGAGCACCCAGAGCCTCTCCTCTGCAGAATGATAACCTGAACCCTCTGGACACTGGATTCGCTGGAGCTGCACCTACAATTGCGTATATGGGACAAGGTTAGAATACAAGTGTGTGTGGGACTGTGTCTGCTCCCACCCTAATGCCACCCTTAGTGTCCCAGGTTAGACTGCTGGTTAACTCACCAGATATATGGGGAAGGATGGCTCTTGTCCTGCTCTTAATTCAGGCAGGGGCGCAAGTCTGTTCAGCGTTGGTACCAGTTACGTCACTGGTTCGTATCTTCCAAGCCCAGTCCTGCTGAGGCGTGGATGAATGTTCATTCAGGTAAGTCTTTATGTTGTGAGGAATCTCCTCTGTAAATGTTCATATCTTCTGCTTGTCTTCTATGTCCTACTTGCTTCAATAAGCTGTTTAATGGTATATGCTTATTGTTCTCCTAAGGCTCTTTTGTTCTTTTGATTGCAGGCCTGCCGGTGGCAGGATGATGGAATAAATGAACGCAGGCGGCAGCGAACAGGTAATGCCCCTGTAACGTGCTTTGCCTTCTGTGTACCTGCGGTGTTAATAATGACCTGTTCTTTGCCTTACAGGTGATTGCCGACCCGTGCTGATGATGTCGATCGGATCCACCACTGTAATCACCACCAGGTAATGTTCGTAAGATCGCGCAGTGTTCATAAAATATGCGCGATGCTGTTCTGTTAAACTGTGCTTACTGTTTTCTTTCTTTAGCAGGTGTCTGCCGAAGTCGCATAGCTGGAGTGGAGCTAATCCTGAAGTTGTGCCAGGTCGATGAAGCTGTGATAACAGGAGCTGGATGCTGGTCGTCTGAAAATGAGTTGCATGAGTATTCCTGCAGCTGTGGTTCATCCGAGGATGGAGCGGAAACAGGTGAGGGTAGCACAATGTTCTTGGGTAAGTATCTTCAGGAGCTGTGCCGGTGAGCGTCACGCTGCATCAAGCAGAATAACGCGAAGCAGGGATTTCATGACTGGATGTGGCTTATATAGCAGCCACACCTAGCCACACCCAAAAGGCAGGACTACAGCCCTGTGTTCTTTCTTGGGCCACTCCTCCTCCATGTTGGAGGAAACAGGAAGTGCTGGAGTCTATTCACTCAAAGTGTGATGCACATGATGCTTGATAAGCCAAGCCTGGGCCCAACCCACCTTTATCTGACCTCTGACCCAGTGGTTTTTCTGGAGGGGATTTGCCCCTCGAGGATACCCTGAGCTGTGTGTATGAGTGGATGTTGTGGAATGGAGGCTGGTGTCAAGGGGACAGCCCAGAGTCGTGACAGTACTCCCCCCTAAGGCCCCTCTCAAGGGTGGAACCCCCGGTCCTGGTTTTGTAGGGTAATTGTGGTGGAATCTCCTGACCAGACGCGGTGCATGGACATGTACACTAGGTTCCCATGACCTGTCTTGTAGGCCATAACCCTTCCTATGTTATGTTATGTTATGTTATGTTATGTTATGTTAACAGCATTTATGTAAGCGCACGTACACCCGAAGGCATCTTGGCACTGAGCAAACAAGGTGAAGCAAGGATCTTGTAGGGGCACTAGAAAAGCAGAGTTTTCAATCTGCGCCGAAAGGATGATCAGAGATATCTCACAAGGCGATAGGAAGGTGATTTCATGCTTCAGCAGTGGCAACAGAGAAGGCATTGCCACCCCTACGGGCTAACCTGAACAGAGGAACAGTCATCCAGCGGGCGGTGAGAGATCGGAGGGTGCGAGTCGGTTGATAGGGAGTGAATTTGGTTTGCAAATATTCTGCCCCCTTACCATAAAAGGCTCGGTGGACCATGCACATAGATTTGAACAGGATGCGTTGGGCAACAGGAAGCGAATGAAGTTGTGCCAGTATAGGTGTCATATGAGCACCAAAAGGAGGACGAATAATGGAGCGAGCGGCGGCATTCTGGAGTAGCTGCAAGCGCCCAATTAGATTACTGGGTTGGTCCATGTATAATGAGTTGCAGTAGTCTAGGATGCTAAGGACCAGAGCACCGACTACAGGTGTCTGACTGGCCATAGGAATGAAGAGAAGGACTTTCCGAAGGACCCTAAGTTACAAATGGCCCGATTTACAAACTGCTCCCACCTGTTCATCCATGGTAAGGGTAGCTGAGAAACGTACTCACATATTCCTGATGGATAGAACCGGTATGGGGAGGGGACCTAATGAGGGGGGCCAGAAATCGTCCATCCAAAACAATTGATGGGTAGCTGTACCCACAACCAGAACTTTGGTTTTGGAACCATTCAATTTAAGCCAGTTCATCGACATCCAAATACCCAGCTCTTCCAGGCACATGTTTAGCCTCTTTGCTGTTTCTGGTTTAGTAAGGTCCAGACAGACCAATATCTGGGTGTCACCCGCGTAAGAGTAAAAGCGAAACCCATGAGATTCAATCAGAAACAATAAATATCTTATGTAGATATTAAATAAAATGGGGGAAAGTGCCGATCCCTGAGGGACGCCACAGGATAAAGAAACCGGGGCAAAGCAAAACGGAGGCAGCAACACTGATTGCGAGCGACCGGTCAAGAAATTTGTGAACCATTCTAGAACCTGGCCAGATATACCGGCTTCAAAAAGTGGGAGATCAGAAGTGCGTGATCGACGGTGTCGAAAGCATCCGACAGATCTAAAAGCAGGACTGCTCCGACACGGCCCTGATCGACAAGGTACATAAGGCAATCAACAAGATAGTATAGTTTAGACCTCAGTATTTTCAAATCCAATATATGCTTGACTTCGTATTCAGGGTCATTGTCTATGGTTATAGGGACTGGTGGTGCATTCAATTGTGTGCCGGGTCGGACAGGCTTTAGGAGAGACACGTGAAATACTGGATGGATATGCATGTTTGTGGGTAAGGTTAATCTCATGGCAACTGGATTGATTATGGCCTCAATGGCATATGGGCCGAGATACCTAGGTCGGAATGCCCGGGGTCCTTTTGTAGCTATATTTTCTAGAAGCTAACCAGACAGTGTCTCCAATTTTGTATGCAGGGGCCGCCTTTCGATGGTGGTCTGCAAACTTTTTGTGCCTTTCATTGGCTTGCATTAATTGTTCCTTGGCTTCTTTGAAAACCTGACCAATCTTTGTGTGTAGAGTCTTTACAGCAGGCATTTCCAATTCCTCGGGGGGGGGGGGATCGAATGCTGAAGTTTGTGGGTGTATAAAACTGACTTTGTCCAGTCGTGGTATGATATGAATTGTTGTACGCATATTCCGCAACCCATAACAAGTCTTTCCATGTTCCTTCGGACTGGTGGAGCAGACATCTTAGGTATTGTTTGAGCATCTGGTTGGTTCTCTCTGTCTGGCCATCAGTTTGGGGATGATGGCTAGTGGATAGTCAGACATCGATTTGTGCCAACTGCCAACTTTTCTTCCAGAACTTAATTGACTACCACGGTCCGAGATTTTAACTGATGGAAAACCATGTAACCGGACTATCTGCTCCAGGAACACCTTCGCCAAGGTAGACGCAGTAGGCAGTCCCTTCAACGGAATGAAGTGGGCCATTTTTGAAAACATATCTACTACAACCAGGATGGTGTTATGGCCGTCACAGGGGGGAGGTCAGTGATGAAGTCCATGGATAATGTGTGCCATGGCATAGGAGGAATTCCTAGTGGACGCTGTAGTCTGGTGTTTTTTTGTTTCTCGGCCTTGTTTTGTGCGCAGTCCCCACATGCCAGTACAAATCGGGCGACATCTTTCCATCAAGCTGGCCACCAGTAGCTTTGTTTATTCTTGGCCATTGTTTTGGTCACCCCAGGGTGCCCCTCCAGTAGCGTGTCATGGTAGTTGGCAATAATCTGATCCTGTTGGATCCTTGTTGGGAGATAGAGGCGACCCCTAAAATATGGTAGTCCTTCAATGAGTGTATGCTGGGCGTTTTTTTGTGGTCCAGGTTTGTAGTTTCTTTGTGCTTAGGTGTTGCCGTATGTCTGCCTTTAAATTTTCCAATGGAGAGTCTGTAATAACTTCAATGAGTTTACTTTCTGGTATGATGGTGGCGGGTTCTGGTGCTGTGTATGTGTCTTCTCCTGTGCCCAGACGGGATAATGTGTCTGCTTTGCCGTTACGTGTTCCTGGACGATAGGTAATAACATTATCGTATTCCGCAAAAAACAGGGCCCATCTAAGGTAGTGGGATGACTGTGCCTTGGCTGATCTCAAATACTGTAGATTGCGGTGATTGGTGATGACTGTGAAGGTGTGCCTGGCTCCCAAGAGATAGTGCCTCCGCTCTTTAAAGGCTGCTTTGATTGCGAGGAGTTCTTTATCGGTAATAGCGTAGTTTATCTCAGCCGGAGAAAGCTTTTTCAACCAGAACGCCACCGGATGTAATTGGCCGGTTTTAGGACTTCTTTGCGAGAGGACCGCTCCCATGGCAATGATCGAAGTCTCTGTTTCCACTACATATGGGAGGTCCGGTTTTGGGTGTTGCAGGATTGGGGCTGAAGTACATATCTTTTTCAAGACCCGAAAGGCTTCTTCAGCTTCTAAAGACCACTCAAAGCGTTTGTTCTTTCCTAGCAAGGATGTGATTGGGTGTACGATGTAAGAAAAACCTGGGATAAAGCGGCAGTAAAAGTTTGCAAAGCCTAGGAAGCTCTGTACACCCTTGACTGATGTTGGAGAGGGCCAGCTGAGAGTTGCATCCAACTTGCGATTGTCCGTTCGGATGCCCTGAGGATTGAGAATGAACCCCAAGAACTCAACTTCGGTAACGTGGAAGGAGCATTTTTCTAACTTGATATATAGGTGGTGTTGTCGTAGCTTCTCCAAGACAGCACGCACATGTCCGATGTGTTCCTGTTCGGTGGCGGAATGAACCAGGATATCGTCAATGTAAACGATTGCACAGATATCTAACAGGTCCCTTAGTACATCGTTCATGAAGTTTTGAAATGCGGCTCGGCATTGCAGAGCCCGAAGGGCATTACCTGGTACTCATAAAGACCATACTTGGTCCTGAAAGTGGTTTTTACATTTGTCACCTTGTTTTATTCGTACCGGATGGTAAGCCCCTCTGAGATCCAGTTTTCTATATATTTGTGCATCCTTTACCTGATGTAGGAGTTCTGGGATGAGTGGTAAAGGATATCTATTTTTAACGGTAATAAGGTTCAATTGGCGGTAGTCGATGCAAGCCCTGAGGTCCCCCTCCTTTTTTGGAACGAAGAAGAGGAGAGAGGCTGCTGGGGACTTAGACGGTCGAATGAAACCATTAGCTAAGTACTGGTCAAGGTAATTCTCAGGTGATGATTTTCTTGTTCGGTCAATGCATAGATACGGCTGCAAGGTACTTCAACCCCTGGGATGAGGTCGATTTGACAGTCGTATGCTCGATGTGGGGGAAGAGTGTTCGCCTGTTCATTTTCAAAGACGTCCTGAAAATCATGGTAAACCGGGGGTAGTATACCCATTAAACCTAGTGTTGGTCCCGCTTTCTGAACTGCTTGTACATGAGTTATCGGGGAGTGGGCCGTGTATCAGGTTTGGGAACATTCCGTGGAGAATGACAACACTCTGGGTCACCAGTTTATGTGCGGATTATGAGCCTCTAACCATGGGATCTCCAGTATCAACTGGACTTGTGGGTGCTGATCAGGTCAAAGACGATTTCTTCCTTGTGGCCATTCTGACAGAGGAGTGTCACAGGTTCTGTGTTGTGGGTCACTGGACCAGAGACCAACTGACTACCGTCAACCATTGTGATTTTCTCTGTTACAGCTTTTGGGCGCATGGGAAGACCAATCTGGACTGCCAGTTCTTTATCGAGGTAATTGCCTACTGTCCCGCTGTCTATAAATGCCTCCACAGTGTGCATTCGAGACGGCTGCTGGTGGCAAACCAGGATTACCGGCATGACGAAATGTGAGGTCTGTGGTTCCCTTTCCTTGCTCGACAAACGGACCTCTACGTTTGCCGGGCGCTGGAGTTTTCCGACTCAGGCTCAGAACTCTCTACTTCCAAGGCTCCCACTGACTTTCGAGGTGGTTTTATTGGACAGTCGCGCAGGAAGTGCCCCGCAATACAGGCATAGCTGCTGCTGTCTCCTTTTTTCCCTCTCTGTTTTAGTAAGCTGGCTCCATCCCCCCCCCCGATTAGCATGGGTTCCGGCTGCTCTGTTTGTCGTAGCTGGGTCTCTCTCAGGCGTACATACACCAACCTAGTTTCTACTCTTGCTCGATCGAATTGTACCGTTAGGTCAATATACTCACATGTATCTGGAGGGTTCACTTCAATTCCCCACGTAACCCTTTATAAAATAAGGTGGTTTGTTTTCCTTCGAGCCAATTGGTTTCAGCAACCAGTCTGTTAAAGGTGGCTATGTAGCTAAACAGGTCCTGTCTGCCCTGCCGAAGGGATAACAACTCATTTTCCAAAGCCTCTCCCCTGGTGTGACGGGCAAATAGCTTCTCCATTTTTAATTGAAAACCGCTGAAATCCCATAGCAAGGCGTCATCCCGGTTAACTAACGGTATTCACCAATCTGCTGCACTTCCACCCAGGTATGACAACACAAAGGCAACCTTGGACTGGTCATTGGTAAACATCCCGGGTCTGCACAAAAAATGTAGATGACACTGGTTTACAAGCATAGCAAATTATTTGGGATCACCTGAAAAACGTTTTGGCTGAGCCAAGTGTACTGCCCTAGGCAACACCACCAGTACTGAGGTGGGGGTTGGTTTCCTGGCAGCGGGGCCTGACTAGCCTGGGTCTGGAGCACTTGTCAGGCCTATTTATCTGTTCGGTCCCTGTTCACTATTAGTTCTCTTCGTAGGGCATTTGTTTCCTGTCGGGTTGTTTGCCTTACAGTTGTTTGCCGACCCATGCTGATGATGCTGATCGGATCCAACACTGTAATCACCACCAGGTAATGTTCGTAAGATCGCGCAGCGTTCTTAAGATATGTGCGATGCTGTTCTTTTAAACAGTGCTTACTGTTTTCTTTCTTTTGCAGGTGTCTGCCGAAGTCACGTAGCTGGGATGGAGCGAATCCTGAAGTTGTGCCGGGTCGATGAAGCTGTGATAACAGGAGCTGGATGCCGGTCATCTGAAAATGAGTCTTGTGAGTATTCCTGCAGCTGTGGTTCATCCGAGGCTGGAGTGGTACAGGTGAGGGTAGCACGAGGTCCTTGGGTAAGCGTCACGCTGCATCAAGCAGAGTAACACGAAGCAGGGATTGCATGCCTGGGTGTGGCTTATATAGCAGCCACACCAAGCCACACCCAAAAGGCAGGACTGCAGCCCTGTGTTCTGTCTTGCACCATTCCTCCTCCATGTTGGAGGAAACAGGAATGCTGGAGTCTATTCACTAAAAGTGTGATGCACATGATATGCCAAGCCTGGGCCCAACCCACCTTTACCTGACCTCTGACCCAGCAGTTTTTTTGGAGGGTATGTGTCCCTCGAGGATACCCCGAGCTGTGTGTATGAGTGGATGTTGTGGAATGGAGGTTGGTCTCAAGTGGACAGCCCAGAATCGTGACACCAACGCCACTAATGCAATTTTTACTGTGCATCAGGTAGAGGGTGTTGACCTGTAAAGAATGGTTGTGAAGCACATTTCAGATAGCATAGAGCAGAAGAAGTGAGCTGGCAGGTGTGTATGTTTGTTTTCAGGTGAGGTTGCTGGTACAACATGGTAAAGTTTTAGATGTGTGATTGGAGATGGTGAAATGAGAAGTCACGTAGTGTGGGCACTGAGTGCAGTGCGTGCATACTTTCAGTATGGAAGAGGGTATGGTTGAAGTGCAGGTTATATGGGTCTGTTGCTATGCCGTGTGCAGATTTGTTGAAGTAGGGCCAATGTTCTGAAAATATTGTGGTTAGGTTGGTAGTGACACAATACTTTGTGAATGCCGGTGGGTAGGGGTGGTGGAGAAACCTGTTTTACTCAATGGGTGTTTTATGGAGTGAGGGAGTTGGGTTAAAGTGCTGCTACGAATGTTACATTTGTGCACAATGTTAGCTGCCCACATGGTTGCACGCATGGATTCCTAGTGTTGTGCTGAGTGTGCGCAAGGGTGGATCGTTGTGTGCATGGCGAAAGGTGTGCTGGGTGAGCTGCAGGATCATTGTGGATGCTGAAATAGGGCATCCTGTAGCAAAGGTTTGTGGTGGAGGGGCTTTGGAAGCAGAGTGAACGTTTTCTGAGAGTGTTTATTGCGAAATATGGAGTGGTGTACAAAAAGGATAGTGTGCAATGCCGAGGTTTAGTATGTGATTGGTGCAGGCATTTTTGAAGATTTCACAGCAGCCAATAGCTGCCAATTATGGAGTGTTGAAAAAATGCAAGTGCAAAGGGAAGAAATATTGTGTCTGCTTTACTGGGGCGTGCCCCTAGCTGTAGCTGAGAAAGCGCACGTGCCATATCATGGCCGTGTGAGCATGGAGCCTTCGCAAATGGAACTCTGGGGATGCTCCAATGAGTTTTCGAGGGTGTGGTTCACAGGAAGGGGCAGTGATATATTTACCCAAACTTCAATGCAGTGAGGTTGGCAGAGATGGACAGATGGCGTGTGCTTATAGTGGGTGATAACTTTGTGCAGGATCTTCACCGGTATGCTGTCTAAAGAGGCTTTGAAACTGACTTTCAGAGTGCAGGCTTTTTGGGGCATAGTTTATGAGTGGGGTTTCGGGTGCATGGATCTCCGTTGCAAATGTGTGGCCTCTGTTGGTACTGCAGATGTGGTGGTCATGCATTTTGGAGGACTGCATTTGGGGGCACATGTCGTGCTCACATTTGCTCGCTTAATTAAAGAAGTTGATGACATTCGTGATGCATTTGTTTCCTACTGCAAAGGTGATTTTCTCATTGATGACACCAAGAGGACAATGGGACCATGCCAGTGTAATTTGTCCACAGCCAGAGGTTGGAAGATGTTGGATGAACAGAAGCATGTGTGACTTTATGTGCATTGCTGGGATGTTCAGCACCGACTATGAAAGCATTAATAACCAGCAAGAATTCCAGTGGTTCCAAGGAAATGGCAATTTTCTCACCTACATTGGCAATGCTGCTGTGTTTGCCACTCTGCATGAAGCGTTGCTGAGAATCCTGTAGAAATGTAAGATAAGCGTTCATCTTCAGTCGAGAGAAATGTCAGGAGGAGAAGCAAACAGACAGTGAGCAAAAGAGAGCAAAAACAAGAAAAGAAAAATGTATGATGCACGTACATAAAACAAACACGACAAAACAAAAAAAACAAAAAAAGTGTTTTAGGGATAGTACTAAAGACACAATCCCCAATCCTGTTTTACATACTCCCCAAACCCCTCCTTTTTGTAGCACAGTAATGCTGTGGATTCTGCGGGCTTTGAGGCTTAGACATGGCACATCTCTTTTTAGGATGGCAGTAATGGCATTGGCACTGTGGAGGCTAAGCCATAGGTCAATGTGGTTGCTGGTTGTGTTGTGTACACAAACACTGTGACAGAAAGTCTGTTTGTACACATACATGTAGGAGAAGTGGTGACTGGACAGTTAGGGTTATAGAAAACATTGCCCAAGTGTGGGGGTTTACAGAAACCCATTGCAGGGGTGGAACTATAGGGAGGGAGGTGACCTGGCGTACAGATTATAGGGTGGGTAGGAAACCAGTGCACAATAGGTTTTAGCCAAGAACTGAGCAGGGGAGAGGAGGGGGAAAAAAGAAGCACACAGAAGGTTTTCAGGTGCTTTCAGACCTTGACATGCTTCTCCTCACCGTCAAGGGAGACAGTGAGCCTGTTCCTTAGGGATACCCCAGCAGAAGAAACACATCTAGCACCAGCTGGTTGCGTGCAGATGCTGGAAGAGCAGGAGCAAGCAGGTATTTAGGAAGTGAGAGTGCAAGATATTGAGGTCCCAGGGACCAGCAGGCCTTCTGCATAATGTGCAGGGCTTTTATTTTATTGTTTGCAGCCACTGGGAGCATTTGCAGACATTTTAGTCCAGCAGAGATATGATCCCTGGCATTCACGCAAAGGACAAGTTGCGCTGTCCTCTTATGAATGAGTTGCTGAGGGTGCAAAGTGGAAGCTGGCACATTTTAAAAAGAGCCTGTGGCAACAGTGCAGCGTACCACGAACCACATCCGTGCACACACTGACCTTTTGGAAAATGAATTTAGTATGGTAAGATACATTTAGTGGTGGCTTTAGTGCCTTCTTTGTATGAGTTATGTAGTAGGTGGGTTAGTGGGGAACAGTTTTTCTGGCATTGTCGGAAGGAAAGAACAGAGTTCCTGTTTTGGTAATACAGTGTATGAAAAGGGTAAATGAAAACTTTGAGTAACATCAGTATGCTTTTTTACACATGTAGTGAACGCTTAGAGCCAGATATCATGCGCAGAGTTCTGGACATAATGTCAACAAAATGTTCATACCTTTCTTTTGTGGTGATGGGTGCTCATGTTGATGAATGTGCATGTATAACTCCTGCAATGTTTCACTGAAGTTTCCACTGGATGTGCCTTTCAATAACAGCACACTTGCAGGCTGATTTTGTAATGGTACTTATGAAGTCTTGTGGAGAACTGACATTGTAAAATGCTGAAGTCTTGGAGGGAATTTTTTGGATGTGTGTGTGAGTACTTTGCAATACCTATTAAGGGCATGGTGGAAAGAGAATAGTGGAAAGGGAAGAAGGGCTGTTCATGATTTACTGGGGCGCGGCCCTCACAATACTTCTCGAGGCGCACGTGCTACATTCTGCGCTTTTGACCATGCTGGCCATTGGAAATGCGACTTTTGAAATTGCCCAATCAGATGGTTAGAGTGTGCGTTCCAGGAAAGGACAGCCATATTTTGTTTCAATACTCTGTGTAGTGAGGCTGGCAGAGATTGCGAATCGCACATTTTTCATAGTGGGTGATCGCTTTGTGGTAGATCTGCTCCAGTATGCCGTGGAAAGAGGCCATAATGGCAATTTCAATTTGGAGGAAGTGGAGGTTTTGTGGTGTGGTGTCGCTGTCTGTACTTGCGACCATTTGCTTGCAGAATGTCGACAAGTGGCCACTTTAGGTATTGTACACGTTGTGGTAGTGCACTATGGCGCATTGTTTTTGGTTCCATAACTTGTTCAAGTGTACCGTCAACTCAAAAAGATGATGAAAGAAGTGCAGCACATTTTTGCCACTGCAAAGGTGCTTTTCTCATGTATACCACCAAGTCCATCATATAACTATTCCAATGAATGTTCTCGGCACCCAGAGGTGGAAAGGCGTCTTATTAACAGAAGCATGTGTAACTTCTTGCGTGCTGCTCGGATGTACTACTGTCAGAATGACAACATTGGTCATTGAAATGTGCACCTTCTCAATTGAAATGGCATTTCATTGTCACCCTGTGAAAGAAGGAGCCAGACATGTGATGTCATCAGTGATGTCATCAATGACATTTGTGATTTCATCTTTGATGGCATGGGTGTTAGTCTTTGCAGAGCACAGTGCTGAGACGAGTTATGGTTGCTTAGCTTACCATAACTGGCAAATTTCTGGGGTTGTTCGGTTTGACCTATAACTATAACGTCCCTGTAAAAACGTGTTTCCATTGAATTTCATAGGTTTTTGCTAGTGCAACTTAACCATAACATCCCTTTTTGTTAGTGAATTAGTATATAGATAGCTGTAATAGCACATGAAATAGTGTGTGGACATTCCTTTGTGGGGGTTTGGGGACCCACTGTACTTAAGAACCTGCCTGCATCACTTCCTGAAAGCTTCAGTCCTGGTTGCTCGTCCTTTGTTAACCTGTAGAGAACCTTGGCTGGGGTGCTCTGTGCCTCTACTCTGCCATATAGTGGGCAGACATACAGATACTCACCTCCAGATTTTACTGCCACACTCCCCTTCCACATTTAAGCAGGATATTGCCAAGATACACACATAAGATTAGAAAGTATCACGCTGAGTTGCTAAAAGGTACAACTAAACTCATGCCGTGGCATGAAGAAGGTTCATTATCAAAAACAATATTGCAACATATGACAACATACTTACATGCTACATAGAAAGGGAAGAAGCTACAAAAATGGTTATCTGCTTTAGAATTATGAAAGATGTATCAGAGTGAGAGAGAATACGCACCTGAGAACAA
The DNA here is from genome assembly GCF_040938575.1 of Ambystoma mexicanum. NCBI lineage: Eukaryota > Metazoa > Chordata > Amphibia > Caudata > Ambystomatidae > Ambystoma > Ambystoma mexicanum. The sequence continues at coordinate 263,629,682 of NC_090935.1, read as the reverse complement.
GTGGATGCTTAATCAGCATAAAGGGAGGATGTAACCCCTTTGGCTCCTCTTTCCCCTTCTGAAAACAAGTGTACATACACTGAGAAACAGAGATGTTATCCTTTATAGGAATTAAAGGCAGCAGTGGGGTATGATAAACCAACATACATGCTCCTTGATTATAAAATTGAGGATTATATGGAAGAGAGCAAATATATTTCAACACGTGATGAAAATAAACAGTGTGATGAGAGAACGGACAGACAAACAGAGATATAGGAAGAAGTAAAGAGACAAAGAATAGCAAAGGACAAGGTCAAATAAGTGACAATAACACAGACTGAATGGATGGGAGGACCAATATTACTTAAGTTAGAAGACATGGGCATCTATGGGGTTAGAGGAAGAGAAGGATGGGAAAAGAAGGAAAGAGAATGAGAGAAAGCATGCAAGGAAGAGAAGCAAAAAAGAGAGGAAGCAAAAGGAAGAACGAAGATGGTATGGGAAGAGGAGAGACAAGAGGAGAAGAAACAAGATGAGATAGAAACACAAAGATTGAAATAATGTAGGTTGCAAAGAAGGCAAGAGGAAGATGAGTAAAGTGAAATGAGAAGAAGGGAAGAAGACATGAATTAGATGAGGGGACAAAGGGATGATGATACAGCTCATTTATTCAATAGATGCATAATACTGATTGAAGAACGAGAATGATGGGAAGAAGAGAGTGTCAAAACAGCCTTGCAGAGTCTTTCAAGGGATACGAAGGATTCAAGCATGGGCTGATGAGCATGAGGCAGAAGGCAGAGGGAAAAGGATTGGGGATTTATATAGGCAAATGAGAGATAAAAATGGTTACAACACCAAATGGAATACTGAAGGATTTCCATCAAAGGAAGCAGGAGGTAGATAAGATGATGTAAAGATGAACAACATAGAATGCTGTCTTTGGTTAGGCTAAATCTTGACAACATGGAAAGGGATAACAGTCATACAAGTTGGAGTATAATGATTTGCTTCCAGAAGATATCTGGGAGTTCAGTTCAATAACTCCATTTGTCAACATCAGTGGGTGAAAGAACTTAAATTGAAGTTAACAAGGCTTGCACTTCAAGCATCAAAGATAAATAAAAGTTACGGTAAATTTTCCTTATCACCGGTCTTGATGTTCTATATACAAAAGGTAGTCTCCATTATAACTTTTGGAGCCGAAGTCAGCTGGAACTTCAACGAGCAAACTTGGAATATTTTAGAAGGGCGTTTCTGGCGTCGTGTGCTTAAACTTCCACAATGTGTCTCAATTACGACACTAAAACATGAATTATCATTAAACTCATTGTATAGCCATGTGATTTGGAAATAAATGTCACTAATGCGAAAGATGATTGTAGAAAGTCTGATGCCCGCCTATCAAATATTCATAAAAAACAGTGATGACAGAAGTACTAATCTATTAGACCAATGGCGGCTTAGAGTGAACGCATGGATGGAAGCTGCAGAGATTAGCAAATACGATCCCTTAACTCACCCACAACATGCTAAAAAGACATTTGCATCTTGGCCATGGATAGTTAACCTAGAAAAACAAGAGAAATTGCTCTGTAGACACTGGCTAGGTAACAAAAAAAAAATGAAATTACTTGTTGAATTATCTGTTGCACTGCCCTTCTCGCTATTATCGTGAGCAATTCCTGAGATTTCGTACAAACACCTTGAAATCCTAGGAAATCCTAGGGCAAAGAAAGGATAAATTGGTAAAGGATAACTTGTGCCATTTCTGTCAGCCGAATCGTTAAAACATCTAATCACTGAGTGCGTGAAAATTTGCAATTTACGCTCCATACATCTTGGACAATTTGCTCCTATTGATGAAGACATGGCTGATTGGTGCGTAAAATTTCCTCTGGCAATAATGTAAAACATGCCTGTGCAATTGTGAATTATAGGGATGCGCTCTCAAAATATGCTCCTTGATGAATGCATAACAAGATGATACTTAGATGCACTAACAAATGATTGTGTCATTTAACCTGTTTCAACTGACTTGTATGAAATTTGTGTTCTAGAGACATATGTTGTTTTTTGTTTTAGGTTGATTAAATAATATGTATTGTATTAAAGGAAGTTGAAACAACATTTTTTAAGTTAAGTTTAAACTGTAGTTTTTTTTCAATATAAAAATAAAATAATGATTTAGACGAAGAAAGTGAGGAAAATGAAAGAGCGAGAGGAAAAGGTGCATGCAATTTTTTGAATGATTGAAGCATAGAAAGAGAAGTAACATGCTCAGACGTAGACAATCCCAAAGAAAAAACACCAGAACCAACACTATATATTGATTGAACACAAGTACAATCGTGCAGCCTGGAGGATATTTCCCTGCCCTTTGTAAGCAGATTAAGGTCACTGCCAAGATGGAGAGGAATGAGTGAGACTTGCCCCACTTGGAAGACAAGAAGTGAAGGTGGGTATGATTGTGGATCAGGATTTACATAGTTCCTATTATGAAAGAAAGGGGGAAGACAACCACAATATATATCATGGCCACAAATGGATACATATAATTTGAAATGTAAATTACCTAGGTGTGGGAAAGTGGATTTATGATTTAGAGAGAATTACTTTGGGAATCAGGTTAGCAATAGGTGACATAAAATGCCTGCTAGCAACCATTCTAGGCGAGAGGGCTGATGATATTTGTAGATGGGCAGGGTATGCAAGTGTGACAGCACAAAACAAGAAACACGATTGAGCACCATTTAATTGAAGAACAGATGTATGGCGTGCGCTCAGAGTAAAATATCCTCATAAATCAGACATGTGTGCGATTATGACAAAAAATATGGGTGAGGATGAAGATCCTGTTGCCTTTATTCAAGACATTCAAGAAAGTTGGAGTCTTGAGATGAGAGAACAGTGGGATAAAACAATGGTATTATTCTATCATGTTTTATGTCAGGAAATGCCTGAACCAGTGCAGCGGCAGATGAAGAAGCAGAAAATGTTGGAGGCAAAGTCATGGCCAGAGATACAGTTGACTATCGTACATCATTGTAAATTGTTACAAGAGTAGAATAAGAAGGCAGCTGAGAGCAGAAAGCAGGAGGAAGCAAAGTTAGTTAATTAATTATTGTCAAAGCAAGCCATAGAGGGAGCAGTATTGAAGAGTGGTGAAGGTGTGACGACACAAGAGGCACAGCCAGTACAGTCAAGCAATGTAGTGTCTCCTATAGAACAAGGGGGATCCAATTTCTGTCCATGAGGTAGAGGGAATGGGCCTAGGGGAGGACGAGGCATATTTCAGAACCCTCAGACAAGTGGGGGATTTATTGGTGGACTGCTGTAGCAATGTTGGATTTATGGACGGATGGGACACATAGCCTGAATATGTAGAAGTCCAGGGGCCATGCAGCAAAACTGGCAAAATCCAAGAGGTAGGATGAGCTATGTTGCACAATATAATATAGAAACACAGGAGTATTATGCCCAAGATCACACACAGCATCAGACATGTGCGTCACAAATACAGCAAGCGCAGCAGATCCCACAGCAAATACAAATGCTACAAGGGCAACCATAGAAAGTGCCTATGTAACCACAATCCGTACAGCCCAAGCACAGCCGGCCATGGTAACACAATGGAATATGAATGCTGGAGTCCCTCAAGTACTCACACCTAGAATAGGGAGTGTATCTGTGGTAGGAGGAAATCCTTTCATGGGTACAGTGATGAATGTATATCCACAATAGGAAACCGCAGAGTGACTTGATGTGTTCAGTACTCAGACCCCCAAGAGAGAGGAACCAAGGGTAAAGGTAACGATAGGAGGCAAGACACTTTCGTTTCCTGTAGACACTCGAGTGTCTTGTTCCTATGTCTGAGAGGGAAAGTACCCAATTTCTGGCATTGCCATGAACATGTAGGGATTCTCTTGGGCTATGAGTTTAGTTCCTTTTATTGATGAATTACCAATTTCTTTAGGAGAACATGGCGTATTTATGACATTATTCTATTCTTACCACTTAATATATTTTGGCGTGACTTGATGACAAAACTTAACATGACAATAACTTTTTCTGATGAAGGAGTAGTGTGTTCCACTCCAGGAATACATTATATGAATGTAAGAGAGTTTATATTAGCATTTTAAGACCAAAAGGCATTACAGGGGCCCAGAAGTATGTTTGTATGGGGTGACTGCTTTATTAACTTGGCTACCTAGACTGGCAGGTAAAATATTGAGAATACCCGAAGAGTGTTAGGCAGAAACCTGTGCAGTTCCCTTGGGGAACACTGCAAAAGATTTAAGACTACAGGTATAGCAGTAAACCCACTTGGTAGCAGTCTGCACCACCCAGATTTACCTGGTAGCTGTGGCTGAGCAGTCAGACTTCCCTCAAGAAGAGTTAGGCAGTATGCAAAGTATACACAATATGTACTCAGACACAACAGCACAAGCAAACACTGACCAGAGCTTGGTTTCAAAAGTATATAGTTATTTATTTATAAAACACACATAAGTTGAAATCACTCTAGCAAAATATAGTAAAAACACTTCAAACACAGTTATAATGAAAGCAGTTCCAACCCTTACTCCTATCTAGACAACTCTAAGTTAACACCACATAATTAAAACAGAGGTGAGCGCTTAACGTTAGATGACACTCTAGTAGGTTCAAGAAAGGGGTAAAAAGAAAAAGGAATGGGTTAAACACACCACTCTAAGGTCCAGAACACTTGCAATAGACTCAAAGAAGCACAAAGTCTCAGGTGAGCAAAAGTCACTAGGCAGGGCCCACTCTTAGAGTAGCCGGAGCGAAAATGTGCCCAAGATCACACTGTTGTTAAGGATTCAAAGTCTTGCAAAGAGTTAGAAAGAGTTTAGAGTGGCTTAAAAAGTTTAGCCAGGGTGTCCCAGGCACTCCCAGGTTCGAAAGCCGGGGGCTAAATCTACCCCGTACAGTCGGTAGCAAGGGAAGCCAGGCGGGACACGGTACCTTAAGCGGAAAGGATCCTCCAGCGGTGGCAGTTGTTCCAGGCAGTGGCAGCAAGGCTCGACGTCGGTCAGGGGAGAAGAAGTTCTCGCTGAAGAGCAGAAGAAGAAGGTCGTTGCACTGCCCGGGAAGAAACCAGCCGCGGAGTCCTCCGGATAAAGGGTTGTACCGACTTTCGTGGTTGGGGTAAAAGTGGTGGGGTTCCGGTTGCCGGGGTGCTTGGCACTGGCAAGGCGGCCACGAGATACCTCGAGAAGCGAAAAGAAGGCGAAAACTGGTTGTCCCCACCAGTCAAGGGAAGGAGCCACTCCGTTAAGAGTTCTCCTCGGTCGTCGGGAAAAGTGGTGAGACGGTTCAGCAGGGCTCCACCGGGTGGTGTCGTCGAAGCAGGTCGGCTCAGCTCTTCCCTCGTCGGATTCTTGGTCCTGTGGCGACTTCTGAAGTTCCAGTCCCCAAAGCCCTGCTTTTATGCAGCAAACCCCCATTCACCCAGCCTAGCTGTCACTCAAACATGCTAAGTGGTGAGCCGGCCGGCTCACCACTTGGGCCAATCAGGACGGAGTGCGACTTGAGTTACCAAGGTAACTCAGTCCAGGGTGCCTAAATCCCCCTCCACCCGTCCTAAGTACCCCAGACAGAGTGGCACCACTTTGGAGGGCTTCTGTGGAGAAGCCCGCCAAAAGTGGAACAAAGGGCTCCACTTTGGGTCAGAGTTACAGAGGCGAACACCAACGCCATTTTAGAATCAAGTTTTGGCAAAAAATCCCAACCGGAGTTATAAAAATAAATATATAAACCGGCGGTATGTTTAAGGCTACCGTAAATAAATAATTAAATGTGTTAGCCTAAAACAATGGGAAATCCCATAGGGAAATATTCGCGGTCGAATATAAAAAGTAGTTTCCACTGCCACCAGCCAAAACTCGATCAGGGGGGACGGAGACGTGCCCCCTCGACTAACAGACCCTGGGGCAATCGAATTGCCCCAGCCAGTACGTCCACAATATGATGGTTTGTACTGGTTCTGTTCAGGATCCAAGACTAGCAAAGTCCTTGGTGACTTTACATGCCCAGGGAGACAGTAGTCAGTCCCAGGGTATGGAGTCTATGTTGGGGGGTCCCTAGGACACCCCTGGGTCACGGCACAGAGGGTGCTGTGTAACCCACATCACAAAAATACATGAGGCCCTATGGAGTAAAAGACCCCATAGCCCATTCAACACAAGGTTTAACCAAGAAAACACACTTCAACATGTCCAAGAGTGAGGGTAAAAGAGTCCCACTCTTGGCAGGAGAAAAAAAAGAAACCCCAGAAATCCAGCAACGCTGCTGGGGGACTCACTAGGTAGGGAAATTCAGCCTAAACAGAGAATTCTCCCTAACACTCGCCCCCCCCAGACTAAGGGACAGGAGGATTTAATCCACTCCTGGATGAACCTCATACCTCTAGTCGATGATATACATCCTAGAGAGTCCATCAGCATTTTGATGGTGACACCCTGACCTGTGCTCAATGGTGAAATCAAACCCTTGCAGGCAGATTGACCATCTCAATAGTTTTGGATTTTCCCCTTTCATTTGCATTAACCATCTCAAGGGTTGGTGGTCAGTCTGAATAACAAAAGTAGAACCATACAAGTATGGCCTAAACTTCTTCAGTGCCCACACAATAGCAAAGCATTCTCTTTCGATAGTTGCCCACCTTGTCTCAGGATCCTTCAGTTTCCTACTGATGAAGCAAATGGGGTGCTCCCTACCCTTCTCATCCAGTTGGCTTAGAACTGCACCTATACCTACATTGGAAGCATCAGTTTGTACAATGAAAGGTTGGTGGTAGTCCGGGGCTCTCAATACTGGAGCTTGGCAAAGAGCTCTCTTCAGTTTTTCAAAGGCCTGATTGCACTCCTCATTCCATTTTACCTTTTTAGGGAATTTGGGAGAGGAGATTACATTCAGGGGAGAAGCTATGGTCCCATAGTTCTCAATGAAATTCCTGTAATATCCAGTGAGGCCTAGAAAAGCTCTCACTTGGGTTTGAGTAGTTGGTGTTGTCCAATTTTGCACAGCTTCAATCTTGCTGGGCAAAGGCCTTATTTCTCCACCTCCTACCTCATGTCCAAGGTAGACCACTTTACTTTGACCAATCTGGCACTTACTGGCTTTGATTGTCAAATGGGCCTGTTCCAGAGCCTGCAACACATGTCCTAGGTGGTTCACATGTTCTTCCCAGGAGTGGCTGAAGACTGCAATGTCATCCAAGTATGCCATGCAGAAATCTTCCATCCCAGCCAGAACTTGGTTCACCATCCTTTGGAATGTGGCAGGTGCATTTTTTAGTCCAAAAGGCATGACCTTAAACTGGTACAAGCCAACTGGGGTTGAAAATGCAGTTTTCTCCTTGGCATGGTCTGTCAGGGCTATTTGCCAATAGCCTGACGTCAGGTCAAATGTGCTGAGGTACTTGGCTGCACCAAGTTTATCCACCAACTCATCTGTCCTGGGCAAAGGGTGGGCATCAGTCTTGGTGACTGCATTTAGAGCTCTATAGTCCACACAGAATCTCAAGTCTTTGGATCCTGCCTTTGGTACTAACACAACTGGGCTAGACCATGGACTAGTAGAGGGCTCTATTACCCCGAGATCAAGCATCTTCTTGACCTCTCCTTTGATGTGGGCTCTGATATGTTCTGACATTCTGTATCCTCTGCTTTTGACTGGCAGACAGTCACCAGTGAGTATCTCATGCTGGCCCCAAGGGGTCAAGCCTGGTGACAGTGAGAACAGGGAGGCAAACTGATTTAACATAGATTTGCACTCCTCTTGTTGCTCAGGTGTCAGGTCTGAAGAGAGATTGACTCCTTCAACTTTTTCATCTAAAGGCACACCTCTGAGGAGATCAGGGAGAGATTCACTCTCTTCCTCCTCTGCAGCTGAAGCTAGAAGCAAGGCTCCTACATCAGGTCTGGAGATGTATGCTTTTAGTCGGTTGGTGTGGAAGACTCTAGGAGCTTCCCTGGGTCTGCCCAGATCCACCAGATAGTTGACCTCTCCAAGTTTTCCCACAACCTTGAAGGGTCCCATCCATTTGTCTTGCAAGGCCCTCTGCCTTGTTGGGAGCATAACTAGAACTAGCTGGTCTTGAGTAAACTCAACCATGTTAGCCTTCTGGTCGTGCCAATGTTTGACCAGGGCTTGACCAGCTTTCAAGTTGTCACTTGCTTCTGCCATCATGTGGGACATTCTCCTCCGGAGACCTATCACATAGTCAGTCACTCTGACTGGCTTGAGGGGAGGAGCACCTTCCAATCCCTCCTTAATCAGGGCCAATGGACCTCTGACGGGATGGCCATAGAGAAGCTCAAAGGGAGAATAACCTACTCCCTCCTGAGGGACTTCTCTATAAGCAAAGAGAAGGCATGGCAGTAGAAGGTCCCACTTTTTCTTAAGGGGTTCTTCTAAAGCACCTATCATGCTCTTCATGGTTCTGTTAAACCTTTCAACCAACCCGTTGGTCTGAGGGTGGTATGCGGTTGAGAACTTGTAGGTAACTCCACAGGTTTTCCACATGGCTTTCATGTAGTGGGACATAAAGTTTGACCCCCTGTCAGAGATTACCTCCTTAGGAAACCCAACCCTGGTAAAAATACCAAGGAGGGCCTTAGCCACAGCCGGAGCTGTAACAGTCCTCATAGGAATTGCCTCAGGGTACCTAGTAGCATGGTCTACTACAACCAGTATAAACCTGTTGCCTGAGGAGGTTGGAGGATCAAGGGGACCAACAATGTCAATCCCTACCCTCTCAAATGGGACTCCCACAACTGGGAGAGGCACTAAAGGTGCCACATTCTTGGAACCAACCTTACCAGAAGTCTGGCAGGTATGGCAGCTCTTACAATATCTATCTACTTCAGCCCCCATCTTTGGCCAATAAAAGTAGAGTGAGAGCCTTTCCTTGGTCTTCTTGAAACTCAAGTGACCAGCCAAAGGTATCTCATGGGCTAGTTGTAAGAACTGTTGTCTGTTCTCTTGTGGGACTACAAGGCGTTTGTAGTCTCCAGGTTCAGACTCAGTGGGTTCACTGTAGAAGAGGCCGTCTTCCCAGTGCAACCTATACTTCCCAGGCTCTTGCCCATCAGCTTGAGAAGCTGCCTGGTGGCGGAGACCTTCCAGAGTTGGACATTCTCTTTGCCCCTTACGAAAAGCTGCCCTGCTAGGCCCACCTTCTGCCAGTAAAGACTGCAGCTCAGGATGGTCCTCAGGGTCCAAATCTCCAATAAGGTTGGGGCCTCCTTCTAGCTCTTCCTCAGAGTCTAGCTCAACCACACAGGGTTGTACCTCCCTCTCAGCCTCAGCTGGAGGTGGAGTTACAGGTGTAACCTTGGACAACCTAGGGGAAGTCCTTGTTGGAAGCACTGGAGTGCTTGCTGCTGGCTTTTTCCTAGGAGTCTTGGGTTGCCCCTTTGCTCCTGATCTGGTAGTTACTGCAGTAAGTTGCTCCAGTGGGAGAGGAGTGATTTCTGTCATCATCTCCTGAGATAACCCTCTCAGGGTTTTCTCTCTTGCAGGTTTGGTGAGTTCCTGGAACCGTTTGCTAGGAGGTCTGGGGGTATGAGATACAACTCCAAGAGCTTTGAGGTCATTACCCAACAGAACCCTACCTGGCACCTCACATTGTACACTGACAGGTATTTTTACAGCCATATCATTACATTGGATGAGAACTGGTAACTGGGGACACATCTGCACAGGCCCACCAGCTAACTTGGTGAGGCATTTGGGTGCCTTAGCAACATCCTCTGCCTTGAAAAACGATTCATCCACCACAGTTATGCTGGCTCCAGTGTCCCTAATGGCAGGGGTCTCCTGACCATTCACCTGGACACTGTCCTTATAATACTCTTTAGTATTATCTGGGATAGAGTTATAGACATCTAAATTCTGTTGTTCCCACAACCCCAGAGAGACTAAAGAAACACTAGCTGAGACTCCAGTGGGTTCATCAGCTAGTAATAGAAAGTTTCCACTTGCCATATGTACTTCCTCTTCTGGAGCGAAGGCTAAGGAGGCAAGCTGGACCCCTGAAGGTTTACCCTTACATCTGGGATCTCCTTTCACATGGTCAGTAGCCTTACAAACAAAGCATGAGCCAAAGGCTCGCTGGAATGGAGGCTTGTTCTGACCTCCTTCTGGTCTGGGACCAGGAGGTACACTAACCTGATTTGGTTTCCCTTGTGGCTTACCCTTATAGTTTTGTTTGGGGCCCTCTTTGGAATTTGTAGTATTAGAATTCTCTTTGGAGTCTTTTTTAGACTGTTTCTCCCCATCCTTCTTCTGAGTTACCCCAGAATCCTTGTGAGTGGCCCTGTTGGCAACCCACAAGTCAGCAGCCTTAGCTAGTTTCCGGGAATCCAATTCCCTGGAATCAGCCAAGTGTTGTCTGAGCTCAGGAGAGCAGGCATCATAAATAGCCTCCAACATAAACAAATTCTTCATACCTTCATAAGTGTTCACCTTGTAACCCTTAATCCATCCCTCTAAGTTTTTCAAACATTCACTCACCCAGGTAGCCCAAGGGGTACCATCATGCTTTTTGAGGTTCCTAAACCTCTTAAGATACTGGGAAGGGGTCTTCCCAAACCTAGCTATCAAAGCTAGTTTCACACATTCATAGTCCTTCCTATCCTCCTCCCCCATCTCCATTACCACATCAGTTGCAACAGGGGGAAGCCTAGAGAACAACCAGGTGAGTAAGTCATTTCCTGTGATGTTCTGGAGCCCATGATTATATTCAAACAGAGACAACCAATCCAACACATCCAACTTAGGCTCATACATACCAATCAATTCTTTAGGCATCCGGGGTCTTTTAGGACTGGAACTTCTAGAGGAGCCAGAGAGAGAAACATTCTCAACAGATAATTTCTTCATTTCTAAGTCATACTTGAGCTCCATTTCCCTTAGCCTTAGTTCTTTGTCAGTTTGAGCATTAAGTTTCTTATACTCCAATTCTAGCTTCATTTTCTCCAGTTCAAAGTACTGAGGACTGAATGTGGGACCTGGTAAAGGTCCAGTAGGTACAGCAGGTAGAGCAGGCAGAGGCCTAGGGGGGACAGTTACAACAGCCTCACCCTCCTCTTCTGACTCTTCCTCAGAATCATCAACATTTTGCTCCATGTTAACTTCAATACTGTCATCTACAGTTGCTGGAGTGGTAGGTTCCTCTGAACCATCACCCAGACTTTGGTTAGCCAACAATCTTTCAATCAGCTCCATTTTCTTGCCCTTAGTCAGGAGATCCTTATGTTTACAGAGCACTCTTAAACAATCAGCAGTTTTGGCTGCAAGGGACTCTTGACTATAGCTTTCTATAACTGACATGTTAGAGAATTACTTTTACAGTGCTAAGCTTTGTGGTTAGTTGCACTAATGTATCTAAAGCACAATAAAATGTATACTCAATACAAATCCCACCGCTGTACACCAGTGTTAGGCAGAAACCTGTGCAGTTCCCTTGGGGAACACTGCAAAAGATTTAAGACTACAGGTATAGCAGTAAACCCACTTGGTAGCAGTCTGCACCACCCAGATTTACCTGGTAGCTGTGGCTGAGCAGTCAGACTTCCCTCAAGAAGAGTTAGGCAGTATGCAAAGTATACACAATATGTACTCAGACACAACAGCACAAGCAAACACTGACCAGAGCTTGGTTTCAAAAGTATATAGTTATTTATTTATAAAACACACATAAGTTGAAATCACTCTAGCAAAATATAGTAAAAACACTTCAAACACAGTTATAATGAAAGCAGTTCCAACCCTTACTCCTATCTAGACAACTCTAAGTTAACACCACATAATTAAAACAGAGGTGAGCGCTTAACGTTAGATGACACTCTAGTAGGTTCAAGAAAGGGGTAAAAAGAAACAGGAATGGGTTAAACACACCACTCTAAGGTCCAGAACACTTGCAATAGACTCAAAGAAGCACAAAGTCTCAGGTGAGCAAAAGTCACTAGGCAGGGCCCACTCTTAGAGTAGCCGGAGCGAAAATGTGCCCAAGATCACACTGTTGTTAAGGATTCAAAGTCTTGCAAAGAGTTAGAAAGAGTTTAGAGTGGCTTAAAAAGTTTAGCCAGGGTGTCCCAGGCACTCCCAGGTTCGAAAGCCGGGGGCTAAATCTACCCCGTACAGTCGGTAGCAAGGGAAGCCAGGCGGGACACGGTACCTTAAGCGGAAAGGATCCTCCAGCGGTGGCAGTTGTTCCAGGCAGTGGCAGCAAGGCTCGACGTCGGTCAGGGGAGAAGAAGTTCTCGCTGAAGAGCAGAAGAAGAAGGTCGTTGCACTGCCCGGGAAGAAACCAGCCGCGGAGTCCTCCGGATAAAGGGTTGTACCGACTTTCGTGGTTGGGGTAAAAGTGGTGGGGTTCCGGTTGCCGGGGTGCTTGGCACTGGCAAGGCGGCCACGAGATACCTCGAGAAGCGAAAAGAAGGCGAAAACTGGTTGTCCCCACCAGTCAAGGGAAGGAGCCACTCCGTTAAGAGTTCTCCTCGGTCGTCGGGAAAAGTGGTGAGACGGTTCAGCAGGGCTCCACCGGGTGGTGTCGTCGAAGCAGGTCGGCTCAGCTCTTCCCTCGTCGGATTCTTGGTCCTGTGGCGACTTCTGAAGTTCCAGTCCCCAAAGCCCTGCTTTTATGCAGCAAACCCCCATTCACCCAGCCTAGCTGTCACTCAAACATGCTAAGTGGTGAGCCGGCCGGCTCACCACTTGGGCCAATCAGGACGGAGTGCGACTTGAGTTACCAAGGTAACTCAGTCCAGGGTGCCTAAATCCCCCTCCACCCGTCCTAAGTACCCCAGACAGAGTGGCACCACTTTGGAGGGCTTCTGTGGAGAAGCCCGCCAAAAGTGGAACAAAGGGCTCCACTTTGGGTCAGAGTTACAGAGGCGAACACCAACGCCATTTTAGAATCAAGTTTTGGCAAAAAATCCCAACCGGAGTTATAAAAATAAATATATAAACCGGCGGTATGTTTAAGGCTACCGTAAATAAATAATTAAATGTGTTAGCCTAAAACAATGGGAAATCCCATAGGGAAATATTCGCGGTCGAATATAAAAAGTAGTTTCCACTGCCACCAGCCAAAACTCGATCAGGGGGGACGGAGACGTGCCCCCTCGACTAACAGACCCTGGGGCAATCGAATTGCCCCAGCCAGTACGTCCACAATATGATGGTTTGTACTGGTTCTGTTCAGGATCCAAGACTAGCAAAGTCCTTGGTGACTTTACATGCCCAGGGAGACAGTAGTCAGTCCCAGGGTATGGAGTCTATGTTGGGGGGTCCCTAGGACACCCCTGGGTCACGGCACAGAGGGTGCTGTGTAACCCACATCACAAAAATACATGAGGCCCTATGGAGTAAAAGACCCCATAGCCCATTCAACACAAGGTTTAACCAAGAAAACACACTTCAACATGTCCAAGAGTGAGGGTAAAAGAGTCCCACTCTTGGCAGGAGAAAAAAAAGAAACCCCAGAAATCCAGCAACGCTGCTGGGGGACTCACTAGGTAGGGAAATTCAGCCTAAACAGAGAATTCTCCCTAACAAAGAGTTTTTGTTTTGACCAAAAATACCTATGGATGATGAAGAAGAACATGTTATTCCCCTAGAGCTAGAAGCAGCAGTGGTAAGAGAGGAAAGGGTGGTTGTTCATGAGATAGATGATGAAGGAATAGAATTGTGAGCGGTGATAGCCCTTGGTGAAGGGTATCAATTGACAGACAAGGAACTTTTCAGGGATGATTTCTCAGTCAATGAGTTAGTATTTTTCATAAGTCTCACTTATTGGATAAAAGTAGAGAATAGAGAGATAACACAGAGAATGGCAGTGATAAAAATTGAACCACCATTTTTCCAGGAATATTTAGAAAGGGTGTCAAGCATCTTATGGACCAGCAGTCTATATGATGCGGTTCTACTGAGGGGAGTAGGAGCAGTTAAAATGAAGCTTAAGCCTGGAGCAATTTTGCCACGAGCAAAACAATACCCCAAGTCCAGAGAGTGCGAATGGAGGTATATTTGAAACCATTTCTACTTTAGTACAGCAGGGAATATTGGTGCCATCAGAATCCTCATATAACACGGCTGCGTACTCAGTGAAGAAATCAACAGGAGGGTTGTGGAGATTTATTCAGTATCTCCGTCCCTTAAATAATATAATTGAGGCAGAATTTCCTTAAGTTCCAAATTCAGATACACTATTCCAGCCACAGCCAAATATTTTATAGTAATAGGTTTGAAAAATGCATTTTCTCAATACCTCTTCATAAGGACTCACGGGATTTGACCTAATTTTCGTGTAGAAACCACTGCTGTAAACACACAAGACTTCCTCATGGGTACTGTGAGTCTCCCTCTATCTTTAGCAGGGTCCTTCAGATGACCTAGATGCCTCGATACCTGAGGTTTAAGTGTGCTTGATAAATTCTAAAATAAATAAATAAATAGGCAACATACAACTTGAGAGTGAGATCATTCAGTATGTAGACGATATATTAGTCTGTAGTGAGACATAAGAAATGTGGAGAAAACACTCAGTTCAGTTAAGACCATATTAGCAGAGAAAGGATAGTAGGTAAAGAAAAGCTGTTGTCAGGAAGAGGTCCTGTAGTATACAACCGATATTGGTTGGTACTTCTTTAACCAACTTAAAGAAGCTGCAAGTGTTCCAGAATGAAGCAGTACAAGCTGTTTGTGCACTTGGACATAGATGTTAGGTGTCAAATGTTTTTATATATATATATATATATATATATATATATATATAAAGCACCTTTATATCCTACATCCAGAGTTCAGAAAAAAATGCCTGTGTGTATCCTATGTTCCAATAATCACATCTGACTCTTTCAGCATTGTGTATCACTAAAGAAATTGGTGGTACAAGCTTTAATGTATGTGCACCTGCCATTTGGAATATCCTACCCCTAGAGCTCAAAGGCTATATATCGACAGCACAATTTAAGAAGCATCTTTTGACCTTCCTGTTTGATAATGGAAAAGGGTAAATCCTTGTAGACTCTGTCTCCGTCCTCCCTTACAAAACAACTAGCGGATTTAATTTCTTTGTTCTTTGTATGTCTGTCTCGTGAGCGCCCTGAGGCCTATGGGCGAGTGGTGCAATAAAATAACTACAGAGATAGATAGATAGATAGATAGATAGATAGATAGATAGATAGATAGATAGATAGATAGATAGATAGATAGATAGATAGATAGATAGATAGATAGATAGATAGATAGATTGATAATCTCTTAAAAGGTGAGACAAGTGGTACTTGAAAGAGCAGGCACAATCATGAAACCTTCAGAACCCAAAACAGTGAGGGAAATGCAACAATTTATAGGCCTATCTAACTATTGCAGGGTCTGGGTGTTCGATTACAAGACAAATATTTGACCACTTTTAAAAGGACTTAAGGAAGCACAGGTAGGCAAAAGTAAGATAAAATGGATAAATGAAATGACTGAAGGATTTGAAGAATTTAAGTTTCAGTTTTATTAATATACTTTTAGCCGAATCGGCTGTGTATATACAAACAAATATTACATTACGGCGTTAAGACCGCAGCGGAGTCAAGGACGCAGCACAGCTATACTGTTATGCTGTTGGGCTGGTGGCTGTGATAGAAATACAGATACAGGGATCAGCGGACAGGCCCCACGCTTCCTTAGCTTGCCGGTGGCCTCCGCGGACGAGCAGAGAACTTCGGCAGTGTGAGAAGACTTAATGACCTGAGGCCACGTATCCCGCCCACCAGCTTCAGAGAACTCCGCTTGTGGAAGAGACAATGTAAGGTGGGACAGCTGGTGGCGGTTCTGGGCACGGACTGCGGAGTACCTCACAAAACTCGCCGCACACCCCCCCGGACCCCCACTGGTGACCCCAATAATCGGCCCGGGCCGTCACTGGAGCACGCCTGGGCCCCTCCTCCTCCTTCCCCCTCAGGCCACTGATCCCGACAACAGCAGGCCCCCAAGAGGAGCCCAGTCGGACCGCCACAGGACCCCAGGAACCAGCAGCATCAGCCACATAGGCCCGGGCTGACGCAGGTGCGCGCCTGGGCCCCTCCTCCTCCTCCTTCCCCCTCGGGCCACTGATCCCGACACCAGCAGGCCCCCAAGAGGAGCCCACCCAGACAGCCACAGGATCCCAGGAACCAGCAGCATCAGCCACATAGGCCCGGGATTGACGCGGGTGCGCGCATGGGCCCTCCTGGCCCGCTACAGCCCCCCCACAGATGTGCCCCCTACTGCCTTGATTGCTCGGAGCGGGGAGAGCACACGGCAGTCCTGACCCAGACCCATTGATTGGAGGAGCTGCAGCCACTAAATACTGCTAGCCCCCTGCAATCTATGAGCCCAGCACACCCAGTACATATAATCAGTGAGTTTACGGCTTCTGCTAGTGCTGGGATGGTCAGCGGAATGCAGTGTTTATGACCTACAGCTGTCCCTCACCTATAGCACAGTGTACGGTTTGAAGAGATCCCCCCCGCACTCTGAAACGACTACGCTGGTCGGCGGGAGGAAAACCTATCCAAACCGACTGAAACCCATTACAGCTACGATCTGCAACCTACTCTTAGCAATCACATAGTCCTACTGCCTGTGGCCTGCAAGACTCCTTCTATCCCTATCGCTCTTTATGTTATGGGAATTTCATAGCGAGACCTGCCGCTAGCCTACGTGGTCAAAGAGACATACGGATCAAACCACAAGCCCAATATTGTTTAAAACTGAGTCGAGTCCAGCCCCCATTAGCATCCAAGTTCCGGGGAATCGCTCTGATCACTCTTACCACCAGCAGCCGGGAATCACACCAGAACAACACAGAAGCAGCATTCCACTGCTCCTCCGTTAAGGTTGGCGCCACCTGACTGACGAAACCCCCCCGTCCTTAACGGCACGCATCATAGGCAAATCCGCATAGTCCCCCAATCTGCCCGATTCCCCTCTCCCCGCACTGCTGGTGCTCCAGGCGGACCTGTCAAGCGCTAGCGGTCAGTGGGGAATCTGTGGAGGTGAATTACTGCAGCTACGCGACTTTAAGGACAATCAGTAAGACGAGCTTAGCGAGTGTATAGCTGCGCTCCGGCGACCGAAGCGGTCAGCCCAGGTGTCAGAGGTAAATCTGGACAGTCAAAACCAAGAATCCAAGCCAAAACTCAAGTGGGTCAAATTGAAAAGTGCTGGGGTCAGGGTCAACGAGAGGAGAGTCAGTCACCCCCCTTGCTGGTTGAAGGTACAGTAGAAACAACCCCACCCACAATGTCATCAGATAAGGAGGAACTTCTGAACTGTCTGAAAGGGATGGAAGCCCGCCTGACAAACTCGTTCCACAACCAGCTGGAACAGATGAAAGAAGAATTGAAATCCTCCCTCCAGGAAGTAAGCATAGAAATGACGGACCTGGGAAACAGAGTAGATATAGTCAAAAATGAATCTAACCAGAATAGTGTCCTCCTGGAACAGCTGGCCAGCGCAAAAATCAATTTAGAACTACAAGCAGAAGACCTTGAAAACTGCTCAAGAAGGTCCAACATTAGGGTCAAAGGCCTCCCCGAAACGATCCAAGTGTCATGATCTCTGCTTCCAAAAGATCAGGACTTGCCCGACTCCCTTGGAAGCAGACCCATAACCCCGGTTCCGAGTGCCAGCCAGTCCCAATTGGGACCTTTTGGACCCTGTCCTGGCGCCAGTGGCACCAGGCTCATAAAGATGCCCTGTCCCAGCGCTGGAAGCGCCAGGCTCATAATGCTTGGGTGGATTTACCTGCAGCAGACCATGCTGCTTACTTACCTGCCAGTTGAACCCCTGATCCTCTTCTGTTTGGGACTACTTTTCCTGTTGGGTGGGGCAGGAGCCACTCCCTAGGTTCAGAACACTGGAACTCTTCTGGAAAGCAGGAACTCTTTTATTACCTAGGCGTGGCTGTGGAAGGAGACACCTAAGCACTACAGGAGGCTATTTAAACCACACCCGATGGATGAATCTTGCTTTGTGTTATTCTGCATTCTCTGCAGCAGAACGCTCATCGTGTCTTCTGCTTCTGATCCTGGGCCTAAGGGAACAAAGGCTTACCATCCTGGAATCCAGTCTTCAGCAGCACCTGTAAAGACAAAGAAAGACAGGTTAGCACTACGGTCTTCAGTGGCAGCGCATCTCTTACCTGGTCCATCGGCTGTGACCAACGCCTCGCGCTGCATTCCGGCATCTGAAAGACAAAGGCTTACCTACTCTTCGCATGCTCCGGAGGTCTTCGCACTGCATTCCGGCATCTGAAAGACAAAAGCTTACCAGCTCTTTGCACGCTCCGGAGGCCTTCGGCGCTGCATCCCGCATCTGAAAGACAAAAGAAGGTGCGTTTAAAGACATTGGGCAACTTTATTACTCACGTGCCATTACTCCTTCCCACGCCGAATCCAGTGGGTATTCCAGCACCCTTCAGCTTCTCTAAAGCTCCGAACTTGTACCTGCAAGATAAAAGGGACAGTTAGTGTGCATCGTGAAGCAGGCTACAAGCGCTTACTTACGTGCTTCCAGGCGCTTCTATTGCTCACGCGGGTTCGATCCTCAACTCTCATCAGCCCGCCATCCGCCATCGCCGGAACCCTGCAAAACAAGAGATATCATTACAAAAGACTTTTAAGACATTTGAAGTGCCCAGAACTTATCGTTCGTGCAGTTTACTACGGACAGCAGTCCTCTGAGGTCAAGAGGCCTGCACCCTTATCCAGTGAAGAAACTGGTTACAGCACCCTGCCCCGAGGCAGATGGAGAGCTCGGCGTTCACTTACCTAAGACATCTTACTCTTCGAGTCAGACATACAGTGCACAGAGGTCCAGCCCAAAGAGCCAACCGTGTGTTACACATCACCTTTGAAGATACGGCATTCACCCAGTCAAGACCGGCGCCTCTGCGGGAATCAGGTGAGCGTTACAGAACACAAAGCCTACCGCAAAACTCCCACCCAGGCGCTATGGAAACCTCGGATACCGACCAGCTAGCCCAGTTACTTGGGGAACTAAGAGCAGAAGTGCATGCAACCCGTCAGGAAATGAATGCTCTAAGAAGGGAACTGATTATTTCCAAGGAGCGAACAGACGATCTCGCTAGACAATTGCTACAGTCACAAGCCGGACAAACTCCGTTACCCGCATCAGGGGCAAATCTTCCTTCAACATCCTCTACGAACCCACTGCAGATCAACCTACCTGGGAATGTACCTCTGGCTCCGCCCGAACGATTTTCTGGTGACCCAAAGAGGTTTGCAGTATTTATTAATCAGTGCCGGTTGCACTTCTTATGCCGGCCAGCAGCCTTTCCAACTGATCAAGCTAAGGTAGCTTTCGTTCTTTCGTACCTTAGTGGCAATGCGGCAGACTGGTCGATCCCTCTAGTTAATCAAGATGATCCGGTTCTCCATGATTTTCAATCTTTTCAGCTCAGTATGGAAAAACTGTTTGCAAGACATTCACAGGGGCAGGCCTTGGACAATGAGCTCCTTTCATTGCGACAGGGTAATCAAGACCTTTTGGCTTATATTGCGTCTTTCAACAGACTGATAGTGGAAACTCGATGGCCTGAGGACAAAAGGATTACGCTGTTTTATAGAGGTCTACGTGGAGAGCTCAAAGATGTGTTAGCCCAAGTAGTGAATCCACCGCAAGACTGTTCAGACTATATTGACTTAGTCGTTCAAATTGACCACAGACTGCAGAACAGGAAGGCCGATCGTTCCAAGTTTGATGCTCGAGTATTTTCTAAACCACCAACTCCTACCAAAGGAGTAGACTCCGGGGAACCCATGCAAATAGGGGGCCTGAAAGGACCACTAACACAAAAGGAGCGGGAAAGGAGAAAACAGCTGCAATTATGCCTCTATTGCGGAAACTTGGGGCACTTTCTTCGAGACTGTCCGGTGAAACCAGCCAAGAAGGCAGTAGGAGCTGCAGTTACCAGGGTCACAAACTCTGAGCAGGGAAACTATCTCGCCCGACAAGAATAGAGGTCCTCTTGCCGAGCGTTAAAACCAGTTCAGTGACCTCGCATTTCGTGATACCTATGGTCCTCATTAGCCCTGAACATCCGGATCGATTACATGCGATTGAAGCTTACGTCGACAGCGGTGCCATCGGCAATTACGTGGATCATGAAATGGTTTTGAGGATGAATCTGACTCTTTGTCCAAAGGCTGTAAAGGACGTCATTACTACGGTGGATGGTACGGAGATAGCCTCCGGACCAGTAACGTATACCACCCAAGAAGTGACGCTAGTAAGTCAAGAATGACACCATGAGAAGATCGTGTTCGATGTGATCAAGGCCCCTCAGGTCCAGATTATTCTAGGAATTCCTTGGTTAGAGAAGCACAATCCTCAGATCGATTGGCGAGCAAGAACGGTTCAGTTTCCAGAATGTGTCTCTACTTGTCACCCTCGACCTGGTGTTGCACTGGCAGAAATTTCCTCGGAGGCTCCCCAGTTACCTCCTGAATACCTAGAATTCCAAGATGTTTTCCGGAAGGATCAGGCTAACTCTCTACCTCCTCATAGGTCTTATGACTGCCAGATAGACCTGATACCTGGATCTACTCCTCCTTGTAGTAGAATTTATGCCCTCACCGAGCCTGAGAATCTTCACCTCCGACAATACCTGGATCAATACCTAGCGAATGGGTTTATTCGTCCTTCCAAGTCCCCTGCTTCCTCAGCTTTGTTCTTCGTTCCAAAAAAAGAAGGGGACCTTAGAACTTGTATAGATTATCGCGCCCTGAACCAGATCACCGTTAAGAATAGATATCCGCTACCTTTGATCCCTGAACTCCTGGACCAAGTCAGAAAAGCATGCATATATACAAAGCTGGATCTTAGAGGAGCCTACCACTTGGTACGAGTAAAAGAGGGCGATTAATGGAAGACGGCCTTCCGCACCAAGTATGGGCTATTTGAATATCAGGTCATGCCCTTCGGACTTTGCAATGCCCCGGCCCCCTTTCAATATTTTATGAACAATGTCCTCAGAGAGCTCATAGATGTGTGTGTTGTTGTTTACATTGACGACATCCTCGTTTATTCTTCATCGGAAACTGAACATCGGAAACACGTGAAAATGGTCCTCGAGAGATTGCGTCAACACAAACTTTTCGCTAAGTTGGAAAAATGTGTTTTCAACATGACTGAAGTTGAATTCTTGGGATTCATATTATCACCTAGCGGAGTGCGTATGGATTCAAAGAAGGTCGATGCAATTCTCAAATGGCCATCGCCATCCTCCGTAAAAGGTGTTCAAAGCATGTTAGGCTTCGCTAACTTTTACCACAGGTTTATCCCCGAATTCTCTCGAATAGTCCAGCCCATCACCGCCTTGTTAAAGAAAAACAAACGTTTTGAATGGTCTACCGAGGCGGAACAAGCTTTCCAGAATTTGAAGACTAGATTTATCTCTGCACCGATCTTAAAACATCCTCGCCCAGAACTCCCCTACATCGTTGAAACTGATGCTTCGAGCCTTGCCATGGGGGCAGTTCTATCACAAAAGGACCCAGTAACCAATCAGTTGCATCCCGTGGCATTTTGGTCCCGCAAATTCTCACCTCCTGAAATCAATTACACTATTACTGATAAGGAACTTCTAGCTATCAAGTCCGCCTTTAAGGCGTGGTGGCATTATCTTCTGGGGGCCCGACACACCGTTACTGTGATTACAGATCACCGAAACCTGCAATATTTGAAAACCGCAAAAGCTCAATCCTCTAGGCAACTCCGTTGGGCACTATTCTTTGCCGAGTTTGACTTCATAATTACCTATCGACCTGGTACAAAAAACGGTAAAGCTGATGCCCTTTCTCGGATGGGAGTGGAAGAACATTTGATCAATCCTAATCCTGTACCTATCATTCCCGAACAAAGAATTCTAGGTGTAATCGCCACACAATCCATAGAGGAAGTTAAGGATAAAGCCAGGCTACTGGTAACTCCAGCAGACATACAGAATTGGCATCTGCCGGGAAAGGACTTTACGGTGAAGGACAACCTATTATATTTCCAAGAACGGTTATACCTGCCCAGCACAGATTTACAGAAAAAGGTAATCTCTTGTTATCACGATTCTTTAATGGAAGGACATCCCGGTATGACCAAGACCTCGGAAAAGATCAAGCGCTACTTCTGGTGGCCGTCTTGGAAAAAAGATATCAGAGACTTTATAATGTCCTGTGGAGTATGCGCCCAAAACAAGAGTCAAAAGGAAAAACCAGCCGGCCTCTTACGCCCTATTGACATCCCGCCTTGCCCTTGGCATACGCTTTCTATGGACTTCATCACCGATCTACCTCCATGCTCTGGATACAATACGATCCTAGTAATCGTGGACCTATTCTCCAAGATGGCGCATTTCATTCCACTCAAAGGCTTACCAACAGCAGCAACTCTGGCCCGAGAATTTCTCGAAAACATCGTCCGACTGCACGGTTTTCCTTCAGTTCTAATTTCGGATCGAGGTAGTCAATTTATTTCTCATTTTTGGCGAAGTTGCTGTCGGTCGGCTCAAATTGATGTGAGACTTTCGACCAGCCACCACCCTCAAACCGACGGACAAACCGAGAGGACCAATCAAACTCTGGAACAATATTTGCGCTGCATGCTACAACAAACTGAAAAAACTTGGAAAGATATCCTTTGGATAGCCGAATATCCACTCGGGAACTGGGAAGACCCCGTTTTTTTTTTTATACGGTAGTCACCCTCGAACCTCGGAGTTGGATCCACTCCAAGATCTTGGAACACCAGCAGTAGACCACCTGCATTCTACAATCACCCAAGCCTTTAAGGAAGCCGTTTCTCACCTTCAAAGGGCTAAAGAACAATACAAGAAAGGAGCAGACCAACATCGGAAGGAAGCCCCCCAATATCAAGTAGGAGATCGAGTCTGGTTATCCACCAAATATCTACCTCTAAAAGGACCACGCACATTCAACCCAAGATACCTTGGTCCCTATTCCATCACTACCATAGTAAATCCAGTAGCGGTCAAGTTGGACTTGCCCCCTCACATGAAGATACATCCGGTCTTCCACGTCTCTCTATTAAAACCCGTGCAACCTCAAACCCGACTAACTACATCTCCAAAACCTATTTTAGTTGATGGAGAACTCGAGTTTGAAGTCAAAAGCATCATGGATTCCAAGATCTCCAAATCTAAACTATTTTACCTGATTGACTGGAAAGGCTACGGTCCCCAAGAAAGATCCTGGGAACCTGCAGAATATGTCCACGCGCCTCGTCTAATCAAAAGATTTCATCGAACATTTCCTAACAAGCCCAAACCCCCGGAGAAGCCCGGTTTAGGAGGGGCCTTGAGGGGGTGTGCTGTCATGATCTCTGCTTCCAAAAGATCAGGACTTGCCCGACTCCCTTGGAAGCAGACCCATAACCCCGGTTCCGAGTGCCAGCCAGTCCCAATTGGGACCTTTTGGACCCTGTCCTGGCGCCAGTGGCACCAGGCTCATAAAGATGCCCAGTCCCAGCGCTGGAAGCGCCGGGCTCATAATGCTTGGGTGGACTTACCTGCAGCAGACCATGCTGCTTACTTACCTGCCAGTTGAACCCCTGATCCTCTTCTGTTTGGGACTACTTTTCCTGTTGGGTGGGGCAGGAGCCACTCCCCAGGTTCAGAACACTGGAACTCTTCTGGAAAGCAGGAACTCTTTTCTTACCTAGGCGTGGCTGTGGAAGGAGACACCTAAGCACTACAGGAGGCTATTTAAACCACACCCGATGGATGAATCTTGCTTTGTGTTATTCTGCATTCTCTGCAGCAGAACGCTCATCGTGTCTTCTGCTTCTGATCCAGGGCCTAAGGGAACAAAGGCTTACCATCCTGGAATCCAGTCTTCAGCAGCACCTGTAAAGACAAAGAAAGAACAGGTTAGCACTACGGTCTTCAATGGCAGCGCATCTCTTACCTGGTCCATCGGCTGTCACCAACGCCTCGCGCTGCATTCCGTCATCTGAAAGACAAAGGCTTACCTACTCTTCGCATGCTCCGGAGGTCTTCGCACTGCATTCCGGCATCTGAAAGACAAAAGCTTACCAGCTCTTCGCACGCTCCGGAGGCCTTCGGCGCTGCATCCCGCTTCTGAAAGACAAAAGAACGTGCGTTTAAAGACATTGGGCAACATTATTACTCACGAGCCATTACTCCTTCCCACGCCGAATCCAGTGGGTATTCCAGCACCCTTCAGCTTCTCTAAAGCTCCGAACTTGTACCTGCAAGATAAAAGGGACAGTTAGTGCGCATCGTGAAGCAGGCTACAAGCGCTTACTTACGTGCTTCCAGGCGCTTCTATTCCTCACGCGGGTTCGATCCTCAACTCTCATCAGCCCGCCATCCGCCATCGCCGGAACCCTGCAAAACAAGAGATATCATTACAAAAGACTTTTAAGACATTTGAAGTGCCCAGAACTTACCGTTCGTGCAGTTAACGACGGACAGCAGTCCTCTGAGGTCAAGAGGCCTGCACCCTTATCCAGTGAAGAAACTGGTTACGGCACCCTGCCCCGAGGCAGATGGAGAGCTCGGCGTTCACTTACCTAAGACATCTTACTCTTTGAGTCAGACATACAGTGCACAGAGGTCCAGCCCAAAGAGCCAACCGTGTGTTACACATCACCTTTGAAGATACGGCATTCACCCAGTCAAGACCGGCGCCTCTGCGGGAATCAGGTGAGCGTTACACCAAGACTGTGACCTTAAAGATACAATGCAATTGTGCTTCAGCAGTCTTCTGCCAGAAACTCAATCAGACCAAATCGGCTTTGATCGTATCCACCGGGTAGGCCAAAAACGGAACGACCCTGGTGCAAGACCCAGAGATGTACTAATAGCGGTAACGTCTTACTGTCAGAAAGAAGAAATACTGAGGGCAGCAAGATTCCACAATGACCTCACAATCAATAGCTCCCACATCCAAATGTACCAAGACCTGGCACTTATCGCGCTTCGCAAAAAAAGAATGATGCAGCCAATTACACAAGTACTACAAGCAAGACAGATACGATACAGATGGACTCACCCTTTCGGCCTCGCATTTACGTGGGAGGGCAAACAGCAGAAGATCACTACTTGTGAGGAGGGTGGTGCAAACCTGCAGCTAGAAGAAATCCAAGACCAACCGATTGCCCGAACACGTCCCAATTCCCAAGACATAGCGAGTAAACCATGGGAATGGTCAATTGAGAAAAAGCATAAATCTAAAAAAATAGAGAAGGCCACAATCTAGCAACAGAGCCAGGAATGACAAGTTGTGGAAGGAAGTTCGCAGAGGCGGCTAAACGGGGAACGAATAACAGCCGTACAATGATGGAGGCCTACAACACATCAAAACATATGAAATCTACACAGAGGAGAGAGAACTGCACACCTGGAAGGTGGGAGCCGAGAGGGAGAACTGGTAGGCGGCGAGAAGAGCAAAATGAATCAAGAACCACAGCAACAGCACAAACCCGAGCCCTAGGGCACCAAAAAGTAAACGAGGAAAACACAGACTAGCCCAATCCAAGCCTATACCAGCGCAACTCCTCCTATACCAAAATGGCTGAGTCAAGAGTCATATCTCTGAATGTACGTGGCCTGAACACACCAATAAAATGCCAGGCGATACTAGACAGGCTGAAATCAATGCAGACGGTGATTGGGCTCCTGCAGGAGACACATCTCCTCCCCAAAGACGAAAAAAGCGCATGGCCAGTCAGTGTTTTCCACAACAATACTTCGCTTCAAGAGGTGAGAAAAAAGGAGGAGTGGCCATACTAATTGGGAAAGCACTCAACTTTAAAAAACTACAGACCTGCAAAGACAAAGAGGGCAGATACTTGGGGCTTAAAGGGCTGATAAAAGGGAAATTGTACACAATCATAGCAACTTATGCTCCAAATAGTCGTCAAGATGTGTTCCTAATGGACCTGCTGGGCAGTCTTGGCAGCTGGTGTGAGGGCCAACTGATAGTGGGTGGAGACTTCAACTGTGTTATGGACCCGATGCTGGATAAGACTCTTCCCCCAACAACCACTGATCAGAAAAACAGACAAGTTCTGGGTCAGTTCTACAGAGAATTAGGAGTGATTTGAACCTGGCGAATTTTCCATAGAGACCGGAGAGAGTACACCCACTACTCAGCTGTTCCCTTTGGTTATTCCAGGAGAGACATGATCCTAGTATCCACAACATTAGTTCTGCAAATGACAGAAGTAGAAATTGGTGTGGAATATCACTCCGACCATGCACCAGTGATGGTGGGTGTGGACTGGGGGGTGGAAGGAAACAGTCTTAGACCACCTTGGAGATTAAATGAAATCCTCCTAAAAGACATTGCATTAAGAACCTATATGGAGACCGACATCAACAACTACTTTAAAGAAAACGATAACGGGGAAACAGCCTGGGGGGTAATATGGGACGCAGGAAAATCAGTGATAAGGGGAGAATTCATGTCACAATCCGCAGCATACCACCGCGAAAGAGCACTAGTGGCAAACAAACTAGAAAAAGAGGTGAAAGCTGCAGAAGCCCAACATAAGACTCGATGCTCTAGGAAATCCTTAAGAACACTACGGAAAATCAGAGCTCAACTGGAGAACCACATGGCGGACCGGGTGGCTCAGTCGCTACTAAAAACGAAACAATCCTACTACATACATGGGGGCAAGGCTAATCGATTCCTGGCAGCAAAACTGAGAAAACAAAAAACCCGGAACTACATAGTGCAGCTAAATGACTCCCATGGGAAATCCCACACAGCAGAGCTGGACAAGAAGGAAATAATGAAACGATTTCACATGGAACTAATAAAGGGGAAAATCTAGACCCAGACCATCAACTCGCCTATATCAACTCTCTCCAGCTGCCCCAAATTACAGAGAAAGACAGAATCAATCTTGGGAAACCGATTACTGCCCAAGAAATCAGCAACGCTATCACAGCACTACCAGCAAATAAGACACCAGGTCCGGACGGTTTTGGCAATGGCTATTACAAGACATTCCATACACAACTGCTAGGCCCACTGTCAAAACTGTTCAACACAATTAGAGAAGAGGGAAAGGTCACGCAAGATATGGGGAAGTCCATATTATACTACCGCTAAAGCCAGGCAAAGATCCCAGAAATTGTGCAAGCTACCGGCCTATAGCACTGCTGAACACGGATGTAAAACTTTACACTATAATTTTAGCAATTCGGCTAATGGAAATCCTTCCAAACATAATACAGGATGATCAAGCAGGGTTCATCGCAGACAGACGTACACAAGACAATGTCAGAAGGGCAGTAGACGTCATTGATGCTGGGTGACGTACACAAAAATCATTTGCTGTAGCAGCCCTGGAAGCCACCTGAGCCTTCGACAGCATGGACTGGGGCTATCTGAGCTTGATTTTGGAGCGGTTTGGATGCAGTCCAGAATTTACGAAAATGGTGCTCGCCAACTACCAGCATCCATCGACAAGTTTCAGGATCAATGGTCAGGGCACAGAATTCATGGAGATCGGAAGGGGCACATGACAGGGCTGCCCTCTCTCCCCTCTAATTTTCGCAATGGCAATGGAGCCATATGCTATGCAGATCCACCAGGACGTCAGTATCAAAGGAGTTACAATATGTCAGAAAACCCACAAAATAGCCCTATACGCGGATGACATCATGCTCTTCATGGGAGACCCAAAAAATACAATACCCAGAACTATGGCCCAGTTGGAGGAAATCAGACGAGTCTCGGGGTTCTCCATAAATTTCTCCAAATCGAAAGCTATGAACATAACGGCAAAGAGAGAAGATATCGAGACATTGGCGAGATCATTCCCGATTAGCTGGTTTGAAAGAAAACTGGAATATCTAAGAATTCACCTTGCCAGGGATCCGCACAAATTATATCAGACAAACATAACGCCGCTGTGGAAACAACTACAGGAAGACTTGCACAGATGGGACTCCCAGGAGCTGTCATGGTTCGCCCGCATCACAGCGGTCAAAATGACCATTCTCCCCCGCCTCCTCTATGTAGTAATGTCACTGCCAGTGCCAATACCACCAGCCAAGATCCGAGAACTGCAAGATGCGATATTCAAATTCATATGGCATAATAAGAAACCTAGAATCCAGAAACGAATCCTAATGCGCTCCCCTCATCTGGGCGGTCTGGGAGTTCCAGAAATGGACAGATACATTATGGCGGCACAACTAGCACCAATGCTGCGATGGGCAAAACCAGAGAATGATAAAGGATGGTGCAGAATCGAACAATCAGTCTCATCCGTCCCCCTAATAGCCCTCTTGAGCCTGAGCAAAGAAATCCGAAACAACAGAGAAGCTCTACTAGAAATGACGAAATGGTCTCTACTAAGCTGGGACAAAGCCGGAAAAAGAAACGCATCCCTGGTGGACTGAGTCCATATACGCCACTGATGGGCAACCCAGACTTCACACCGGGTCTCCAGCGGGGATACTGGATGGGCTGGTTAGGGGCAGAAACGATGCACCTGAAAGACATGTACAAAGACAGCGCTCCATTGCTCTTCACAGATTGCCAGTTAAAATTCAATATAGGGGAAAATGAACGCTATAGATATGCGCAAATTAGGCACTGGATTACCCACCCAACAGTGAAGAAGGGGGTCTCTAGACTCTACAAACTCCTCTCCAATGACCAGCCAACCGACCATCTCGCATACAAAATGAATTGGGAGAGAGATATGCAAGAGTCACTAACGGAGGAGGAATGGTACCAAATATGGGCACGTGCACATAGCACTTCCGGATGCACCACTATAAAGGAATATGCGTACAAACTGTGCCTCAGATGGTATATGCCCCCGAACCGCATCCACAAAATTACTCACCAAACTGTTGGCGAAACTGCGGTGAGAAGGGAGACCAGTTCCACATGTGGTGGATGTGCCCTAAAGCAGTTGCCTACTTGAAGGAAATATTAAGCTACATAAAAGACATCTCGGGGGTAGATCTACCGAGATCTCCAAAAACAATCCTCTTAGGAGTCCCTATAGAAGGGAAATATGCGATGTCAGGAGCGACAGCTAAACTCATCACCCATCTACTATCAGCAGCTAGAATCACTCTTGCACAAAATTGGAAAAACAAAGAAGGTCCAATCTCAGCATGTTGGTGGGTTAAGATCTGGGTGGTGATGACTATGGAGAAGATATGCGCCATCAGCACCGGCAAATACCTAAGATTCCTAACTATATGGAATCCATTTCATGAACTTGTACGGGACAGAGAAGCCCATTTCTTCAAACCCCGCTTGCTCCGAAACACATGTACACATGTAACCTGAACTCTCTCAAAAACAAAGATAAAGAGATGCTGTGGTTAAGAAGGGGTAGAAAACTGTAAAAGCCTAGAATCTGAAATGTAAAATAATACCTATAGTAGGGGGTAGTGGATTGTATAGCGGTGGGGGGGTTAATAAAAAGAAATGGGGGTTGGGGGAGGAGGGATGAGGGAGTGAAGGAGAGAACTGGGGAATCTCAGGAGGTAATGCGATCTATAAGGTTCTGTAAGACAAGAACATGAGTAAAATGTAGAGCATAAGAGTTCAATGTGCTCAAAAGCTATGCGGTAATAGCTTATATGCCTTCGAACCAAAAATAGACATGGAAGCTAGACAGAAATGGTTATGTCAGACTGAGAAACAGCCTTAGAATGGACTGTCACTAAGAAACAACTCGGTCCTATATAATGTATGTAAGTGAAATTGATTTTGTACATATAAAGTCGGTTAAAAGCACAATTTCTTTTCGAAACAATACTAAAATAACATGGCCTAAGGACAAATGATGGATTTACTCATTTACGAAAGCTATTTAACTTGTCATGGAGGGTGAAGCGTGGCCAATCCCGAACTAAGCCCTGGTGGTAATTAACTGAGTTGAACAGAGTTGTCATTTACAATGCCTTCAGAGGTATTCTGAGTTTATTAACGGTTCAGTAAAACATTGACGGGGAGATGAAGCAGGGAAGGCAATGTATTGTAAAGTTTCACAACGGGAATCTTAAGTTAGAGTCCATTGTTGCGGGCAAAATACTTCCCGAATGTACCCCCATATGTTGCATACTCGATCTCAAGCTAAGTCGGACTATGTTATAGGGTTGCTAAACGTAGCGGGGAGGAAGGTCGATTATTGTTTAATAACTGTTCAATGGCTTTAGGAGATGACCTACTGTTACGCTTATTCTTGTTGTATGAACTAAGGAGGAACTTTAACGAACTGTTTTATCATTACTGCTCTATGTGTTATAAATTGAAAATCTAATAAAATATTTGTTTAAAAAATATTACATTACAATCACAACATAAATCTAAAAAGGAAGTTTCTAGAGAGACATAACAATGTCACATCTCAGAAAATTGCCTCTGTCTAATTTTTTAAGATTTAAATTGATAACATTTTCCCACATAAAACCATTCTAACATATATACATAGTAGTATTACAGTGTTTAGAACAAAAGGTTACCAATATCTAAGAACTATTTAAAATGTCAACAATGCGTATATAAAATAGCACCATAAAATAGATAAGATTACAGTCATCACCCTTCATGAGATTGTTAATATCTAGCGTATTATCATAGGATTTTAGATATTTCAATCACAGTTCCAATAGGCTGTCACAGTATAGCATCAAGTGTTCAAGGGGACTCTATTGCATCACATCCACATAAACGGCACATATGCATAGATAGGCACAAACCCAGCCATGCACCTTTTGTTTCTAAAACTTCACTATTAATATATTTCATCAACAAATAGAGTCGGAAGGTTTTAGGACTAGGATAGGCCATAATATATTTGGGCTTACATGCACGTTCTAGCCTATATTGACAGTAGGGACCACGATGCAATCTCATTGCTAACTCCACAATGTGGTGTTCATGGTTAGCTAGTGCAAACTTCTTATTAAGCCAACCTTTGAGCTGTTAGTGCACATTATACACTGACGTCTGAACAAATTCAACAGCCCATCTAGCATGCATAGTTTGGATTTTGCTGAGCGTTCCCATAGATTTACTATTCTCTATTTGCTTAAATGCCCGCAGATATGGGACATCAATTGTGTCATTTTCTAGTCTCATAAGTTTATCATAGGCCATGAATATTCTACTGATATATTCAGACTCGATACACTTCACATCAAATTCGAGGTACACATATTCAACAGATATTTTTCTAGGTAGCCGCATGAGTTTATCAAGCAGCAAGGCTTCGTGCTTACTCAAGTTTATAACATAGCTATGTCCCCATATGTCAATGACATACAAAAGCATTGCACGCATTTTTGTTGTATGTAACATTAGGACAGTATAGGCCGAATAGCCATTATTTCTACCTACAAAGGCACTGATCGCACTAGTGGATGTTAAACATTTTTCTTTGATCGATGACCATTGTTTCTCCCATCTTAATTTATCATCTACTATGACACTGAGATATTTATAAAGATGAACTTGTTCCAGCGTCTCATTATTCAATTTCCAGACCAATTTTCTTTTAAATTTTTTTTTTGCTGGAAAGGTCATAACTTTACTTTTACTGATGTTTATCGTTAGCCCATTTAGTTTGGAATAAACAGCTAGTGCGTCCAATAGCCTTTGTAGGCCTGATGGGGTATAATCCAACAATAGATCATCAGCATAAGGCAACCACCCTACCAGGGAGTTGCCTACCTTTACTGGGCAGGTTGATGATATCATAAAGACCTGTCGAATGCCCGCTAAATACAGGTCAAACAGGGTTGCTGCCACCATGCAACCCTGCTTAACCCCACAACTTGTTGGTATTAGTGCCGACAACTTCCATTTTGCATCTAATCTAATGCGTACGGATGTATCAGTGTACAAGAGCATTAACATTTTTAATAGGACCAAGGGAATATTCCATTTACTTAACTCTTTCCATAAACGGTTCCGAAGGACTGGGTCAAAAGTCACAGAGAAGTCTATAAAGGTGCAATGTACGCTTGACTCTCTCCTTTTCCAGACATATTCAATGGTGGAGGTAAGTATGACAAAGTTGTGCGTGGTGGTGGACATTTGTCTAAACCCATTTTGATTTATTGGCAGAATACTATTTGCGCTGATCCAATCATTCAATTCGAAATAGCAGGGCCCATGCAAATAACCTTGATGGGATATCTAGCATTGCTAGCATCCTGAAATTGCTGGGATCATCCCATGCATGTTTGTTGTACACTGTAAGAATGAGACTAACCCTCCATGATTTAGGTATCATGCTAATCACTCAAAGTTCTGAAAAGAGCATGTGGAGGGCAGTAGCCCACAATTCGGGAGCAAGTTTTAATAAATTATTGCACACACCGTCCGGGGCTGCGGCCCGCGAGTTGTTCAGATGTAAAATAATATCACTTATATCTTTCACAGATGCCTTACAAGACAAACTATTAGAAGGTAATGGGAAAGCCTCACCATTACATTCTTTACAGCCGAATGTGGATGCAATATGGGAGGTCCATACTTTTTCTGTAATGCAGTTTATGGATAGCTCTCTTTTTTTCCGCTACGGATCACTTCTTATTCCAGCTGAATTACATGATTGTGCAAGAAGGGCAATTGTTTGCAAGCGCTTAATTTCACAGCTTAGCATGGAGTGTCAGAGCCAACGCCTGTAATAATTTTAATGGCTTTTAACTTGGCAGAGACACACTCAAGGGCGAATCCTATTTGAATATATGAGGTTGCTATTACGATCTCACTGCGCATAATCTTTTTTGCATTACTAATGGAATTGTCTTTATAGCATCTACTATGCTTCGCCTTATTAGATTTTTCTAGGGTGGATTTGTGTGTCATTTGCTCCTGGACGTGGTCACTGTTAGCGGTCACCATCTCACCAAATGTGGGTGTTATCCAGTTACTACTATTATTACTAGCCAACAAGCCCTCTGATATGAATGCTGGAATTATGGTGGTAGCCACCATATTCGCCTTATGGTCTTATGCCATTGTATGTAATTTTGTGTCTAATTTATGCATATCTGCGCATTCTTATCATTTTTGAGAGTAGTATTGCTAGCTTTTGGAAGAACTAATAGAGCACATAAAGGGAAATGATTGCTCTCGTCCCTGCTTACAATGCCCATATTGACTATGTGCGTGAGACCTCTATTGTTCACAAATACATAGTCGATGGTAGAGGCAGAGGGTCCATCGACATGCGTGAATGCCATTTTAGAGTCACTCATATTATGCCAATTTAACATATTTAGATTATGTTGTTCCATAAACTTACTCCATAGCTTTCCTTGTTTATTAGTTTCATGAATAGGAATAGGTGATTAGGTGATGATGTATGCTTACTAAGGTGCATACTATCGCATTCTACCACTCTAATTCTAGCATTAAAATTGCTAACAACCCCTACTCGGTATTTATGCCTATATAGATTAAGAATGTTGGTTACCACTCTTGCATTTTCTTTAGTGGCTATCATATTTGTGGGATAATAAATGTTTACTAGGAGTATCTCTGTCTTTTGGCAAGTTAACATTGCAGCCAATATATCTGATGAGGATTCCACCATCATTGATTTGGAGAATTATAAAAGGCGATCACTACAGTCCCTGTATTAGGAATTCCACATTATAAGGAAGAGTTTTATCTATTCTCACATTCAAATGGAGAAGTAATGACAGAAGTTCTCAGACAGAAAACATAATTAGGACATGGACAAAACTCATTAGCCTATTATGGTGGGATTTTAGATACAGTCATAAAAGGACATGACCCTTGCGAACAAGTGTTAACTTCTGCTGTGTTCACTATTGAAAGGGCTGCAAGCATTTCAATGGGGTGTTCTGTGACATTATTTGTCAAATGCTTGTTACTTACCATTATAGCAAAGCTTAAAGTACATTGACTACACAAAGGGGGTGGATATGCAGACACTCTATTTTCGTTCTATGTCTAGTAGCAATGGCCATCTTACTCCTCTGAAAATTGCCCATATGTTCTGCCACACACTATTGTGGGATTCATTCCCTAGAAACTGGGTATGTAATAGAAGTAGTAAGGAACATGGCATTACACAATAAAGAATAGAGTGCCCTTCTACTGATCTGTACCTGCAATAATATTATTATCACGAATTATGGTAGGTATAAGATACATTCTGCCATCATACTTGTCATTCAGGACTAGTAGTGGGGAGATTTTTAATGTCTTGCCCCTCTTAGCCATCAGTTGAAGCACCTGCCAGAGGGGATTTGAGTGCATGCTACTTTCTTGTGTGATAGATGATAGATGATTCCTCTCAGTGAGTGCCATCTTAGATGAAATGGTGGCACCTTTGTAAACAGCTGTGGTCTACCAGTCCTAGGAGCCACTGCATAGATCTAGCTATGGATTTCTGTCCATCACAAGCCTTCACAAGAGCATTTATTTCATCAGAAAACGCTTGTCCCATTTAACTCACTTGCAAGCCATCGATAAAATCAGGAGATGTACTCATCCAGTGATCATTACGCCTGGGCTCGGGTCTGCTGAGCATTCACCTACACCAAAATCACCTTAGTTAGTCACCAAACTATGGAGGACTTACAGCCACCTTCTCATACCAACAGAAATCCTTTTATTGGCTTTCTGCTACCTGCAGATTGCATCAGAGCAAACAAGTTCAAGGTGTAATGCAGAGGAAGGAACACTGAAGTGCCAAGAGAGTGACTGTTCTCCAAACCATTGTGTTCAGTGTTCCCTTCTCACCACAAACCAACAAACAAATGAAATCAAATCTATGTGCATTACTAGAAATAGCCTGTCCTAGCTCTATATGAATGAGAAAAAAGAGCAGGTTATCGTTCACCTTAAGTATACAATTTCACAGAACCATCACCATATAAACAAAGTATGTTATCTTCCTGAAGACGTTTTCTAGGCACAATTTGAAAAGAGAATGGACAGGACAATGGAGTGGTGTAGCCTATAAAGAATATGGACTAGTTTGATAGCCTTATTGAATATGGTGGGGTATGGATTCTGGGATCAGTAGTCACTTGTGAAGAAACAATTTGCTTAGGTTACTTTTTCTTACTGCTGTATAAAAGTAAACATAAAAGAGGAATAGTTAAT
The DNA here is from genome assembly GCF_040938575.1 of Ambystoma mexicanum. Classification (NCBI taxonomy): domain Eukaryota; kingdom Metazoa; phylum Chordata; class Amphibia; order Caudata; family Ambystomatidae; genus Ambystoma; species Ambystoma mexicanum. The sequence continues at coordinate 263,594,490 of NC_090935.1, read as the reverse complement.
AGGAGGATTCTGTTCCAGGATTCCATTGTTCATAAATAAATATTTAAAGCACAGTTATTTTTAAATTTTTATTTTAAGTGCGTTACAGTTTTTTAAAAAAAACTTTTCACAAACTTTCCATCCTGAAATCCATTAACATAATAAAACTATCAAAACAGACAAAATACATGTTTATCCAAAGTAATGTAAGAATACAATAACCGCTTGGCTGTTCCCCTGCATAAATTCATCCCATATCAAATCCAAGGTGAGGTCCACGCTCACTCCCACCAAACGTAGGGCACCAGCCCTCAAGCTGGTAAGAGATGCACATTCACATAAAAGGTGTTTTACTGATTCCACCTCATTGTCCCCACATAGGCGACAGTCTCTTCCCACTCCCGTTGTATGACACCAAATCCCCTCTAATTCTCCTTTTTAGACAGAATTGAATTTCAATTCTCCTTTTTTGACAGCATGAATTTCAATTTTAAGTAGTCCCACATCAAGCGATTGCCCGCAAATCACTGGATGTAGGACGGCATTAGCTGCCATATCAGTACATAGGCCGCAAACTCTTTTGCATACCTTTTAGTGTGGAGGTTAATCAGAGATTGTTCATACCCGTAACCAGCTAGGATGCTTTTCATGATTTTCTTAAAGCCTACCAATGGAAGAGTCAAGGGAAGCCCATTTCTCTGCTATGCCGCATGCCTTTTCGATTATGCTCCGTGGCATGACACCCAGTCTGGTTGTATGTGCCTTAAGAATTAAGTACAACAAGGAGTCCCATAGGGCATTAATGAACTGCCAGTATAATTTTAGACAGCTTAAATATATTTTACATTCAATAGGCAGGATTTCATATTCCAGAATCACCACTTCCATTGAAGTATGTTTTTGAAAACGTAGAAGGCTCTTCATTAAGGAGCCATCAAGCTTACTTATGTCCTCCAATTGAGTAAGTGTCCTGATATCCACCCCAACCTTCGGATAGAGGCAGCCTTAGCTTGATATATCTGTAGCAGTGAATCCCACTAAGATGGCATGAGTTCTCAGCCAGACATGGTCTAGATGTCTGTTGCATTGTAATTGCTGATCTAACTGTATCTCCAAGTATTTATATGTGGTTACCATCTCCAATTTCACCCCCTCGATTCCCCAGTTCAGCCCTTTTTTCACAGAATTCCCTCGGTTGAATATATATATTTTTTTATATTGAGAGGTGTTGATGACTAATGAGTTGATGTTAAAATACTCTGTAAACCTATCCAGTGATGCCTGTAGTCCTCCCGGTTTTAAATACAATATGGCTAGGTCATCTGCATAACCCAGCCATAGGGTAGGGAAATCACCAAATTTTTGGGGAATGGCTACTGAATTGTGTAATGCCCCTCCCAAATCTGTTGTGTAAAGATTGAACAATATGGGAGCTAATCTAACTAATCTAACTTTAACTTTGGGGTTAGAGTACAACAGTATGATCATCTTTAATAGACAGGAGGAATCTTCAGTTCAGATAGCTTTGCCCATAACCTATTGAGGTCCACTGTGTCGAATGTGGCACTTAGGTCTATAAATGCCATGTATACTGACTGCTTTCTAATCTGGTATGCCTGTTATACAATGGTAGATAAGGCAAGCAGGTTGATAGTGGTGCTAGACTTCCTGTGGAATGATGGGGATGATATTCAGGGCTTCCAACCATTCCTCTAACTCTTGCAGGAGCACTCTGGTGAACATTTTTGCTGGCACGTCCAGCATTACTAGTAAGTTAGCAGTAATTTCTTGGGTCTCAGTGATTATACTCAGTCAGCAGAGTTATACTAAACCAAGGGGAGGAATGCAATATTGTGAGATAACATCATGCTAAGCCAAGTGATGTAACGTAGTGATGTAATAAGCCAACTGGATATAGCAGGGGAGAACTGCATAATCGTAATCTTTCATCACAGAAAGTAACGTGAATATAGCGGTGAAGGAAACTGTTATTTATTTAATTAATTTTTGATTTAAAATGTGTATGGCGTTGATACAGCATAACGTGTTTCCAGGTGCCACAATACAAAGAGTGGTGGGGGACATGGGAGAACAAACAAAAATAAAGGCCCTAATAGGCCTTGTGACATTCGGATCATGCAAGTACAGTAATAAGAAGTACAGGGGTGATAGGGAGGAGGGATGGGATAGGCATGCGAGGAAGAAATGCCAGGGTAGGGGGTTCCATGGGCTGACTAAGTGCTAGGGAGAGCCCAGGAGGTCAAGTGCCATGGAAAAAGGTGGTTACGGGTAAGTTAAGTGCGAGGACGGGAGTGGACTAGAATCAGCAGGCTAGTAATGGAAGGGTGCCTAGGGGCCAATTACTGGTAAGGGTGAATGGGAAGACTGGTTAAGGGAGGGCCGGGTTGCAGTAAGACTCATAGGGGACACAGACAACCGGTCACGGTGGCAGGTGGAGATCAGCACAGGAGTGGGAGAGGGAAGGAGGAGGAAAAAAGGAAGCATGGTCAAACTGTGACAAGAAATAGGGACAGGCACCTAAAATGAAAGTGGCCCACCCCTTGCCTCAAAAAACTGGCACTCAAGCCATCATCTGTGAATCATGTCAATTCACGATTTTACAGAAAATGCTACTTATGGAGGGTTAATGGTGTTTGTTGCATATAATATTTTGGGTAAATGATTGAGAAAGTGATAGCATTTCTTTTGGTCTTTTTTCATAAAAACAACATCCTCATCACATAGCTAAATCCTATACTTATTTTGCAGAACCATACTCAAGGCATGTCTACTAGTTGGCACCAGTAATGATAATAGAGTTGCAAACAGCCAAATGATGACAACGGAAAGTACCTGGCCAGTTGTAGTTATGCTCAAATATTACATTAAAACACAGCTCTTAAATAACTTTACATACTTACGGTTCTGTGGAAAGTCTTGTTTTCTGTTGTAGGCTATGTAGCTGGACTCAAACTTTGATGATACACAAAGATGTAAAGCTGACTTATTCATATATAGTCCCTGGTGATGTCAACAACGTCTTGATGAAGGGTACCATCTTCTCAGAAACAGAAACTTTATGATTCTACGTTCTGCATCACCCTTCCCACTGTGGTCTTTTATTAGACACATCTTGGTTTCAGTAACATGTATTTGAATTTAAACTGAACCAACTCAATGTCATAGTGATTGAAGTGACAATGATCAAATGTGAATTTTGCAGGTTCCACACAGTAAGATTTTAAGATGTTTGTTGGTGACGTACTAAAACAAAACATTTATTTTTACTTTAAAAGACAAAATTAGGCTGTTAGCCTTCAAGAAATGTGGTTTGGCCATTCAATCTAAGAATATTGTTGCATGCATAGACACGCTGACACAAAACTCTTCCCGAAAACCTAGAAAATCACTCAATCAAGAGTTCCTTCAACAATGCGCTTTTTTGTTCAAGCAGGTTGATTGTGTCTGGATTTTGCAATTGGACAAGCACATTCCATTCCACAGACATGACCATAAAGGCTTTGAGGTTGCCCTGGCTGAAGTGATTTGTTAGGCCAGCTTTAATATTCTTCACTTTTAAAAAACCTTCTTTCGCATGCTACTGGGTACAAGATAAGGTCAAGATGAACTCGAATGTCAAATGCAGTTGTCGGTAAGCACTACTGAAATGTTTATACTTTTTAGAATTGAGTAGCAACATACTTCACAGTTACGGCATTTATTGCATTTCTGTACTAAATGTTTAGGTTTGTCTCCAAATTCTTCCTGTAGTGCTGGATCTTCACTACGTAAGTATTCAAGGGCATACTCTTCTGGTACTGTCCTCCTCAGTTTAGACCACTTGGCTGCAAAATTCAAGAGTTCTTCCCTTAACCCCTGTATCATAATGGAGTCATCCAATATTTCATGCAAGGAGCTAATATTTCTAAGAGCATTGTCTGGTAGACTTTCATTGAAATTCTTGGAATCCAGACGTGACATATCTGCGGCAAAAGATGAGTGAGTTTTAAAACGACTGGTTAAGCTTTGAATAATGTTGTCCATAATGGCATTATGTAAACTAACTCCAAAACCAGTCTTTAGCAAAGGTGATCGACTCATCCCTCCCACTAATTACAAGCATCCTCTTTTTGTGGGATACTCTTCCCTCAGGAAGTGCATTTTCCACGCCTTTATCACAGCATGTTTCTTTCAAGCCCACGCTGGCCCATTCTGCAAATCTTTCAGCTGCACAGTATACAGAATTTCTTGACTTCGCAGCAAGTGTGTTGTAGTGTCTGAGACCATACGTTGTGCCTGGAGGATGTCCATTCCACTTGTCTGCAGATAATTAGATAATGGGTTTGTAGAATTAAATATATCTTGGCTGCTAGCATGTTTGAAATTTGCACAAAGCCTCAGCAAAGTTTATAGCTTGGTAACAGACGTTTGAATTAAATGTATTTGTATTTGAGCCAATATTATTGAGTGCTACAACCACATCAATGAACATTGCTTTGTGTAGGTTATTAAAGGATCCACAACATTTCCGTTGTGCTGCATCCTTTGCCCACGGCCTTGTTTCTCCTGTTATTTGGACTGTGCAGCCTTCCATAGATTGCTCACACCACACATCCATCCTTTTGTAGGACTACCAAAAAAAAGCACAGCAGTTTAACAGGCCAACCAAAGACATGGATTTATTTGATGCTTGTGTCCCCTCTACAAGTACAAGACTTAATACATGTGCACAGCACCAGATATGCATTAGATAAGGGGATTACTTACCGAGCAAGGATGTGAGACTATTGTACTGGCCCTGCATATTGGATGCACCATTGGTTGAATTTCCAATGCACTTACTCAGGTCAAGACCATTATCTTTAATAATACTCAGCACTAACTCAAACAGACCCTTTCCAGTAGACAAAGTGCAGTTGATTACTGCTAGAAGGCATTCACATACAGTCTCTGTAACACATCTAACAATTGTAGAGCACTGATCAGTAACACTCACATCTTGGGTTGAATCAATCTGGATTGAAAATAGTCCCACTTCCTGTATTTCTTGACTGATTACCTTTTTTATCAGTTAGGAAATGGCTTCAGTCACATACCCAACTGTGGTCTTTGAAATGAAGGTCACAGAAGCACCACGTTCTTGCCCGGTATTCTTTTTGGATTTAGATTGAAGGGCTACAATATGTTCCTTTAGAGGTTGGTCATATTTACGTAGAAGATAGATTACAGGAAGTTAACATAATCCAGCTCTTTGTTATCATCTCAAACTTGGACTCTGATTTAGCACGAAAGCTGAGTCCCCTTCTCCCAATCTCTTTTACAACGTCAATAACACGCTCCAATACAGCTCTCCTTTTTTTGTTTAGTTCACTTTGAGCTCATTTCTGTCGTTGGTAGAGCAGACCGCTTATGTCGTCCCATGAAAAGGTCATCATACAGGAATCTGTGCACCTCCGATGATCTTGGCTTGCCTCTTGGGTTATAATGCACTGGTAAATATGTCTTCAGTTTTTTGTCCCACTTATGAAAGGACCACTCTCTCCACATTTATTAAACACCAAACAAACTGTGCAAAAAAGGGCCTTTTTTATTTCAGAGTAACTTTGCCAATGCAGTTTACTCCCATCTTTCCTCCAAAATGCTAACTCTGTTTTAATTTGTTTATATTTGTAAGGTTGAATTTAATGGTGCTGAAAGAAATGGGAAAGTTGATCTGATTTTGGACGTTGAAACAAATAGTCTGTCACCTGTAGATCATCTTTCTGTGGTATGTGCTCCATACCCCAGTTCCCTGAGTCATCTGTATGTAGTAAAGCAGATAAAGATTATTCTGAATGACTAGTATCTGACACGTCCTCTGGGGGGGATGATGATGATGTCTCCACACAGTCTACTTTCTGCCACGTCCTCCTCGGGGGCATCTACAAGTGTTTGTGACAGACTTGTGGTACCACTTCCTGGCAGTTCCTCTAGGGGATGCCCTCTACTATTTCCGAAAGTTTGATTCCCTCTGCTGCCTCCCTGGGGGCATCTTCAATTGTTTGTGATGGAATGGCACTACCATCGACTGCCACTTCCTCTGGGGGGGATGTCCTGTATTCTTTCTGACATACCAGTTACTACCACTGTTGGGGCATCAATAATTATTTCTGACTCACTGGTACAACTGTATCCCTCTTCTGGGGGGATGTCCTCATTTCTTACTGACAGACTAGTTTCTGCCATCTCCTCTGTGGTGGGGGCATCATACAATACATACAGACTGGTACTACTTCCTGACACTTCCTCTGGTGGGATGCTCCCAGTTCTTTTAAGCATACTGGCTTTCTACTACTGTCTCTATAGGGGGAACTTCAATTATTTCTGACAGTCTACTTGCTGTTGCAACTGCCTCTGTGGGGAAGTCCTCAATAATTTCAGAGACTCTGGCTTCACTCACTTCCTCTCTTCCCACATCTTGAACCCTTGCTGATAATTCCAGTGAGGGACCAGGTTGAACAGGTGTGTTTGAAGAAGATGCAAAGTCATCATGCACTGTTGTCCCAGTGCTGCTACGTGGCTTTTTGATGTTCTGAATTGGAAAAATATATTCATTTTTTTTGTGTTTTCTCAGACTTCTTCCTCAATCTGCTTTTTCTTTTTGACTCATTGCTAATATTGACTTAACAGACTATTGCCTATGTCACAGTCAGTCCAAGAAACTTGGTCATAAAAGAAACCTAGCCTGGCAGTCAGACGCTGGTATGTCCTAGAGATAAAACATACAAATATCCCACCTATCTGCCATCGAAACTACCAATACAATAAGAAAATACATGTGTGTTAAGGCATTTGACTGATCTCTTAGGTCTCAGTGTCAGTGTAGCTGACTTTTACTGTATGCCCCTGACAGTGCCATTAAAACAGACCTCTCATAAAAATCAAATATTTTTGTCTGTGTAACAGAGCCAGGTCACTCAGCAAACAGCAAACAACACCAAATACAAATAATGAACTGATTAAACTAAAATGGAAGAGGACTGGCCAGCCAGTAAGTAACCTCCCTCCTCCAAAAAGGGACCAATGCCTAGTTGGGTCTATAACATGTTGAGTGTTACAGTGATCAAATCAAGCATAATGAGGCTCAAGAGAAGTGGGTGAATTAATGCTATCTCTCCTACTGGCATGCGCATTGTCTTATGGTCTGAAGTGAAGTCTGAGGAAAAATGTTACCTAAGGAAGAAACGTTGTATTATGATGTGTGCACATAACATTTTCTCAAATTGATAAGGTGACATTTGTGAAACCATTCTAGTATCCCTTGCTGCTTGTATCCCCTCTTTTGTGCCTTGCAACAATAATCCAAGTGTTGCTTATGTGTGGGAGCGCAGGGCAGGCACAAATGATGGCTGGATGGATTATGCATCCCTCCCAAGAACACAACGTGACCAGATTGGAAAAGGAGGCCGATTGATTGCCCAACTCTAATCTAGGACTGGAAGTTCAGGATAGGAATTCTGCCTGGGCACTGGTACAAATACACTGCCCTGGGGTGACTACAGGTGGGCAGATGTGTGCCAAACAGGACCACCTTACAACACACTGCATTACATGTACAGAAGTAAATATGAGCGGTTACTTACCCATATCAGTTCTGGGCTTCTCTGGCTGTTGGTGACTGGAGTGGATAATTGAGGTTTTGTCTGGCTGAGAAAAATATAAAAAAGAATGCAAATATAATAACACTCACAATATATTGTATTGTATACATACATATACATATAGTTCAGGGTCCGCGATGATTGTAACATAGATATGATAAGCAGAAGGTAAAAGAAGCCCCTGGATATCAGGCAGCATCCAAAAAACAGGTGCTATCCCTGCAGCGGCAGAGTAAAGAGCTACTAGAGCACAACAAAACATTCTAGAAATCTACAAGTCATATAATCTATAACTATCACACAATCAAATGAGTCTTGATACTGCTGCATCCCTGCAGGGCATTGACACAACCAACACATCAAGCAGAATGCATGCATCTGACCACACCACACAGCTCCATTCAGGATCCCGCTTCCACCTATCATTTGATTTGCATTCTTATATAATGTGCTTTATAATCACACTTGAATACTCCTGCCTTTAAGTTCTGTGATGGCATTATAGCAGGTGTTAATATTCCGATGGTAGTGGCCAGTGTATGAACCACCTCAGAAAGATGAAAGGCCAAATGGGCTCATGCAGGATTCAAACTTGTGAACTGCAGGCTGGATGAGCGACAACAGCAGGTGAGTACTTAATTTATGAGTGCCCCACCCTGGTACTCCAGGCAGTAGCCATGGCCCTGCCTGGCATTTGATAATGATTTGCTATTTGTATCGCCCTTTTTCCAATCATTGTACATCATACAAGCTAGCACACTCCCTGCTTCACTCATGTATGATCTTCACATTCTCAACCAGGCTACATGCACCCACACCCATGTGCATCCCATGTCTGGGCACCCTGAACCAAATGAACACCATTGGCTGGGCTCTGCTCTCCTTCATCCATAGGAACAACATGTGTTTTCTCAGGCATTTTTTTTAAGTGACTGGGTCTATATTCTTGTCATAAATCCTCTATGATTATCAATGGCCAGTCCTCCGCCTACTTTCCTCTATTAAGAGGTACGTGTCAAGGCTGTCCTCTTTCTCCTTTTCTGTATATTCTTTTGTTAGAACCCTTACTAGAACTTATTAGATCTAATAGAAATAACCTGGAATCCCAGGAGGCACATCACATTTTAAAATAGCAGCCTATGCTGATGATGTCCTCATCTTTATCAAAAGTCCCAAACTCCACCTTCCCCACTTACTTGACACAATCCATCAATTTAGTCTAGTTTCAGGATATAAACTTAATAAACAAAAATCCCAAATTCCACCCCTTAACTCCTTTTCTATTAAACAAGAGTTGGACTCTTTTGGTTTAAAGTGGTGTAAAGAATCTATTAAATATCTAGGTATTAGTTTTGCCCCCACAATAAACAATACTGTTAAACTTAACACGCACATTTTGCTAGATTTAACTTAAATATCTCACTACCAAATGGTCCCCCTTTATCTTACATGGTGGGGCCGGCTTGACACAATCAAGATGATGCTCTCCCCTATCATCTTATATTACCTTCAGCTCCTTCCTTTTCCACTGCCTCTCTCTTTCTTTACACCTATCTACTCCATCCTACTTAATTTCCTATGGGACCCTGGCAAATGTAAAAGAATTGCGGTGGCCAAATGAAAAGCTCCATATGATATGGGGGGTGTCAGGTTCCCGGATATCAAACTTTATCATTTGGCCCTCTTTTTAAAACAATCCCGATGTTGGTTTAACTCCACTCAGATGTCAGACAATCCCTCTAGTTTTAGGTTAGAGAAAAGCTTCTGTTGCGGCACATAAGATCTTTCTTTTTCCACATAATAAAACCCCTAACAAAAATGTATGCCCCTTGCTTTGGCTTAAGTAAAACATTGTATTAATAGTAGAACCTTGAACCGGAAATCTTGGTTAAAAAAAGGTATCAGATGTATTCAACAAATCATTAATGACCCCCTAATCCTTCCATTCAACCAATTGAAGCACTTATTTTCTTTCCCTAACACTGAATTTAACTTGTACAACAAATTAGTCAACTCCTGTCTTGATGCTCTTCATCCCTTTTCCAATAACATTCTCTCACCTGATGTTTTTAGACTATAACAGCTCACCTCATCCCCTGACCTCAACGCTTCTAAAGTCTACAAAGCCCTTACCTCCACACCTGTTGTTCAACCAGTTTGTTTATCTTGGCAATTGGACTTTGGTGTGACTCTTGATGGTAACACCTGGTCCTTAATGTTCTCCAAAGTAAAAAATATTTCAGTAGCAGCAAACATTACGCAACATTTTATTTTTTTCATTCATAGGGCTTTTATTACTCCGGTCAAACTATCTAAGTCTAAAGATGGTTGGAACAATAGTTTTTGGACTTGTGGTTACGCCTCAGCCTCTATGAACATATATTCTTTAACTGTCCATTTGTCTTTACTTTTTGGCAAAAGGTTTGGAAATACCTTAACATATATTTATGATTGAAGTTCCATTATCCTTTTTGAACGTCGTTTTAGGCAGTCTCGCTATTGAATGCCGCGACAAACATATCTCCAGAACACTATACGATCTATTCATTATTATTGCTTTAAAACTTATAACTGTTAACTGGAAGAACTCTCGTTCACTCTGTGCCAGAAGTTGGTGGAATAACATCTGCAATATACAAAGAATGGAACAATGTGTGGCCAACACACAAAACTCTATTCCAACGTATGATGCAAAATGGTCATTTTTCATTCCTTACTTAGACTGTTTCAATGTCTCCTCTCATGGTTCATAATCCCATTCATTTTTATGTACATTACATATTCCTGCTACATCTGCGACCTATAAATTATAAGATTCTATGCCTTATACATTATATTATATTGTTGTCTATACTCCCCACCTCCCCCTTAATTCCCTGACCTCTTGTTTTTCTCTCTAGTTTGTCTTCCCACTTTTTGTAAAATATTTGATCTACAATAGCAGATTTCTTTGAACAGTTGTATGTTTATCTTTCCTGAGCATTGTATTGTTAACCATGTATTATTAGTTCTATTATTATGTAATGTTAATATGTTCAACTTATATCAGATTGTGGGATCAGATCTCTGCTTTATCATATTATTGTCATGTTACCATAAGTCTAATACATATTATTAAATCTAAAAGATATATCTGCCACCAGACAGTAGATTCATAATTGTAGGGGTTTACATGCAGCCCCTGCACTGTGGAGACGTGGCTTTCACTGCAGCTGCAATTTGGCACCATCTCCGTGTCACCGGTAGAGCAGTTGCTGTAGATGAGGACACTGATCAGCAGATTTCCCTTTCAGAGATGGAATTAACTTCATCCTTTTATTAATAAATACAAATCGAAAAACCAGTGCTTATACAACCTTTCCAGATGGCAATTGCTCACAGTTATATTATGCCAGGTGAGTGCATACGTGGCATGACACACCAGTCCACATGACACATGTGACATGTGACACATGACACATATAGCAGTGGTGGAATGCTGATTGTAATGTGTTATCCTACCAAGTCATCTACACAAATCGGGGAACAATGTCCATTTGTAATGTAGTATTATACAAAAGCCCATTGATTATTGCAGAACAGGAATGCCTGATTCTATAAGTATCTTTATAAGCCAAGGGAATATGACTGGGGAGAAATGTCCAAATTTGATATACTGTCACACTAAGTCAAATATCACAAGCCAGGAATGCCTGATTGTACTTTAGTGACACGCTTTTTAAGCTAAGTGAATATAGCATGTGAGGAAGTCCTGAGTCTCTACCCAGAATCAGAAGACATGTGACCACTTACTGAAAGATCTCGCTATTTTTCTTTTCTTAAAGCGACTACAATCTATGCTTGGTTAATCGAAATGCAAACATTTCTCTCAGACTTTAGGCTTCAGGCCTCGTAGTAACATTACGTCAACCCCCAGGGCTGATAGTGGGTGCTGCTTATCCCGACCAACCCGCCCCGTCTATTTTCTCACTGTCACTTCCCCCCCATCACCATTTCACTTTAGGGCACGGGGCGCTTATTCCACTCCCCCAATGGCAAACACCATTGTTCAACAATTCTGAATCCATTCAGACTCACCTTTCATTTGTGTTTTGCTCTATTCTACCATTATATTTCAAGGAACAGGGATTGCTACCATCATTATGTGACCTTTGTATAATATTGCTGCTAAAGCACATGTTATTTTATTGATCTATTTATTCGCTTTCTCCCGAACCCACGAATACAGAATTCAAATACAAGACGGCTTCGCAAAGTGGCCGCTCATGCAAAAAGAGCACTTAGCAAAGGGCCTGCTCAAGATTACTCAGCAGAGTGTCTGCTCACACCAAATGGAAGTGTTCTGACCTATTACTTTCATTTTTAAAAGCAAGCTGAACAACACATGAAATCCAGACATCAACAACCGTTCCACGTCATTATGCAACCCTGTGATATTTACTGGGTCAATACACTAACCTCGCCGGTTAAGTCGCAGGTAAGAAGCCTTGTGCATCTCATTACTTTAACACTCCTATTAGTCCATCGTAATTCAATAGAACTCGCATTCCTCTGTGCTTTTTGCTGACTGCTGAATGCGCCCGAAGTCACCAATTAGCATCCATTATGTTTTCTGTAATGGCCGCTTGCGTATTTCAGTTAAGTGACCAGCAGACAGTGATTCAATTCGCACGCGGAGTGCTCGAATGCCAAATAGCCGAAATGAACGTCGAGCAGAAGCAGACGCCCTGTGCCATATCACCGGACCCAACGCCGAGCCTCCACAGATGTGCTCTTCAAGTATTTTATTTTAATTTCTGCATTGGAACACTGCCCACGTGCGTGGTTTACCATTAGCAAAATGGTAGAGACTAAAGCCTGTTAAGAGAGATTCCCTTGCATAGAAGCAGATGTGGCTGGCCTGCCTCAAGGCACTTGTAATCCCAAAGAGTTCTCTGAGGCGCAGAAAGATAAACAGTTTCGGAGGATTTGGGAAAATGTCATTTCTTTTGGTTGCAAACACTGATACACAAAGCAGTCGGTTTACGGAAGCGTCCATTAAGTTTCCCTGGCATTTGCCATCTCAGGTAGTAACAACTCAAATGGAAAGGTGCAGGGCAGGAAACAACCACACTACTTCCTGTTGAGGGTGACTGGCGCCCCCCGCGCGCTTCGCCGTAAGCCCAGGCCCCAAGAACACAGACCAACACGTCCGTCTTGGTTCGGGCTTCCCGGTCGCTCTAGCGCGGCCGGGAAATGCCCCGTTTATTTATACTGCATGCGACGGCGTGCAACGTCACGCCGCCGCGTGCGCGCCCGTCATCGGGCAGCGCCACACTCCTCCCTTTTCGGGAAGAACCAACAACCATCATTGAACTCTTCACTGCAAACTACAAAACACTGCAACTGAAACAAGTCATGAGAACAATGGGACAACGAAAACAAATCACACAACCCCTGTCCCATGAGCACCCCTTTATTAGCATCCACCCGGGTCCCCTTAGCTAGACTTTCTCACCCTCTGGATTCTCAGCCAATTGTCCCAGCACGTAATCGGTGAGGCGAGCTGGTTTCCCTCGCCCAGTCCTCTGGGGGTACCTCCTGCTCGCCTCCGGCACGGGTGATCTGTCCGCCGACGGACCCCCACACTGGGGACCACGGCATGCAGGGTGGGTCTCCCTCATTCTCCAGGACTCCTCCCAGGTCCGGGTCAGGAGGTGGGTCAGTTCTAGGGTCTCTGATCTTTTTGAAGAACCTCACGTTACGCGTCACTTCCGACCGTCCATCCGACGCCGTCACCATGGAGCCCCGGACGGCCACGACATCCAGTGGCTCAGGCTCGTACGGCAAAGAGAGTTTCCCATGCGGTTGTAGATTGCGAATGAGAACCTCATCGCCCGGCTCCAGCTGTTGTGGGCGAAGCCCCCTCCGCACGTTTTCTTGCTCAGTTCTTGCTTGCCGGTCCATCTCGACCCGTTGGTCGTCAATCACCGCAGGTTCCCGCTCTCCGCCCTCCGGCAATAGCCCTCGCGGACATCTCCTGAACATTGCCTCTGCCGGGGCCACCCCCGTGGACGCATGTGGCGTGGTGCGGTATACTCTCAAGAATTGGTACAGGGCTCTCTATAGTGATGCCCCTGGCCTTGGGCAATTCTAAATGTCTTGTTGAGAGTCATCATCAGGCGTTCTGCCTCCCCATTCCCTCGAGGCCACAGGAGCATGATCTTCCGGTGCACCACCCCGCAGCTCACCATCAGTTCAGCAAATCGTTCTCCCTGAAAAGGCGCACCATTGTCCGAACACAGCGTGTGAGGGAATCCGTGAGCCGCGAACAACTTCTCCACCGCCACCACCACTTGTCCAAATGCCACGGACTCCACAAACTCCACCTCGGGGTAGCGGGAGTACTCGTCCACCAGGACCAGGAAGTGGGTGCCCATGGTGGTGGACCCAAAATCGGCATGAACCACCTCCCACGGATGGGTCCCCCTCGGCATCGCCTCGATGACCGGCTCCCGCTGTAAGGGCGAGGCTGCCTGACACCAGACACAAGCCGCCACAAACTCGTCCACCTTGCGTTCCAGCTCGGGGAACCACACCTTCATCCGGAGGCGGGCCTTGGTCTTGGCGGCCCCTTGGTGGCCCCGGTGTGCCAGCGCAATCACCTCACCCACCTTTGACTGGGGAACCACAATCCGATCACCCCGAAGTAGCAGGCCCGACGCCGAGAAAGACAGTTCCTCACAAACCTTCCATAGTTGTTCTAGACCAGTCCGGGCCTCCTGAGTGCGTCCCGCCAGGGCCTCAAGCGCTGACTTCCAGGAGCCTTGCTGCATGGACTGCCTCAATACTTTGAAGCACTTATCCTGTGCCGCCACAGCCTCCAGCTCCTGGAGAGGCATGGCATTCGGCGTGGCAGCTTCTACCACGACCTGGACATGCTCCTCAGCTTCTTGCTCACAGATGTCACGATCTCCTTCTGCAGGCGCTCCGGAGTGTCTGGATAGATAGTCAGCTGCGTTGTTTACCCCTGGCCGGTAAACCAGGGTCACCCCATACTCTAAGAGAGCCAGCATCCACCTCTCAATGCGTGCCGGCGGTTTGGATGACGTCCCCGCTAGGATTGGCAGCAGAGGTTTATGGTCAGTAACCACCGTCACCGGGCGTCCGAGTACATAAAGCCGGAAATGGCGACATCCCCACAGCACCGCCAGAGCCTCGCGCTCAATCTGCGAATAGCGTTGTTTGGCGTCTGACAGCGCCTTGCTGGCATATGCGACTGGCCGGACGCCGCCATCACGGTCAATCTGTGTCAACACCGCACCCAGGCCGAATTGTCTAGCATCATCGATGATTTCCGATGGTAGGGCGGGATCAAAGAATGACATTGTGTCCTCGGCCGTGAGGGCGCCCCTAATGTCATCGAAGGCCGCCTGTTCCAGCGGACCCCAATTCCAGACGGTGTCCTTTCTTGTCAGGGCCCGGAGGGGCTCAGACCTGGATGCCAGGTTCTTGATGAACCGGCCACAGTACGTGACCATGCCCAAAAAGCTTTGCACCTCCGACACAGATTCCGGTGGTTGGGCCTTCTGTATGTCCAGCACCTTTCTGGGGTCAGCAGACACCCCCCCTTCCCTGAACACAAACCCGAAGAACTCCAGGGAGGGGCGCAGAAATTCGCACTTCTCCTTATGTAGTGTGAGTCCCAGCGACTGCAGCCTCTCGAATGTTTTCGCCAGACGCCTCAGGTGGTCCGCCTCGGTCCTCGCGAAGACCAGAATGTCGTTGCTTATGTTTAGGACGCCCTCGAGGTCGGCTAGGGCACCCCGAATGATGTTCTGGAATACTTCCGCGGCCAAGGACACCCCAAAACTCAACCTCTTGTAGCGATACAGTCCCCGGTGTGTGGTGAAGGTGGTAATGTACCTTGAGTCGGGGTGGAGGACGACCTGATGATATCCGGCCCTGAGGTCGAGCTTCGAGAAGAACCGAGCACCCTGCACCTCTGCGATGATGTCATCCAGCGTCGGTGTGAGGTGCCTCTCTCTCCTGATGGCCTTGTTGGGGATTCTCATGTCTACGCAGATCCTGACTGCGCCCGGTTGTTTGAGTTTCCTTGCCACCACTATGGGGGACACCCAGGGAGTCGGTCCCTCCACCTTCTCGATAATGTCTAGGTCAATGAGGCTGTCCAGTTCTCTGTCTACCTGCTCACGGAGGTGGAAGGGTACCCTCCGATGTTTGAGGGCCACCGGCTGTACCGACTCGTCAATGTGCAGCCGCACCGGCTCCCCGACCATCTGCCCAATCCCCTTGAATAGGGAATGATGCTTCTCCAGCAAGTCATTAATGTCTTCCAGGTAGACGGAGTACGCAAAGCTTACGATGCCGAGAGCCTCCGCTGCTGCACAACTTAGCAAAGTGTTCTTACTCACTGGCGTCACGTAGAAGCGGGCTGTGATGTGGGAGCCCTCATGTTCCACTTTTGCCACAAAGGCCCCATCCAGAGGGATGGGCTCCACACCACCGAACGCGAAGATGCGGGCCTTTGGCGTGACCAGCCTGGGTGGCCGATCCATGACGCTGTAATGTTCTCGGGCCATGACGTTCACCGATGCCCCTGTGTCCACGAGTACAGGGATCGGAGACTGGTTCACTTCAACCACGCACCTAGGTTGACGTCGATTCCTGCCTCTTAGGAGCTCCACACTTGAGACAAAGAATATGTTCTCTTCATCTTCTTTTTCTGCTTCTTCTGCCTTAGCCTCCTCCTCGCCCTGGTCCACCTGGGCGACATTAGACGGCCGACCTTGGCGAATGGCGACTGCTCGGCCCTGACCCCTTGGCACCAGTATGGGCAAGGCCGCCCTACACACCCTTGAGAAGTGGTCTGGCAACCCGCACTGTCCACATGTCTTTCCAGCTGCAGGGCACTTCGCTGGGTGAGGCAGGTCGTATCCACATTTTTGGCAAATCTCTCCTGCCCTCCCATCTCTGTCCCGTGTGCCGCCGCCATACCTCCTAGCACCTCTTCCCCCTCGCCACATCACACAGATCTCTTCAGTCTTTATTGGGCGCGACCCGGCTTCCATTCTTGCCGCTCTCGCCTCTGATACCTCGTGGCTCCTTCCTAGCTCAAGGATGCGCTGGAGCGTTATCCCCGGCTCCCTCAGCACTTGGCGCCTGAGCTTGCCTGATGAGCACGTCTGGATGAGCATGGTCCTGATCATGTCCTCTGCATCGCCCCAGGCGCAGGCGATTGACAGACGCCTTAAGCGCCCGTAGAACGTGTCCAAGGTCTCGTCGTCTTTTTGTTTGGCAGAGAGCATCACGAACCGCTCATAGTCCGCGTTGGCTAAGGGCAAAAAGTATGCCTGGAGGGCGGCCTTTGCATGATCGTAGGTTCCATTCCCTTGTGGCAAAGATTCAAAAATCTCCTGGACAGAGGGCCCTGCCGAGTACAACATTGTGGCCAGTCTGGTGTCATCATCAACCACTTACGCAGCCCTGAAATACATGTCCAGGCGGTCCACCCACCTTCTCCATCGGGGCCCTAAGCTAGACGGTGGGCCCGACACATCGAATTCGGGGATGGGCTGCAGGGCAGCATGCGCACGTACCTGCGCCATGGCATGCGCTGCCTGCTGAACACCAGGAGCAGCAGCAGGTTGAACTGGGGGTTGAAGGGCGGGAACCGCTGCCTGACCATCTGCTGGAGCTGCTGGTTGCTGCATTGGAGGTAGAAGACCCTGCGGGGCCACTGGTGCACGAGGATGAAGCTGCGCCGCCACACCGTGTGCTCCGTCCTGGTCCTCGGTGTCACTCATGAGTTTGAGCGCACAGGCACCCCCATAATGCTGATTGGGGCCGAAACTCAAACATTCAGCCCACAGTGAGTCTCAGCCTGGACCACCCCTGGATGCAGTGACTCCTGCCACCTCTGTGATGATGAAGAGGATGAAGATGGATGAAGTCACCAGGATGATGATGAAGGGGATGAAAAAGCAGAATGCCTTTTAGTGTTCCAAAAATTGGTAGCAAAATAGTAACTGGATTCAGCAGGCCCAGTCAAGATAGGCCTTCTCCTAGCTTCCACTCGACGTAGGAAACCCAGAATTGAGTCAATGCACTAAATATGCATACCCCCATGTAGATGTAGCTGTCAGCTACTGAAATGTCCAAAAATTAGGCCTGGGGTCATTTCAGGGCCCAAACCTGAGCTCCTTGAAGTCCCACAGCCGTTGCACAAAATGGCCGCCAGCCGCGTGGGCAACGCACTACCCGCGGCATGAAACCAAGTCTGTCCTTCGACCTCGTTCAGGTGAAAAATTGTTCCGATGATCACCGCCGGGCCCGGGCATCGTTTCCCCCACTCGTCGCCACTGTTGAGGGTGACTGGCGCCCCCCGCGCGCTTCGCCGTAAGCCCCGGCCCCAAGAACACAGACCAACATGTCCGTCTTGGTTCGGGCTTCCCGGTCGCTCTAGCGCGGCCGGGAAACGCCCCGTTTATTTATACTGCACGCGACGGCGTGCAACGTCACGCCGCCGCGTGCGCGCTCGTCATCGGGCAGCGCCACACTGCCCTCCATTTCATACAACGAGGCCAAGAACACTTAAACTCCATGGTCTCGAGGGAAGCGTTCGAAGAGAACAGGGAGCCGAAAACACGGGTGTTCTTCTCTCGCTTTGGAAATACATTTTCTAGAATTATCAGCCATTGTAAAACACAGTGCCAAAGTTCACTAAAATACTCCGTTTTTAGGTGTTCTCTGTGGATTTCTTCAAAGAAGAAAACCTGTCGTTTTTGCTATTAAAAAAAGGCTGTTAAAGGAAACGTGAACTCCAGAGTGTGTGCCGTTTAATAATAATAATTGCCAACTGTAGAGCATGCAGAATGGCCTGACCTTCTCTGGATCGATGAAATTGCTATTACTAAAGACCCAGGCTTTTTATCGACCAAAAAATGCAAGAGAAACTTCGTGAAAAACCTGTGGCTGGATTGCTCCGTCCCCGGGCAGCGCTCTGTGCTCAACAGACGGACTGAGTCAGAGGGGGCGTTTGAGAACGACCAACAACAAATCCAGCCGCTGCAGAGCGCACGCGCAGCACTCAAGAGCTGTGCTACCCTGACGCCTACTTTTGTTCTCAGTGCTGATCCAATCTCATTTTAAAAGGGGGTCCGATTATGTTGGGGTGCCGTTAGTAACTGTGCCCAGAGAGGGAGGCACAATGGGGTGTCAACGAGACAATTCCGACCTGAGTTCAGTGTGTGCTCAGTGTATGTGCATCACCATTCATGTAGCACACACACACAAACAGACCTGCCCAATCCAAGACCTGCCATCCAGACATGAAGGGCATTGAATTCATGCCTTAGCTTTCACAGAGTGCAAATTCCCTCAGATTTTCCCTCAACTGTGAACTCTCATTCAAAATACATGTCAGCAAGATGACCCATACAGTATAATATCAGTTTGCGTTCCTCTGCAAAACCAGGCCTTTCATCCCTGCCCCGAGTTTCACAGCAATTGGCCAAGCCCTGACCATCTCCCACCTTGACAGTGGCAACTCAAAGGATTTCCTATTGCCACATTGCTGCACTACATCTCAAACAGATGGTTACGGGACCGGCCCTCTGAATGGCAATTTATGTGATGAAAACATAATTAGCATCTGCTCCCTAGTGCGACTCCCCGAGGAGATCACTTATGTAGCCCATTCACAATATGCATAGAGACACCACGGCTTGCAGTGCCATCAAGGAAACCATTGACCATGGCCAGGCCATGGAAAGGGAAAATAAAAACATCACATATTACTAGAAGGGCTAGAAGCAACCAACTGTAACATCCCGGTAGATGGTCCAACAACCACACCGGATACAAAAACTCTGCATATTCACAACTAGATTATTTCCACATTTACACATTGGACTGTATTGCCCCAAACAAACCTTTCAAAAACTCTCTAAAATATAAACAAGCTCAATGGTTCATCCACAGACTAAACTACGTAAACAAAGAACATCAGAAACTGGAGAAGATCTGGAAGGAAAACAATCTACTCCCATCATTTCTACCTAACAGATACATCTCCTATCAACTGCTATGGCTTCACAGAGATGAAGTAGTCAAAGCAAAGAAAGTGCACCGCTCCAAATGCAATTGTTGTTCTCATCACAGCAAAATGGAAATGTATACGATCATCAGAGAACTCAACCTGAGCAGCCTTTAATGCAACCCTTCCCCCGGTATACGGCTTCTGTGACATTAATGCTGCACATTTCAACCAAAAGATCCTCAACATCCAGGATCACCTCGACAATACAGGACAGTCCCACTCACATGCCACCCATGACATGCCACCAACACCTCCCATTGCCTCTGCTTTATCACCTTTACACGTTCTGTCTTCAGAGGATCGACACAACACTTTTGAATCATGCATCCCGTCAGGATCATCTAAGGTTAGGACCGTTTTTATGAAGTCCAACTAAGGGCTTAGTAAAATCATTTAACTGAGGCAGTACAAGACTCCACTCTTAGTATAAGGTTGTACCACCTGAGTTCAGGGTAGTGTAGACTGAGCAGCCAGGCTTATTTTACGAGGGAGAGAGGATTGTAGAATCAGTACAAATACATTGTAATACAAATGGTCCAAAGAAGCACTCAAACACTATGTATTGTACAAATAAATGGTTTATTTAAATACAAGTAGGCCTATATACATTTTGGGGGAAATAAGTACTATCACAGATCATTTGAAAACATTATAGAAAAACACACTATGCTTGAAGGTACACAGACCAAAGCATATAACCTAATTTGGAAGACCTTACAGTCATTCTAGGGAAGACAAAACCAGTAGTTACTTTTTAGATCACTGAATCCGTGTACCCAACACTAGGCCCTTTAAGGCTAGGCAGCAACACTTAGAGATAGATGGGGATGCCGAATAGACTCAAACATTAATAATCAGACAGACTCAGGAAGTTGGCAAAGTAAGTCTGTTTTAATATCAATTGTCTAAAACAGGAAGTACAACTAACATCAACGAATATGTGCTCCATTTTCTCATTCAGCGAGTTTCATAAAAAAGAAGGTTATATAGCAAAAACCTGTCATCATTGATGTCAATCTACATGGCAAACTACAAAAACCTACTTGGGAAAGTGATATGCTTAGAGGGAACATCTAGGTATACATTCCATACTTATCTGGGAAAGTGATTGGGTCTCTGACATCAGGTGGGGCAACTAAGCCCTCCTCTAGTGCAGTCACTACAAACGTCATCAAATACTTGACGTCTCATTGGTTATACAAACTATATCGCTCCTTATTACGTGTCCCTCTATAATTGGTTCACCCTTGTATCCCTCTGTACTATTCCGCACACGCTAGCAGCACACAGGCTGGCAACCAGGTGCTGGTGGGTTGGTCATCACCATAGTGTTCCACCTAATTAGCCTGTCATCTATCATCACCTCAGCTGTCTGTTGGTCAATTAGCCCTTTGAAAATTGGCCTTGGAAATGTTCTCTGTGCCTGAGAATAGAAGGGAGTATAAGCATACTTTCTCTCTTGGTTTCGATACAGCTCATCTGAGTATCTATTTTCATCCAACCATGTGACTGCAGACCCTGTTTCAGACCTTTTCTGTATTTGAAATACTATTAAATGATGAACCTCTGATGTCTTTAATGTTCTTGCTCCTCACCTTAGACAGGAGTTTTTCTTTTCTCACATTCTGTAGCTACTGCATGAACATTCAAGCTCACGGTGGCCTTGACTTCCTGGTCCTGGGCCACCCAAGCCTTTCTCAAATTCACTTCCGTTATTGAGCTTCGATTTCTAACTCTGCCACACTAAAAAAGCCTTTCTGTCCATTGGGCCCAAGCTCTGCTAAAGTGCGTTGTGGAATAATCCATAGTCCAAACATTCCTATGAATATACGCTGGAGCATCGTTGAAATCTACTCACTACGTAGCCAGCCTTTAAGAATACTGTGTCTACTTGTGTTACTGCATCTGTACACATGTACAATGACTTTGCATTTTCTGTAGCATGAGCATATTCATATCGAGCCCAAAATGTTGCTCATCTCTTACACCTTAGATCTCCTTAGATCTTTATAGAATGTTTATGTTCTCTCACCTCTATATCTCTTCTGGAAGCTACAGCCCTGCTTCGCATGACTTCACCAATCTTCAACTTTGCTTGTTTTTTTCACACTTCCTCTGGGATTTCATACAAATGGCCATCATATTGTCGTGAGTGCATATATGGCTTTCCCAATGGGTACCTTAATTCCAAGATTCTTTTTGGCTTTGGTATTTTCACTGGTACTGCTCTTGTCTCACACTCTGACTCCCAATATATAGGCAGCATGGGGGCAGAGCTGTGAGTGGGGGTTCTTGGCTCCACCTCTACATTACTTTCAGTAATATAAGTTATACTATGTGAGTAAAACCTAAGGGTGTAATATTCAATTATAGGTGCTTTTGAGATCAGTAAAACACAAATTGAGATAAGCAATAACTCTTGTAACTTACTTTAGGATGACCAACAGCTTCCTCAAGGTAAGTAAAACCTATTCACTTTTTAAATGAGCTATCAGCAACTTACAGGCAGGTATAAACCTCATACTATTTGCGTGTCTGTCTAAAACAGACCAGGGAAAGCAAAACCCAGTGTTACACTTTATGATTGACTCAAAGTTATTCTAAGTAGGCAAAACTTAATGAAGACTTATTCTGGACCAGCAAGTCAGGAAAAGCAAGACCAAGTTCGGAAACCTATACACATATTCTCTGAAAGAAATAGTGAAGCCAACAAAAACTCTTTATTTCTTATTTTCAACAAGGTACAACAAAACAACAGTATCTACATCATAGGTCCTTGAATCAAAAAATACACAGTAGCTGAAGACAATTATATTAGAATTGCAGATTGTAACTCTTTATTCTTCAATACTTAACTAAGACTAACCTAAAGCAAAACCAGATGCACTAAATAAATGTCAAGAGATAAGACTACACAAAACAAAACAACTACACAAACAACACAAACCCCACACAATATATATGTTACCTGAAAATAAACCATTTCACTCCACTTCATAACCCGAACCAGCATCATCCATAAAGATCAATAAAGCTTCCCCACAGTTCTTCGTAAAAGGTTTCCTTGTTTTGTTTACTATACATAGTTTTTTCAAATCTTGACAAAACTTTAACATCCAAAATACACTCCTCCACTGTCGGTTTCTTCTGCGCCTTCCAGACCTTCAATATTTGTTTAGCCGCCACCAACAACTTTGCTCACCCCACACAATATCACCCAGCTTACATCCTGCCAACCACTGGACAATAATAAGATGACTGCCAAGGGATTGCGTGGATAAATAATGTTCCAGATTTGGTCAATCCTGTCAATAACCTCCCTCCAAAAACTCACCACCCTTTCACAATTCCACAACATATGTAGTAGATTACCCTTTTCTTTCCCACAACCCCAACATCGATCATCATCAACCAACCCCAATCTGCACATACGCACTGGGGTCCAATATATTCTGCCCAATATCCTTTGATGTATGTAGCGTGATTGCAAATCCACTTTAGCATTCGTCGGGACTCTCCGTATCTTTTCCCATTCTTTTGGTGTAAGTTCCCTGCCTAACTCCTCGGACCATGATAACCGTAATTTTTCCAATGAATCCAACCATTGCCCATTAGGTTGCATAACCTGCATAAAATTAGCCACTTTTTGAGATCCAATAACCAATATATTAAAAAATGTCCCTTTTTTTCAAAAATGGAGCATCCATCATGCCTCTCCGTTCTGAGAGTAAAGTTACCAGAATATCATACCTTCTTAATTCCCTATTCAGTAACCTAAACTTCTCAACTAAACTTCCAAAAGGTACCACTCCTTGATCACTCCACACATCACCAATAGTTAAAATGCCTCTCTGAACCCAACTTCTCCAATTCAGTACCTTATTATTGAACTGCACACCTGGATTATAAAGACCTTGTCCAGTTCCCACTATCAATGACGACAATGCATCTTTGGTAGCCAATACTGATTTCAAACACTGCACCTTAGGTAACTTTCCAAAAGAAAACAAACATTTAATATCATGCGGCAAAAAACGCTGCATCTCAATTTGCACCCACCACGGCACTTGACTCAGTTCTCCAGCAGTATAATCACACACTTTCTTCAATAAAAAACCACTACCATAATTTTTTAATATCGGGTACCCAAAACCCCCATCTTTAACTTTCTGGACCATAATGTACTGGGAAATTCTGGCTCTCTTCCCAAATCACCACAAAAAGTCCTGAAACAACCTATCAATACGTGCAAATGCTCCTTTTGTAAAATGCAGAGGCAAAGATTGAACAACATACAGAACCTTTGGTAGCAAAAGCATTTTAACAGCATTTTAACAGCATTCATTTTACCCCAAAGAGTAACATTGACACGTCCCCATCTCATAATGTCCCGCCTAAGAACCTTAATGATTTTATCCACATTATAACTCACATTATAACATTATAACATTATAACACAAATATTTTACACTAGAATATTCCCATTTACAATTCCATCCCAGCAAATGTTCACATCCTGGCAAATTCCTCACTGGAAATACTACCATTTTATCCCAATTTATCTGAAATCCAGATAGCTTACCCACTTCCTCAAAGACACTGCTCAATACATGACCTCCTACAACAGGATCATTCAAGATGACCACTACATCGTCCGCAAAAACCAGAGCCTTAACTTCCCCATCTCCCACACCTAACCCTCTGATACACCCCTTTTGACGTATATACGCTAACACGGGCTCTAACACCAAATTAAATAACAATGGCGACAAAGGGCAACCTTGGCGTGTGCCTCTATACAACCGAAATGACATAGAAAATCTGTTGTTCACCCACACCATTGCCGATGGCCATTCTGCAGTGCTTGAATAGCCTTAAAAAATAAAGGACCAAAACCTAATTTCGAGAGTGTATAATTCAGGAAGCCCCAATTCACCCTAAAAGGCCTTCTCAGTGTCTAAAAAGATCAACAATATATACTTTATCTCTGAGTCTGGCAAACTCAATACATCTAACAGTGTTCGAATATTGTCATATCCATACCTTCTCTCCATGAATCCTGTCTGAGATCGCTCTATTAACTCGCCCATATATTTTTTGAGTCTCACCATCAGGATCTTGGTAAAGATTGTTAAGGCAACATTAAGTAAGGAGATAGGCTGATAATTACTGCACTTAGTTGCATCCTTTCCAGGTTTTGGGTCACTGTCATGATTACCTCCTTCATTGAATCGCATAACCTCCCCTACCTCAAAAACAATTATATAATTTACATAAAATCGGTGCCAACACTTTGTCATTTGTTTGATAAAATTCCATGGTTAAACCGTCCATTCCTAGAGATTTACCTTTATTCATTTTCCCCAATTACCGACAAAACCTCTAGGATGGTAATCGGGGCCTCCATAAAACATCTACCGTCTTCAGAGTTACAGTTACCAACCAGCTTCTTTTGCAAGTAAGTCCCTTTTAAACATGTATTGTTTTTTCTATGCAAAAAACCCAATTCTTAGAAGTCGTTCCCTTATTCTTGGAGCATGAGGGTTCTCAGTGGCAGACAGGGGGTCACTAGGGTCTAGTGTCCAACAGGCAGGTCAGGATAGATTCTTAAGTAGCAAAAGTCAGAGTTCCTAAGGAAGACTCTTAGAACAAGTAAGTACTTTACTTCTTACAGTCAGTTGAGGGTCCAGGTGCTTCAAAGAAGACACCCAAGGAGAATTCCAGCAGGGGCCTGAGTGCACTAGACGGGAGGACACCCAATCAGAGAAAGCACCCCAAAACTACACAGGAATCACAAGATACTTAAGGTAAGTAAATACCCAAGCCAGCACAGTATCTCAGCACAGAAGAAGATTTTGCAGCATTAAGACTTCAGAATCTGCAGAAAAAATCCTGGTTGTTGAATTCCATCATGAAGAAGACAGAAGACAGGATACTGGAAGGACCTTTGTAGCAAGGATCACAGGGAAGGATCTACGCAAGTTTTTCCTTGAAGCTGGATGCGGCTCTGTGGATTTGGTGCCTTTTTCCGGAGCACAGAAGAAGACAGAATATTGCTGGTCAGAGTTTCATTATTTGCAAGGTCCAGCACTCTGGTGAGGGGACTTCTCAGATTGGAATCATGCCTCCCAATACTCAGCAGGATGTCCACGAAGTTTCAGTGAGATTCAGAATTCGGAAGACCGTGCACCGCACAATGGCTTGAGATCCCAGGGTATTGGAGTATTTCAGCCCCGCAAGGTCGCAGCATGGCATGGGATGGCTCAAAATGCAGGTTTCCTTGAGTCTAGTAGGTTTCATCAGGTTCTGTGAGGTGGTCATTGTGTTTGGATCCTCAGGTTGTTTTGAAATAAGGGCTATAGCTGGATCCAGTTACAGCTATAGCAGGATCTCTTGTCGCTGGAAATCGTTTCAGCCACAAATTCTTCATCTTCCTCTTCAGTTTTGGTTCCAGTGGTCGACTACCTCTTCAGATTCCAGGATCAGACCTTTATGCAGGAATCCAGCCAATCCAACAGCCTGGCAACATTCAAACTTGGAGGGTTGGCAGTCCTTTAAGGACAGCCAGCTTTCCAGTTTGAACTGAATTCTTGCATTTAGTCTGGAAGATAAAGGGCTGCAGAGTTTTGGACTCCTTCTTCCCATCCTGCCTTCATAGACACTCTGGAGCCTGGGTGGGAGTTCCACAAGACTCCCGCCAAAGATAAAATCACGCAAAGGAATTTCCCACCCTGGAGGTCAGGGGAAGGAACAAGAAAGGACAGGTAACCCTAAAATAGTGAAAAAAGAAAACCGGGCCCATTTTGGTAAAGTGAGCACACATGGCTGTCTTTTACCGGGGCTGTTCAAAGAGTCTGTGTTAAAGGTTTACAAAATTAATAAAAAGATTCACTGCCACCAGCCAATAAAGGTAAGTTTGTCCTTGTAACATAAATGTTGCATTTAAAATGAGAAAGGGGATGCTCAGTATCTCCCCAGCACTCCACATAAGGTGGGGGGGGTGCTGGTCGGACCTAATAGAATGTAAATGGGATCCAAAGATCCTTTTTACCCTTGGGAACTGTAGTTCTCACAAGGTTAGCCAGAGAAAGTTAAAAGGGGAGTGCCTACCGCAACCCAGCAACAATAAGCACTTATTGCCAAAACGTTGTCAAAGATTTTAATCTTTAAAAGACACTATGGAGAGTCTTAAAGATGACACCCATAAAAAGACTAAAAGGTTCTGTGAGTGTGGAAAAACAATCCACCAGTAAAAACAAAAAGATCTGTGGTTGACACAGGTCAGGAAGATTCATCAAATGAAAATCTTACCTAATAGTTCTGCCAATCTTTACAACTCTATCATGACATCTCTAGTCTTAATGCCTATCTTCCAATAGCACCTGAACAACTTCATCAGCACTGGAAGAAATCTGCTTACTTCACACCTCTGCCTAAATAGCCCACAGCTGATCCATATGTCCCAGTCAGCTATCACCCTATCTCAAAATCCCCTTTCATCTGCAAACATCTGTTTAAATTCATATATGGCCATCTCTGGAATTTCATCAAAACAAACCAACTGCTGAATGAGGCACAATGCTGATTCAGACCTTCCAGGAGTACAGAACTTCGTCTGTGCTCCATCTGGGATACACTAACATCAATGTGGATGAAAACGCTGACAGTGCGCTCATCCTGCTCATCCTGCTAGATATCACAGTCACTTTTGATACCATCATTTACAATATCCACCTAAATAAACCGCAAGATATTGATAGTAAAGAAACCCTCACGGGTGGAACAGAACTACTTTCTTGGTCACCAAGAATCCACACTCTCACATCTACTTTTCAACATGTACATGACACCCATACTAGACATCTTCATCAATAGATCTGGTATTTGCTGATAAAACTATGTGGATGACACACAAATAATCAAAACATTTGATAACCACCCATCACCAAATACTCTGGGCATTAAGAACTGCCCAACAGAGCTGGACACGTGGATGACAGCAAATATACTAAAACTCCACCCTAGCAAAATGTAACTGATGCTCTGCAATTGTGCAGATTAAAACTACACCATCTTGTTATATTTTAGGAAAGGAACTCATTCCATATCGACATTGGTGTGGGATTCTGCTAACATTACTGTCATACACTCCATCTCAGAGATTTCATGAGCTCTTCTTGCCCATCCTGTTTGCGTGTGAAGTTGACCCCTCTTTCAAAGAGTAGTGAGTCATACCCTTACTGCCAGGAATAGGTTTCTCGCCATATGGGATAGACATACATGCCTGTCCTCCAGGTCTTCAAGGCAAAACAATACTAAAAAACGGGGACAGGGATCTTTATCTCTCATCAATATCATTTATCCATGCTAAGATCTCGTTCTAATATAGTTGAACATGTGGACATTCTCACCAAATATGCCAGTAGGTGTCTTTATAATTGCAGCCCCGCCAGCAGAGAAGGCTCACTCCTGGACACGTTTAGGAGGGTTTGTGAGTTGTCAGCTGCCATCTCAGCAGGAGTCTGCAGTTGTGCATTTAATATTGTGTCTTAATTGTTGAATAAAAAGACAGCTTTTCATATTGCACGCCATGGGTCTTCCCTATCTTGTATGTCTAAATCTCTGTTTCATTGTTCTTGTGTATGAGGGATTCCTAAATGGCCCATACTTAATAGTGAGCCGTACATTTTGGAAATGAAAACCCTTGATCCAAGGTGTGTGTTTGGAACCTGCTTGAACATTGTTACCTGGTGTTTCAACTACCCTTCCCATTGATTATCTCTTAAGATACCTTTTAGTTGCGGATATTGCATGCGGGGCATGGGTCCTACTAGCAGGGCTTCATGTAATTCAGCTACACCTCAGAAATGTCCCTCCTTCCATACCTGCCTAGCTCTTATTATCCCTGCTTTGTAGTATGGTGTAAATATCAGAGGGTGGCTCATTTCATCTCTAATTGGTGGGGCCCATATACAGCTAAGAGGAGATGGTCATGACTCACTCCCTCCATCTCTTTCATCTTCCTCCATAATTGCCATATTATTGCTAAAGCAGGACATGTCCATATTGTGGACAGTAAATAGCTATACGGGACTAATAGCCACTCGCCTAGTGTGACCAGTGAAAATAAACCATGTTCTTGTCCTACCCATTGTTTCCCTTTGTTCTCTCTTGAGTGATCTACAAGGATTTGAAGCTACACCACTCTGAAGTATACTCTAAAGTCTGGAAATCCTAACCCCCCTTTGCCTTTGTGAAGGATCAATGTGCTGTATGCTATTTGTGGCATTTGACCAGCCCATAGGAATGTAAGAAGCATTTTCTTTATTTCTTCAAAGAGAATTGTAGGAATCTCTACTGGAAGGGCTTGAAACAAAACACACACTCTTACTAATACATTCATTTTGACCTATGTGAGGTGAGCTGCCCCTGATAACGTAGTTCTAGACTATTTTGTCAGATTATTCTAGATCTGTCCCCAGAGCGTCAGGTAGTTAGCGTTGTACAGATCTATAATCTTCCTAGTTATGATCATGACCAGGTACCTAACACCATCTGCTTGTGTCCGAATTCCGTGATAATGTAGGAGTCGATCCACTTCTGATGTAGGCTCTGTCTGCAGTAGGGCCGCTGATTTGTTTTTTTTAATTTGAAGCCTGACATCACTCCATATTCCTCTGTGGTTTTAATCAGTCATGGGAGTGAGCTCACACGTGTGATATGCATGCCAGAATGTCATCTGCGAATGGGGCTAGCTTGTATTCTCTACCATACCTCATTAAACCATTTATCCATTCTTCCATATGGATTGTTGCTGTTAGTAGATCCAACGGTAACATAAAAAATCAATAGAGATAAGGGGCACCCTTGTCTTGTTCCTTGACTCGGTTGAACTCTTTGGGGGAGGGCCATTGACTACCACTTTCCCAGTTGTGTCTCCATTAAGAGCCATACCTCCCATTAACCACCTCGAGTCTAGACCTACCCTCCGCATAACCGTCTCCAGAAAAGGCCATTTGTTGCAGTCACAACTCTTTTCATGAAGTTCTGTCATAGGGTCGAGGATCTTAGGGATATTGTTGGTCCCCTGTAGGCCCCAAATGAGTCCAACTTAGTCATTATGGTTTAGTTTAGGCAGGACAATGCTAGGATCCTCAAATATATCTATCTTTCTGTCCAACTTTATTAATGAAATAGGGGGCTTATTAAGGAAATAGGGGGCTAGGATCCACAATCCAGTTTATCCCTCCCCTCTTTTGGAATGACTACTATGCATGATTGAGAGAATGTGTTCGGAGCTCTATTGCTGTCCAAAATATTGTTAAAGAGTTTTTTCAACAATTAAGTTAATAACACCCATATCTTTTATAAAATAAAGACATGAATCTGTCTTATCCTTTAACTTTAAGATTGGATTAAGGACTTCACCTTCATCTATTGGAGCATCCATTGTTGCTATTTCTTCCATTGTTAAAGTTGGAAGGGGTATGTTTGGATGATCCTATCTTTTCTCCTTTGCATATAATTGAGCATAATAATGACCAAATCTATAGGCAATGTTGGTTGCTTGGGTCAACATGTGACCCTGCTTTCCCCTTGATCTCATAATACTTCTGTTTGATACATTTCAGTTCAGTGAAGGCTTTACCGTTCCATATATCACTGAGTGATCCCGTCTCAATTTGAAAACTTCCCAAAATATTCCATCATTTCTATTTTTAATGTATCTCTGAACACAATATTGCTGAACAATTTATTGTTGCATACCCTACATTTGTTCTGGGGAGTGTGAGAGCGCAGGCCCAAGAACACTCTACACATGCTGAGATATGACCAGCCTACCACTTGTATGTCTCCCCCTATGAGTGTGTGCTCATATGCTGCATCTAATAAAATGTGGTTAATTCTTGTAAAAGTTTTGTGAGGAGAGTAAACAAGTGAAGGCCGTCAAGTGTGGGTGGACCATCCTCGAAGTGTTTATAATGTAGGGGTAGCATAAGGATGCATAGATATTACCCTATTACTATGTTTTTTTTTGTTTCTACGCCTCTAAGAGAACACCAGTCCTTCATTGGGTCGACCATCAGGTTAAAGTCCCAACCGAAAATGAGAAGCCCATTTTTCAATGTGTCTAAAAACATCAGTACCTCTTTACAAAAGCATATCTGTTGTTGATCTGGTGCAAACATGGAGCATACTGTTATGTCCATGTGACCGAACCTCCCTTTCACTGCCACAAAGCGTCATTCCATACCCCTCTTGATAAGAAATATTTCAAGACCTGATCATTTCTGCACTGTTAAACCCACTGCTGCCTTCCTTGCAGGGCCAGAAGACCATAAATCCTCACCCAAGTCTTTGCCACTAAGATTAAATACCTCTCCTCTTTTCAATTTGGTTTACTGCAGGAGCAGAACATCCAACCCTGATTGTTTAAATTCGCTGATTACCATGGAGTATTTTTGCAGAGAGTTGAGGCCCTTAACATTTAAGGTCACCATTTGGAATCCCTTGTTATGTGTTATCATGGTCCATCACTTTGTGTAATCCCGATCGGCTCTCTCCAATTAAATAGCCCTTCCCCCATTTCCGTCAGCAGTGTCATTCTTCACATCAAAAATATTCTTTTTCTCTGTTGTCCCCAAGCTTTCTGAAATCTAAATCTTCATAACCCACAATATTCAACTCATGTTGTCCCTCCAATATGGGAGCAGCACCTCTGTGTGTCAGCGACGCCCGTTCATACAAGGGCTACCAAAAGGAGACCTCACACCTTACATGCACATAGCCAAACCATTGAGTGAATCTCCTTTAATTATCATCAGCTATGCAGTTACTTATGTCTCTAATAAATCAACAAAACAGTGACATCCCAGTGCTTCTTAGTGCCTTCCAAATACCCAAACAGCATTGGGTTGGCCATATGCCTTGATATGAACATCATGGCAGACAGTAAAATTACAGTCATGGGAATTTAATTTGCAGAATTTTCTCAAGCCATTTTGCCGACCCCTCCATCGCTGAAGTTTCAGTCACTCATCATTGGAGAGGGCCATGTGTCTTGATTCTCCCATGTTCGGTCTGCGTTCCTCTGCTGTGAGCTGTTTAGCACACCTTCCACCTCGTCCACTGATGTGACTCTAAATTCTACTCCACAATGCTCAAAACATAATGTAAAATGACACTCCCATCTATATCCAATTTCCTAGCCCTGCAGCCACTGGGTTAATGGGCGGCATTCTTCCTTTTAATTAAGGTCAAGGCTGATAAATCTTGAAAGATGCAGATTCTTCTACACTCAAATTCAATTAGACATTTTTCTCCTGCCTTTTGGAGGATTTCCATTTTCTATTTAAAATAGTGACATTTCTTGAGAACTGACCCCAGGCCTCCCCAGGGCCAGTCTCCTCGATTAAATCTATAAAATGAGATTTCAGTACCTCTTGTTTCTTCAAAATGGTTGTAGAAGAGGGTTTTGACTGATCATTCAAGAGAGAGAGTCGTCTTGCACTGTTTATCCGGCATGCCGATGATACGTAGGGGTTTTGCAAATTTTCAGATTTCAAGGTGAGGTCCATTTCTTTCTTCTCCAGGTCTTGCCTTCTGGCGTTGAACTTCATCTCCATGAAGTGAACTGCTGGTTGGTTATTCTGGATCAATTCAATGTTCTCCTCAACCTTGTCCACTGAACCTTTCAACTCAGAGACTGCTGCCGTAATACCGCTCTTCATGGATCTAATTTCTTCTAGGAGCAGGCAAACATCGGCTTTGGTTGAAGCTTACTGTTCTGCCCCCTGGTTAGCCAAAATGCTCACTATTTGGCACTTCTTGTGTTTATTGGGTATATGATAAAAGCAGTGTAGGGTTGTTTTGGTTTGTGGTTTAAGCGACGTTACGATGGCACCACTTTGGGGTAGTGCCACAGAGAATCTTTGGCCTAATGGCTCAGATATCCATCTGATGTGCTGTTGATGGCCCTTTGAATGCAGGGGGCAACTTGCAATTATAGTTTAGGTCTTCTATCGCGGGTCCCACCTCAGGGGCTCTTCACAATCTGAATAGTGCCCCCATCAAGTTCAATCAACTGACTTTGAATTGATATTGACGTTAATGGTCAGCTGTTAAGGGGCCATGAGTTTGGCATAGGACAATATCTACATTCTGAGGCAGCACCTAGTGGCTCCCTGTTGCCATGGGTGATCTACGGCTTTGGTTATTAGGAAGTCTCAGCTGGGGGGAGCAATATTGTACTCTGCTGTGATGGTGGTTAGTTAGGGCCTCTGACCAATTTTGTCAAATAAGGAGATGATTGGATATCGCAAAATTTCAATGCAGCATTAAATGTAGGTGCCCTCATCCTTACCGGTATGTGCTGTATCTCTCCTTTGTTACGAGGGCTGCAAACAGAGGGAATTTGTGGCCCTCCCCCAAGGTCTTGGCATGCGCTGATCAGGGCCTGGCATAGTAGGAGCCCCTTGTTGCTTTCTGTAGCCCTCATGCACTTTTGTGGGACCAGTTACCAGGTAGGTATAGAGGAGAGATTCTGCCTTTCTCCCCGATGGCAGGCTGTTTAAATGGGGCAATCGTCACATATCATCCAGTCCTGAGGACACCCGACACAGCTGTACAACCTTGATGTCCTGATCATTGGTGCCATTGTCCAGATCCGGTATGTGTGGAACCACTCCTTTATTTTGATGATCTCCAACTTAGTAAACCTGCACGTCACTTCTGAGGGTAGGGTGTGGTGCTAATCAAGTCTGGCCAGAGCTTATGTATTCAGGCCAGAGAACAGCCACTCTGTAGTGGAAGCACTGGGAATCTTCCATGTGTGGCCCGAAGCCCCCGGTCCGCTCCCACTAGCCTTCTCAGTTCCCTGCCAGGCTGCTCGTAGAGACAGTGATGTCACAGGGATACCACAGACAATCACAACTATAATGAGCTCAATGTCTTCCTGGAACCCTCAACTGCCAATCAATTCCTCATCTGTGATTAGGACAACTGGAGTTTTCTCACAGACATGTAATTTTTCGACGCAAGTGATACGACGAGCTAGGCAGCCATGTTGCCTGACCCCGCTGGTGGTCTCCCAGCACCCTCCATATTGATCCGAAGATTAGAGCCGTCATTAGAAGTTTTTTCACCTAGGTGTGAGTATTATGCCACATTTTACCTTACATAACATTTACCCACAGGGCTAGGACAATACTTTCCCAAATACTACCAAACTACACTATGCCAAAAACCTCTATCTCAGACTCCCAGATTACTAAATGAGGAAACGTCAAACAATTACAAATTCAGCATTAAGAGATTGGAACATGTCACTCCAATATTACCTATTCTCCAATGCTACCCATCAAAAAAAGGGTTAATTTAAAAACATTGAGCATCACCCATCATACATACCATCGAGGTGGCCTTAATCCTTCAGAAGTAAGTTTCAACACTACCTATGTCCAGCAATGCCTCACTAGTACTAGTCCCCAACTTTAACAAGAAATAGCAAGAAGGATACTCGTTTTCAATTCTGGAGGCAAAACTATGGACCACTCTACTCAAACCTATCTGCCTTAAAGGGAAACACCTAATGTTTAGGAAACAACTCAAGGCTGGGCTTTTTGAAAAGCCACTTTGAAGGAAATAAAAGCTAATAGCAACCGAGTAAAGACTGTGCACCAGCAACATGGACAACTTTAAGACAAGCAATTGCAAAACTGTTCACACTGTCATTTGTGGGAAACCAATTTTATTATGACACTGGTCTGCACCTTAACCTCATTGAAATCTACAAACAAGAGCCACAAAGCAATACCCAAGTTCTCCTCCCTCGCCCACCCCCTCTCTCATCCGGGAACTAACTCCTCACTATTAAAATCTTGCATCCTTAGACTACCCACACTCCTTGAGATGCCAGGTATAGTGCACATAACCGACTCGGACCATATCCATCTTCTGTCAACAACCTTTCTGGCTATTTTTGCACTTCACAATCCAGGGTCAGACCATGCAGTTAACCTGCCCATTCCGTACCAACCACAAACTTAGAGATTTTCAAACCTGCATAAAACCACTTTGCATTACATTTACATTGTATTACATATGGGCCCTTTTGAAAGCTCTACAGTATCCCACAACATGCCCCTTAACAGGAATAAGACCACCACTCTTCACCCACATACTCATAGAAATTAATTGACTACCCCTTCAGGCACGCATCATGTCCATGACTTCCTTCATCACCTACAAAGCAGTCACAACTAAAACGCCACACTAGCTGTTTGAAAAACTCACAATCTCTGGAGGCAAGCTCATCACCAAAAGCCACAAAATCACCAGGGTGGAAACAAAGAACAACAAGAGCAAAACATAGGTAACGGGCTTGTTCCTGCTACACACCCTGTTTGGAAGAAGTTACAGAAGAATGCAAGACCGGTCCATCCATTCTACAGTTCAGGAAGGAGCGGAGGACCCTACACTTTTTCAAGAACATTTCGCCAATCTCTATTCTTTCTATGCAACATAAATTCTCTCCCTCAAGTGCTGCCCCCTCTCTGTTGGGCAAATGGTGGTATTTAATTGAACTTCGTGAGGCATTTACATTTGTTAATTTCATCTTTCAGATATGACAGAGACTTACTTTCCTTCACAAAATGCCAGGTTTTTCAGGACTGCGGTTTTCTTTAGGAGGACAATCTACAGTGCATATGGACAAAACATGTTGAAATCAGAAAGCATAGCTATATTAACAACCCATTTGCTGTAGTCTGAATTGGCTAATATTTATGTCTAGCGCTTGCACTTGTTCAATAATTCAGAAATAATTTCTTATGTCATTGTTAACATTACAGTACTTTCAGAGGGCTACCCATGTGATAAATGCTTCATTAGAGATTTTGGCAGCTAGGCACTACACTATTTTCCCAGCATAAAAGGTTGTTAATATTTCCTTTTATTTCATTTATCTGCCAGCTTCCTAATATGTCCCAATGTGCAGGTCGGCGCAGTGCAATGATGTGCTGTGATGCTAGAAATGCTCTGCACAAGGCAATCCATGTTTGCAATTCAAAAGGTCATCACTCATTCAATGGCAGTGCTAAAGTCTTAACTCTAACTGATTCTGGACTATCACTTGTTATCATGCTAAAAATTTCTCTTTGGCTTTTTGCTCTACAAGATGTGATTGTGGTGGATCCTAATCCAAATATGCCTGTACAGAATGGAAATGTTAAATTCTACTGACGTTGTATGTTAAGTAGACTTTGCTTTGTCCTTTCCCACTGAGCTGTGTGCTTTTTTGTCTCTCTTCTTTGCTGATCATGCTGTCTGTCCGCTCTGCTTCCGATCATGTCTCCCTCCCGTCCTTCTAGTACCCATTAGCCGCACCTGTCTTCCTACACATGGCTCTTCCCTGTTGTCTCCCATTTCTCTTCCACACTCTGCTAGATTTAGATCCCCTTATCCCCACTGGTTATCTTTAGATTCCTCCTACTCACTACTATTTATCTTTACATTTCTCTTGCTCTTTCCGAATCCCACTTTGTACATCCCTCCTCCTCCACATTAAAGTCCACTATTTGATTTTCCACAGCTGAAGTCTTGGATTGTCACTGAGAAATATTTATCGATGATGACCTATATTATCCACGGTTTCAACTCCTGGGTAATCAGTTATCTCTGAATTCGTTCCATCATCCCGCGCACCCTTGTTCTCTTAGTACTTCCTCCCACTTCAGATCTCTGGTTGCCTCCTCTTCTTTCACTGGAGGTCATTGATCAGTTTAACATAAATATATCATAACGATTTATGTATGTCCAGATTTTGTGGTAGTTTCATTTAATGCCATTCTGTGTCTCTTTAGTTCAATTTAATTTGTATATAAATGTGTAGATTAATGTGTTTGATTGAAAGAAAGACATCATATCTATCAACAACAATGTTTGAAAATGTATCCCAAAACTAAAAATAAAAAAAAATATATTGCATTCAACGAAATGAGGAATGTTGTTGGGAATGGTAAGAGGACGTGGAGTAAATCAAAATGGAACTGTAACTCTCATTACCGCTCCCATAGCATTCTACTGTCATCCCCTAATATAAACAGGGTCACTAGGCTAATCAAGCAGCCAAAGAATCCTGATTCTCCTCACATCACAGATCTTGCCAAGAAGGGCCACTACCAGCTGCACCTCTTCAGAGGTGTTCTTCTTTCTTACTTTCCCCCAGAGGCTCACTTTCTCCAGAGCCCTTGTTCTCTCTGGGCTGGACTACTGCAACAGCCTCTCCCTCAGTCTGCCTTCCTCTGCTCTCTGCCCTATGCAACTAATCTAGAACAGGACTGCAATACAATATACTCTCGCTCTGGTAACACCTTCCTAATCAAGCTCTTCGCTCCTCTACCTCCAACTCTCTCAGGGCCAGTCGCTTCTCCAAACAACAAGTTGGTGGTAGATATCATTCTTTGGCTTGGGCCTCCACCTGGAATATCCTCCCTGCCTCTCTGAAACTCGAGGAAAACCAACTTCGGTTCTGGAAGCACTTCAAGACCTTCCTCTTTGCTTCTGCCTGATACCTTCCTCTCCCCTGCTGATATGTCTACACTGTGCTCCTAGCTACCCTCTGTATTCCTGCCTAGAATCCTACCCACCCGTCTGCTCACCCACACTGCCTTTGGCAACCCTTGCACTTGGGTCAGTATCTGTAACCCTACAGTCCCCTTACCTGCACTTTACGACACTCGTCTGTGCTTAGATTCTCCCCTTACCCCCTGCCAACCACACTACCTGTTGTTTTAACTCCTGTTTCAGCACTTTCCACTCCTCCCCTGGTCTTTGCACTTTCCCACCTCCCACTCCCTGCACTTGCGCATTCTCAATGTCTCTGGACCTAGTAAAATTGCTGTGTTTTTGTTGTTTTTTCCTTCCTCCCTTGCACCCCTCTCTTGCCACGTCACACCCCTAAAACACTTGTGTATGGGCGCAATATAAATAAACTATCATAGCATATCATATCAAGACTGGTCCTCCGTCTCAAGCCCAGGAACCATATCTCTCCAGCCCTGAAATCTCTCCACTGGCTCCCGGTGTCTGCAAGGCTCAAGTACAAGACCCTCTGCATCGTCCACAAGGTTTTCTGGGGCAGGTGCCCTCACTACATCCAACTCTCTTCCAAAATACCTTCCTTCTTGATCCATGCGCTCAATTACCTCCAACTCTCTGAGGGTCAGACGCTTTACTAGGCACAGAGTGGGGGTAGATCTCAGTCTTCTTCAGGTGCCTCCCTCTGGAATGGCCTCCCTTCCCCTCTCAAACTTGAGCCGGACCACCTGAAGTTCCGGAAGCAGTTCAAGACCTTCCTATTTCCTTTGCACTCTCTCTCTCCCTCCCCTGCTGACCTACCTGTCTGCCGCACCGACTAGTTGCCTGGCTACACTATGAGCATAATGGGTGCCAGGCTCCTTCATGATCAGCCTCCCTGCACTTCCTCTGGGCCACTGCAAACTTAGGGGCTGTAACTGTAACCTCTACAGTCCCCTGCCTCCTTGCCCTTACCCAGAGCCGCGCTGCCCTGGATGCACTTTCTCAGAGCATTGCTGCCCTGATCACACTTCCCCTCCCTCTCCCTCTGCCTGGCACTTTTCTCTCTCACTCAACCTGCAGTTTTCACTGTCGCACTTGCATGATCTGAATGTCACAAAGCCTAGTAAGATTGTTTGTATTGTCTTCCCTCCCTTGTCTTGTCACGCCTATAAACACTTGTGTACAGGCACGCTATACATGACTTATTATATCATATCATTCACAATAATCAATTTTACTCAAAGGGAATAGTTAACTCAGTGTTTGAAGTTTTACAAAAAGGTTCTAACAATAATTGGCTAAAACACTGATTCTAAAACAGGATAACGAAATCCACTTTCGAAAGTGCCCCAAAGCATAAACACACACACACATCAACACATTATTTTGACCCTAGGCCATAAAAGCATTGAAACCACAACAAGAAAACAACACAGTAATATCAGAAAATAAAATAGAAGTTGAGGGAATCGAAGTCCTTGAGCATACATACGCCAAAAAACCAAGGTAATTCATGGAATAACTTTGCACCGATGAAAACGCATGCAAGCGGCAGTTTTCGCGTGCATACGTATACATGGAAAACATTGCGCATGGCTTACCTGAGACTGGCACTGAATCTGCGCGGGTCCAACACGTCACTGCGACGCCACGAATGCTTTGTGCGATACAGCCAGCAAAATACTTGCAACGCCCACACGCGCGCTAACAACACATATACATGGAATCGAACAGGGCTCACCGGCGTGCGGGAAAAGATACGCAAACCCTGAAACACGTACGCCAGGCAAAAGCAGACAGAAGCGCCCCTGTGCACCAAAGCCAATGCATAAAACTGTGCGCAAACAACAAATGCGCGTATACCGCGACGATGAATGTACCATACCTCGCAGCAGTGATTGTGGGACACCGCAGGAGGAGGAGGATAGCCAGGCCCTGCATTTTTTTACCCAGGACCAGTTTTTTTGGGATGCCTGATGATCAGGTGTATGGCAGGTATAGGGTTTCCACCTCATGTCATCCTAGACTTGGTCACTGAGTGGGAGGATGACCTCACATCACCCACCTTGTGCTCCCAAGCACTGAGCCCCTTGGAAAAGGTGCTCAATGTCCTGCATTTTTTGGCCATTGGGTCATTTCAGCAGACAACTGCTATAGTTGGTGGCGTCTCACAGCCCACACAGTCACGCCGCCTACACCAGGTGTTGGTAGTTATGACTGCACGCCCCTCAGTCCAAAGGCACATATACATGCCCAGAACACCCGCAGAAAGGCAGGCCATGGGACAGGACTTTTACAGGGTGGCACACTTCCCCAAAGTGCTTGGTGCCATTGATTGCACCCATGTGGCCCTACGTCCACCTAGGGCCACTGAGCACATCTATCGCAACCGGAAGCACTAACATTCCATCAGCGTACAGGTTGTATCTGATGCCAAGGGGATCATCACCTCTGTCTATGCAAACTATCCAGCGTCCACCCATGATAGTTTCAGATTCAGAATGTCACTCCTAAACCAGGACCTGGAAGCTGGGAGGCATCGCAACACTTGGCTCATTGGTGAGTACAAATGCCTGTGCACATGCATGCATGCATGTCACACACAGACAAATACACAAACCTAACTAATGACAACCATTATCACCTCCCCATGGGACAGTGCCTGCCCTCTCAGCACCTACATGATGACGCCAATACGGAACTCCACCACAAAAACCCAGGTAAGATACAATGCAGCCCACATTGCAACCAGAGCCATAGTGGAGCGCACATTCGGAGTGCTGAAGTCACGTTTCCGCTCGCTTGACCGCTCTGGTGGACAGCTACTGTATGCACCCCTAGTAGTGTGCAGGATCATTGTGGCAGTGTGTGTTCTGCACAATGTTGCAACACGGCGGGGCGTACCAGTGGACATGGTGGTGCCCCCACATCCCCAACCACATGCACACCGGCTGCACATGGGAGGGGATAGGGCACGTGACGAGGCAGCCCGTACCCTCCTTGTGGCTCAATTTGTAACCTAAAATCCCACGCCTGCGGTGTGCACACAGGCCTGGCAAATTCCAGGTGACAATCGATGATGACAAAGGGACAGTCAACTGTCACAACCTTACCACCCTGAGAATGTGTACTTGGAAGTGCTACATTGTGTGCATCCCTAGCTACTTAAACAAACCCAATCCAGTGTGACCAAAAGGCACACATTTAAGGTGCATAATCCACTACCCCCTTGCAAAACAGCACATCCAAATACTGGTATGTCACCTAAACCCTCCCAAACACCATGTCACCCACCCGACACATCATGCCATGGCATGCAATGTGAAAACAACAAAATAAATGCACAACACATGACATAACTGTCACAAAGTGCACCGTGACAAATGGAAACAGGCCAGAGACAATTCCTTCTGACACATCAAAATCAAACCGTACACATGAACATATATTTACCAGCATAACATATCATGAACACAGGACCCAAAAGTGACAACGTCAAGCGGTGACCAATCACAATAGCAGAAGTGTCTCAATGTGACAGCCAACACATGGACCCGTCCCATCCTGAGTGTGTTGCTGCTAGCTAAATATGGCAGGGTACTGCATACAGCATGAAGTGCATCAACAATGGAGAGAGGCAAGGTAATACATGAAGATGTAACATGTAAATATGCACAATGAGCAATATACAAACGAAAATGCATGTCAACCATGCACTGGAGAAACCATCATGAATCCCCACTAGGGGTGTATACACAGTTTGGACTTCAGACTGACCACACAAATTATAGAAGGCCAATGCCTCTGTGTAAGTTACTGTCACACAGTGCCCTCCTTGCAAGCCCATGGAAAGGAGAAGCAGGAGTGGCATATGTGTCTGGACCCCAAGCCTCAAACACAAACATGAGACAAGCCTGGATGGGCCCAGCCAGAGCACATAGTGGATGCCTTTTGATGCCACACAAAGCAACACACAGTTACATGAATCCACAATAGACAATAAAAAGAAATATAAAAAAAAAAGTGTCCATGGTTGACCTTGGGGGCGACCACCCAAGAGGGAGGAGGTGTGTGGATGTAGAGAATTAAAAAAAAAACTCCATGGGCTCGTGGCCTGCATGGCTAGCCTATAGTGGGAGTACTGTTGTTGCTGTCATCACCCTCTGGTGCAAGATGAGAAGGTGTGCGTGGTACGGGAGGCTGACCACGCATAGCCCTGGCATGCTCCTCCATGGCAGCAAGCATGCAGGTCTCAAAGTTCTGGTTCTGCAGGATAATGGTCCGGAGGTCCCGATGCAGCACCTCACATGTAGTACAGATTTCTGCCTGCAAGGCCTCACATGTTGAATGGATGTCTACCTGCAAGCCCTCACATGACACAGAGACCTCCTCACGGGTTGCCTGGAGTTTAGCTGAGATGTTGTGTGTCAGCTGCTCCATCTGCTGGTCCACCCGTCTACTGTGGGTCACCTCAAGTGCACCCAGAGTAGCTCTGAGGGAGGGGCTCTCTTCCCTCAGGGCATCCCTGTGGGCCTGTGCCTCTGCAACCATGGCTGTGTGCATAGCCCCAGTTCAGCCCGTTGGTCCCTGTTGGCCGCCAACATGTCCTGCCTGTGTGAGCGGCACGTGGACCCCGTTGCCTGCTGCTGGAGTACCACCTGCCTTTCAGGGGGGAAAATGGAATTGGCCACTGTTTCCAAGCCCTGAACCATCATCTCACATGATGCCCACTGTTGCTGTGCAGTGGCATACATGGAATTCTCCCACACAGTGTTACCCAATGGCGCCCGGCCACCGCGTTGCCGGACACCACACCTGTCGGGCCCAAGGAGGCCTGGTCCTTGCTGCGCAGGCGGTGCCTGTGGCTGCAGGACTGCAATCCTCCTTTAATCTGCTGCCCGAGGAACAGGAGAAAATAGTGTACAGTGTGACCCTGTATCCGTAACTGCCACAGGCGGACATACCAACAATGAATGGCCCTTTGAGGGTTCTACCCCCACTGCAGGTGTGTCGGACAGAACAGCATCCATGCCAGAATCACTCACCTGTGACAGCACAT
The DNA here is from genome assembly GCF_040938575.1 of Ambystoma mexicanum. NCBI lineage: Eukaryota > Metazoa > Chordata > Amphibia > Caudata > Ambystomatidae > Ambystoma > Ambystoma mexicanum. Next base: position 263,552,132 of record NC_090935.1, on the reverse strand, counting down.
ATGATTAAATATCCGATTCCGCACAAGAGGCATAGAGATCCTCAGAGGTGTACTCAGAGACACCCCTGGCCAGATTGGTCTATAGCACCAATGGATTTTCGTGCGCTCCCACCCCACAGCCTCCACGGGTGCCTGGTTGGGGCTCTGAATACTCCACCACCTCCGCCACCTCCTCATCCTCCACTGCTTCCAGTGCCTCATCACCTGCACAAAATCAAAAAGAAGACATGACCACACAAGCTTGTGACTGGCATAGTCCTTCGACAAACATGACATATGCCAACACACAAATGGTACATAGCATAGCCATGCCAGAACTGTCAACCAGCCCCAGATATAAGTCAAATACTACTGTCCATGATCCATGTAAAATGCATGTCATCAGAAAGTACATGGAAATCACTACGACAAAACACACGTGTCACAGGATGCAACAACGCTAGGTTGTTGAAATACAGTGAAGGGAGGCACATGGATGCATTAATGCTAGGTCACTTTGACATCACACAAGTGAATAGGCATGTTGAAGGCTGAAACAGGGCTCAGCAGTGTGTGAATGCAGTGCAGTACATGTGTACAGCCTCAACTATCAATAAAAAGACAAAACCAGTAATCTCAATGTCGTGTCATGATGGCAGTGTACGGGCAACTGCAGTCATCATGTGCAAAATGTTGGCAGTCGGTTGTAGGGATACAGTGAACCCCAACCCCAAGGGCGGGGGATGGCTTGGAGGCAGTGCATGGGTCAACATGGTTACTCAGAGTACCCTTTTGTAGCAGACAGTGAGGGCAGGTGTCAATTGCATTCTCACAGTAATCTGGGACTACAGCAGGGGAGAGGAGGACAGAAAGCACAACACATTAGGAAGTATCAGAAGTGCCCCCAGACATGGAGAACCCACGACAGCGGTCACATAAAGGCAGGGAGGCTGTACCAGAGGGAGGCATCCGCTCAACACAGATGAGAACCACAAACTAATGGCCATGTGGAGCAACTCACCCTGAGGGAGCAGGAAAGGGATGATCAAATACCATGAGAAGGAGGAAATACTGGGAGATGGAGATGGATGAGGGGCTTGCCCCAGACCCATAGGGGCTTGCTTGGAATGCACATGGCCCATGAATGAACACTCATGGACACTGTGAGCCTGTGCCAACAGCACAGTCCAAGTTACAGACCCTGCATCAAGGCCAAAGGATTTTCCACACAATACAGGTCTGGAAGAGTTGCAGTGGGAAGAGTGTATATTCACAGAAAATCGGGGACAGGCCGTTGCAGTAGTCTGCCATGGGAATCGCCAGTCCCATGGAGACAGTGAGCTGCTGGGGAATAGAGAACAAGGAAGGATGCCCCTGAGGTGGATCAGCTTACAGGGTGTCCTCACAGAAACATCTGTCATGTGAAGACAGAGAGGGAGTGTTCAGTGGAAAATCATCACAGGCTATCCGCAAACATATTTTGGAGCAAGAATATGGACACGAGAGGCTGGCAAGTGATTGACATGAGAGGAGGGTGCAGGTGTGTTGATGAGGATTTCCTCTATGTGCATCACATGGCCTGTATGCAGTCTGCATCACAACAAGCACCTATCAGTCAAGCATCGCATGGGTCACACATGGCAGTCATGACTGCATAGCCTGAACTGGCAATCAATCAAAACACATCACCCAAGCAACATCCACATGGCCTGGACACACACTCATGAACACTCATCGGATATTGTCTCATAATCCGGGAGGTCTCCATGACTTGGATCTGACCCTCTGTGATGAAGCCTCCGGCGATCGCCTCATGTTCAGTGAGTTCATCGTCCTCTGGTGGTGACCCACTGCCAGTCACCACAGTAAAGGCGTAATTAGAAGCCCACTTTTTTTTTGCTCGGCGTCGGTCATTCCAACGCTTTGAGCCAGGACCCAGCACCACAACTGCCTCGGTATCAAGGGCCGGACTAACACAATCTAGGCTGGGAGACTCAGAGCCGGGGTGGTGTCAGCTGCAGCTAACCCTGCAGCTTCCACACCCTGGCTGCTCAGGGCAGCCGATGACATTGCTGCCCCGGATCCACATACCCTAGTGACAGCAACTTTCCTGGCACAGAAGTCGGCCTGTGAGTCATCCCATGCCTGTTCCTAGACCAATCCGGGCCGGGCTAGCAGGCCCTGAGCTGGGGTGGTTTCAGCTGCATCTCCCTGACCCGCTTCGGGGGCATAGCTGTCCCTGAATGGGTCTGGGCACACTTGTCATGATCTCTGCTTCCAAAAGGTCAGGGTTTTCCCAACTCCCTTGGAAGCAGATCCATAACCCAGGTTCCGAGTGCCAACCAGTCCCAATTGGGACCTTTTGGACCCAGTCCTGGCGCCAGTGGCACCAGGCTCATAAATATGCCCAGTCCCAGCGCTGGAAGCGCCGGGCTCATAATGCTTGGGTGGACTTACCTGCAGCAGACCATGCTGCTTACTTGCCTGCCAGTTGAGCCTCTGATCCTCTTCTGTTTGGAACTACTTTTCCTGTTGGGTGGGGCAGGAGCCACTCCCTAGGTTCAGAACACTGGAACTCTTCTGGAAAGCAGGAACTCTTTTCTTACCTAGGCGTGGCTGTGGAAGGAGACACCTAAGCACTACAGGAGGCTATTTAAACCACACCCGTTGGATGAATCTTGCTTTGCGTTATTCTGCATCCTCTGCAGCAGAACGCTCATCGTGTCTTCTGCATCTGATCCTGGGCCTAAGGAAAAAGGCTTACCATCCTGAATCCAGTCTTCAGCAACACCTATAAAGACAAGAAAGAACAGGTTAGCATTACGGTCTTCAGTGACAGCGCTTCATTTACCTGGTCCATCGGCTGTCACCAACGCCTCGCGCTGCATTCCGGCATCTGAAAGACAAAGGCTTATCTACTCTTCGTGCGCTCCGGAGGTCTTCCCACTGCATTCCGGCATCTGAAAGACAAAAGCTTACCAACTCTTCACACGCTCCGGAGGCCTTCGGCGCTGCATCCCGCATCTGAAAGACAAAACAAGATGCGTTTAAAGACATTGGGGAACTTTAATACTCACGTGCCATTACTCCTTTCCACATCTAACCCAGTGGGTATTCCGGCACCCTGCAGCCGCTCCGAACTTGTACCTGCAAAATAAAAAGACAGTTAGAGCGCATCGTGAAGCAGGCAACAAGCGCTTACTTACGTGCTTCCAGGCGCTTCTATTCATCACACGGGCTCCATCTTCAACTCACTTCAGCCCGTCATCCGCCATCGCCGGAACCCTGCAAAACAAGAGACATCATTACTAAAGACTTTTAAAGACATTAGAATTACTCGAAACTTACCGTTCGTGCAGTAAACGACGGACAGCAGTCCTCTGAAGTCAAGAGGCCTGCTCCCCTTATCCAGTGAAGAAACTGGTTACAGCACCCTGCCCCGAGGCAGATGGAGAGCACGGCGTTCACTTACCTAAGGTGAGAGCGTTAACCTTTGGGGTTCTACAGGAGAAGAGAAAGGGAAGAAGAGAGAGACATTCAATAACCCAGTTCATTAATCCCATATTTTCTATCTGCAGACATCTTACCCTTCGAGTCAGACATACAGTGCACAGAGGTCCAGCCCAAAGAGCCAGCCGTGTGTTACACATCACCTTTGAAGATACGGTATACGCCCAGTCAAGACCGGCGCCTCTACGGGAATCAGGTGAGCGTTACAGAACGCAAAGCCTACCGCAAAACTCCCGTCCAGGCGCTATGGAAACCTCGGATACCGACCAGCTAGCCCAGTTACTTGGGGAACTAAGGGCAGAAGTGCATGCAGCCCGTCAGGAAACGAACGCTCTAAGAAGGGAACTGATTATTTCCAAGGAGCGAACAGATGATCTCGCTAGACAATTGCTACAGTCACAAGCCGGACAGACCCCGTTACCCGCATCTGGGGGAAATCTTCCTTCTACATCCTCTATGAATCCAGTGCAGATCAACCTACCTGGGAATGTACCTCTGGCTCCGCCCGAACGATTTTCTGGTGACCCAAAGAGGTTTGCAGTATTTATCAATCAGTGCCGGTTGCATTTCTTATGCCGGCCAGCAGCCTTTCCAACTGATCAAGCTAAAGTAGCTTTCGTGCTTTCGTACCTTAGTGGCAATGCGGCAGACTCGTCGATCCCTCTAGTAAATCAAGATGATCCGGTCCTCCATGATTTTCAAGCTTTTCAGCTCAGTATGGAAAAACTGTTCGCAAGACATTCACAGGGGCAGGCCTTGGACAATGAGCTTCTTTCGTTGCGACAAGGTAATCAAGACCTTTTGGCTTATATTGCGTCTTTCAACAGACTGATAGTGGAAACTCAATGGCCTGAGGACAAAAGGATTACGCTGTTTTATAGAGGTCTACGTGGAGAGCTCAAAGATGTGTTAGCCCAAGTAGTGAATCCCCCACAAGATTGTTCGGACTATATAGACTTAGTCGTTCAAATAGATCACAGACTGCAGAACAGGAAGGCCGATCGTTCCAAGTTTGATGCTCGAGTATTTGCCAAACCGCCAACTCCTTCCAAAGGAGTAGACTCCGGGGAACCCATGCAAATAGGGGGCCTGAAAGGTCCTCTAACACAAAAGGAGCGGGAAAGGAGAAAACAGTTGCAATTATGCCTATATTGCGGAAACTCAGGGCACTTTCTTCGAGACTGTCCGGTGAAACCTGCCAAGAAGGCAGTAGGAGCTGCAGTTACCAAAGTTACAAACTCTGAGCAGGGAAACGACCTCGCCCGACAAGAATAGAGGTCCTCTTGCCGAGCGTGAAAACCAGTTCCGTGACCTCGCATTTCGTGATACCTATGGTCCTCATTAGCCCTGATAATCCGGATCGATTACATGCAATTGAAGCTTACGTCGACAGCGGTGCCATTGGCAATTATGTGGATCATGAAATGGTTTTCAGGATGAATCTAACTCTTTGTCCCAAGGCTGTAAAGGACGTCATTACTACGGTGGATGGAACGGAGATAGCCTCCGGACCAGTAACGCATACCACTCAAGAAGTGACGCTAGTAAGTCAAGATGGACACCATGAGAAGATCGTGTTCGATGTGATCAAGGCTCCTCAGTTTCAGATTATTCTAGGAATACCTTGGTTAGAGAAACACAATCCTCTGATCGATTGGCGAGCAAGAACGGTCCAGTTTCCAGAATGTGTCTCTACTTGTCACCCTCCACCTGGTGTTGCACTGGCAGCAATTTCTTCAGAGACTCCCCAGTTACCTCCCGAATACCTAGAATACCAAGATGTTTTCCGGAAGGATCAGGCTAACTCTCTACCTCCTCATAGGTCTTATGACTGCCAGATAGACCTGATACCTGGATCTACTCCTCCTTGTAGTAGAATTTATGCCCTCACCGAGCCTGAGAACCTTCACCTTCGACAATACCTGGATCAATACCTGGCAAATGGGTTTATTCGTCCTTCCAAGTCCCCTGCTTCTTCAGCTTTGTTCTTCGTTCCAAAAAAGGAAGGAGACCTTAGAACTTGTATAGATTATCGCTCCCTGAACCAGATCACCGTCAAGAATAGATATCCGTTACCTTTGATCCCTGAACTCCTGGACCAAGTCAGAAAAGCATGCATATATACAAAGCTGGATCTTAGAGGAGCCTACCACTTGGTACGAGTAAAAGAGGGCGATGAATGGAAGACGGCCTTCCGCACCAAATATGGGCTATTTGAATATCAGGTCATGCCCTTCGGACTTTGCAATGCCCCGGCCGCCTTTCAATATTTTATGAACGATGTCCTCAGAGAGCTCATAGATGTGTGTGTTGTTGTTTACATTGACGACATCCTCGTTTATTCTTCATCGGAATCTGAACATCGGAAACATGTGAAAATGGTCCTCGAAAGATTGCGTCAACACAAACTTTTCGCTAAGTTGGAAAAATGTGTTTTCAACATAACTGAAGTTGAATTCTTGGGATTCATATTATCACCTAGCGGAGTGCGTATGGATTCAAAGAAGGTCGATGCAGTTCTCAAATGGCCATCACCATCCTCCGTAAAAGGTGTGCAAAGCATGTTAGGCTTCGCTAACTTTTACCGTAGGTTTATCCCCGAATTTTCTCGAATAGTCCAGCCCATCACTGCCTTGTTAAAGAAAAACAAACGTTTTGAATGGTCTACCGAGGCGGAACAAGCTTTCCAGGATTTGAAGACTAAATTTATCTCTGCACCAATCTTAAAACACCCTCGCCCCGAACTCCCCTACATCGTGGAAACTGATGCTTCAAGCCTTGCCATGGGGGCAGTTCTATCACAAAAGGACCCGGTAACCAATCAGTTGCATCCCGTGGCATTTTGGTCCCGCAAATTCTCGCCTCCTGAAATCAATTACACGATTACTGACAAGGAACTTCTGGCTATCAAGTCTGCCTTTAAGGCTTGGCGGCATTATCTGCTGGGGGCCCGACACACCGTTACTGTGATTACGGATCACCGAAACCTGCAATATTTGAAAACCGCAAAAGCCCAATCCTCTAGACAACTCCGTTGGGCATTATTCTTTGCCGAGTTTGACTTCATAATTACCTATCGACCTGGTACAAAAAACGGTAAAGCTGATGCCCTTTCTCGGATGGGAGTGGAAGAACACTTGATCAACCCTAAACCTGTACCAATCATTCCCGAACAAAGAATTCTGGGTGTAATCGCCACACAATCCATAGAGGAAGTTAAGGATCAAGCCAGGCTACTTGTAACTCCAGCAGACATACAGAATTGGCATCTGCAGGGAAAGGACTTTGCAGTAAAGGACAACTTATTGTATTTCCAAGAACGATTATACCTGCCCAGCACAGATTTACAGAAAAAAGTAATCTCTTGTTATCACGATTCTTTAATGGAAGGACATCCCGGTATGGCCAAGACCTCAGAAAAGATCAAGCGCTACTTCTGGTGGCCGTCTTGGAAAAAAGATATCAGAGACTTTATAATGTCCTGTGGAGTATGCGCCCAAAACAAGAGTCAAAAGGAAAGACCAGCAGGCCTCTTACGCCCTATTGACATCCCACCTCGCCCTTGGCATACGCTTTCTATGGACTTCATCACCGATCTACCTCCATGCTCCGGATACAATACGAATCTAGTAATCGTGGACTTATTCTCCAAGATGGCGCATTTCATTCCGCTCAAAGGCTTGCCAACAGCAGCAACTCTGGCCCGAGAATTTCTCGAAAACATCGTCCGACTGCACGGTTTTCCTTCGGTTCTAATTTCGGATCGAGGTAGTCAATTTATTTCTCATTTTTGGCGAAGTTGCTGTCGGTCGGCTCAAATTGATGTGAGACTATCGACCAGTCACCACCCTCAGACCGACGGACAAACCGAGAGGACCAATCAAACTCTGGAACAGTATTTACGCTGCATGCTGCAACAAACTGAAAAAACTTGGAAAGACATCCTTTGGATAGCCGAATATTCCTACAATAACTCTGTCCATTCGGGAACTGGGAAAACCCCGTTTTTTCTTTTATACGGCAGTCACCCTCGAACCTCGGAGTTGGATCCCCTCCAAGATCTTGAAACACCAGCAGTAGACTACCTGCATTCTACAATCACCCAAGCCTTTAAGGAAGCTGTTTCTCACCTTCAAAGGGCTAAAGAACAATACAAGAAAGGAGCAGATCAACATCGGAAGGAAGCCCCTCAATATCAAGTAGGGGATCAAGTCTGGTTATCCACCAAATATCTACCTCTAAAAGGGCCACGCACATTCAACCCCCAGATACCTTGGTCCCTATTCCATCACTACCATAGTAAACCCAGTAGCGGTCAAGTTGGACTTGCCCCCGCACATGAAGATACATCCGGTCTTCCACGTCTCTCTATTAAAACCTGTGCAACCTCAAACCCGACTAACTAAATCTCCAAAACCCAACCTAGTTGATGGAGAACTCGAGTTTGAAGTCAAAAGCATTCTGGACTCCAAGATCTCCAAATCTAAACTATTTTACCTAATTGACTGAAAAGGCTACGGCCCCCAAGAGAGATCCTGGGAACCTGCTGAATATGTCCACGCTCCTCGCCTAATCAAAAGATTTCACCGAACATTTCCTGACAAGCCAAAACCCCCGGAGAAGCCCGGTTTGGGAGGGGCCTTGAGGGGGGGTACTGTCATGATCTCTGCTTCCAAAAGGTCAGGGTTTTCCCAACTCCCTTGGAAGCAGATCCATAACCCAGGTTCCGAGTGCCAACCAGTCCCAATTGGGACCTTTTGGACCCAGTCCTGGCGCCAGTGGCACCAGGCTCATAAATATGCCCAGTCCCAGCGCTGGAAGCGCCGGGCTCATAATGCTTGGGTGGCCTTACCTGCAGCAGACCATGCTGCTTACTTGCCTGCCAGTTGAGCCTCTGATCCTCTTCTGTTTGGAACTACTTTTCCTGTTGGGTGGGGCAGGAGCCACTCCCTAGGTTCAGAACACTGGAACTCTTCTGGAAAGCAGGAACTCTTTTCTTACCTAGGCGTGGCTGTGGAAGGAGATACCTAAGCACTACAGGAGGCTATTTAAACCACACCCGATGGATGAATCTTGCTTTGCGTTATTCTGCATCCTCTGCAGCAGAACGCTCATCGTGTCTTCTGCATCTGATCCTGGGCCTAAGGAAAAAGGCTTACCGTCCTGAATCCAGTCTTCAGCAACACCTATAAAGACAAGAAAGAACAGGTTAGCATTACGGTCTTCAGTGACAGCGCTTCACTTACCTGGTCCATCGGCTGTCACCAACGCCTCGCGCTGCATTCCGGCATCTGAAAGACAAAGGCTTATCTACTCTTCGTGCGCTCCGGAGGTCTTCGCACTGCATTCCGGCATCTGAAAGACAAAAGCTTACCAACTCTTCGCACGCTCCGGAGGCCTTCGGCGCTGCATCCCGCATCTGAAAGACAAAACAAGGTGCGTTTAAAGACATTGGGGAACTTTAATACTCACGTGCCATTACTCCTTTCTACATCTAACCCAGTGGGTATTCCGGCACCCTGCAGCCGCTCCGAACTTGTACCTGCAAAATAAAAAGACAGTTAGAGCGCATCGTGAAGCAGGCAACAAGCGCTTACTTACGTGCTTCCAGGCGCTTCTATTCATCACACGGGCTCCATCTTCAACTCACTTCAGCCCGTCATCCGCCATCGCCGGAACCCTGCAAAACAAGAGACATCATTACTAAAGACTTTTAAAGACATTAGAATTACTCGAAACTTACCGTTCGTGCAGTAAACGACGGACAGCAGTCCTCTGAAGTCAAGAGGCCTGCTCCCCTTATCCAGTGAAGAAACTGGTTACAGCACCCTGCCCCGAGGCAGATGGAGAGCACGGCGTTCACTTACCTAAGGTGAGAGCGTTAACCTTTGGGGTTCTACAGGAGAAGAGAAAGGGAAGAAGAGAGAGACATTCAATAACCCAGTTCATTAATCCCATATTTTCTATCTGCAGACATCTTACCCTTCGAGTCAGACATACAGTGCACAGAGGTCCAGCCCAAAGAGCCAGCCATGTGTTACACATCACCTTTGAAGATGCGGTATACGCCCAGTCAAGACCGGCGCCTCTACGGGAATCAGGTGAGCGTTACAACACTGCCCTCGTTGGACACCCTGCCCATGTTGCCCACCCCAGCCACCTTGGCCACCCTGGCTATGTCCCCTACCACGGCTACCTCTGGGAGGTCGCCCAGCTTTGCCTCCCTTACCACTTGTTGGCCTCCCAGTCATGGCACTGATGTACTAGTGTGAATGGGAGGTGCAGACAATAATTGTCCTGGCCAATTGAGGTGAAGGGGGCAGGGTATGTCATGGAAAACATACCCCTGAGCTCCTGCATGGCTGTCTCTGACCCCTGGGGAAAAATGATGGGTCACGCACTGCTCAGGGACCCCGCAAAAAAAACGTGCATGCGACCTCTCAGTAAATGGAGTAAGTGGAATTAACATCCCGCAGTACGCTGTGGCACCCAGAAACACAAAAAATGCATACGCGTGGAACACGCTGGCTACTATGACCTCGAAAAATGGGGTACATGACACACAGGGGCAACCACAAGTGGGAAAAATACATGCGCAACTCACCGTCTGCCTGGAAAAATGAAGAAAAAAACACACGCTGGCAACTCCCATGCCAAAACAAGAAGTAAGTACTGCTGCAGTAAACAAGAAGTAAGCACTGCCGCAGTAATGAGCAAATTGTGTGTGAACCCACAAGAAGATGAATCTCATGCATCGGTCCCCACGAAAAGCATGTACAGTGCACTGGCATCCTACACAGACCTTTAACCCATACTGAAAGCCCAATGTCCTGCGCGCATCACGTAATTTACGCGCTTAGGGCCTTTCTCTGATTTCACACTAACGTGCTGTTTCTGCACGTGCAGAGTCATCCGGATGGCCATGCTAAAGCAAACGGAAAACCCACACTCCTGTCCACAAGGCCATTTACCTGCCTCAGACGCCCCAAGCAGCCTCCTACGAGCCATCTGCTGCTGCCAGCCCACTCTGTGTGCCTGCTGCCCACGTGCCCTGCAATTTGGTGCCTGTGCATCAGCCATTGCCAGAAATCCTGTTGCTGAGACCACCTCTGCTGACCCAGAAGATTCGCGACTGCCATTCCATTGCTCCACAGCCCAGCCTTAGGACCCAGTTGCCCACACACACCTGCCTCTGGGGTTGCCATGTCAGACCAAGTGGCAACCCCCAGGCAGAAAGGAAGAGGGCTGCTAGCTTCTCTTGCAAAGAAGTTGGCATCCTAGTGGAGCAAGTCCTGGGGCATTATGATGCCCTCTTCCCTGGACCATCGTGACTCGACAAGGAAGGACAAAGTAAGATCTGGGCAGACATCATGCGTGCCATCAATGCGGAGGGGTTGGCACCCCGCGACTACAAACTTGTCCTTAAGTGCTGAGAAGACTTCAGGTCCAGGACCCTCGACAAGGCCCGGCACCTCCTCAAGGCTGCTGATGATGGAACGAGGCGCCAGTGCTGGTTGTCCACCAATCAGATGTGGGTCCTCGAGCGCATCAACCCAGCGCTGCAAACCGAGGTCTTAGAGGTGGTGCTCCATCTGGAGTCGGATGGTAAGTGTTCATGTGTTCTTGTCCGCCATAGTGCATGTATATGTTGACATGTGACTGGAGTGTGCACCTTGGCCTCATGTCTGGCATGCCTCCTGTACAGATCCCTGCGTGCATGTCCCTGACAGTGCTGCATGTGAGTCCATTCAAGCATCACCCACATCAATGGTGTCTGTGTTGCAATGTGTGCTGCGCAATGGCATTTTACATGGTGCACATGTTTGTCTGGACTGGGGCATGCGATAGGTGTGACACATGGGTGCTTATGTCACCATCATGGACATGCATAGTGTACATTTGCGTGTGTCTGGGTTGTGAGTGTGTGACTGGCCAACCCCATGGATGCATGACACATGAGCATCTCTTTGCATGATTGACTCATGTGGCCCAGTTGTCCTCAAGTGCACTGTGATGGGAGGTCTACATGGCCTGATTCATGACTGTCAGGTGATGTGTGTGTATGTGATGTGATGTGCTAGCAGTGCCTTTTACATGGATGTGAATGTTTGTTGCACTTGGCATGCATTTTTGTGCATGTGTTGCACTGACCTGTGTTGGGGGGGGGGGTGATGGTTGTGACGCGTGACACTGCCACTCATGTGCATTTGCTTTGTGTCAAGCATACATTTGTTCGGTACACTGATGTATGTGTTCAATGTCTCCCTATCCACATCGGAGATGGAGGAAGATTGTGGAGACGGCGCTGTGGAGCAATGCGGCAGGGATGCCTCCACCAGGCGGAGAAGCAGGGCCCAGTCATCTTCCTAGGTTACATCGTCTGGGAGCGAGGGGACTGGTGCCGCGTCCGCAACAACGGCTGCAGCTGCTGAGGGGAGGCCCAAGAAGGTGAAGTTGGATGTGGGCTCCTCGGCAGGAGGGACAGGTGAGCCCCCACAGGGGCAATCCGATGTGGAAGATGGTTCAGAGTCATCCAGGTTGGTTGTGGACGAGGGGGAGGAGGAGGCCGCATAAGACCAGCCCATGGGGCCTGGCGGGGGTGATGAGGTAGGTGCAACTGGTGCAGTCCAGGGGCAGGGGCAGGAGGCAGTGCAGGTCACCGCGGAGGGGCCTGTGCCTAATACTGTCCCTGATCCTGCGACTGCATCAGTATGCACCTGCGGGCATGCCTCAGGCCAGAACCATCCCCAGGTAGCAGATAAGTCCACGTCAACTGACCTTCCACTACCTGCGGACGAGGCAATTCATGACAGGGTGGCGCCCATGCCTAGCCGGAATCCTGAGATGATGTGCAGGTTTCCAGTCGGGTGCTTGCACGTCATCACAAAGAGTTCTGGGCCCTCATGAACTGGCTAGCTCAGCTCATTGTTGCAGGTTTGCTAAGTGTGCTAGCCACTGCTGTGACCCCCTCCTCCTCTTCCTCCACTATGCTCCCGTCATTCTCCCTGCTGTCTTCTCGCCCAGATGCCACCAGGGCTGTCCTGACCCAACCACAGTGGACAGTCTGGTGGAGACCACATCCCTGCCCAGTCAGGAGTCGGAGGTTCGGCACCCCAGCAACAGGAACAGTGGCAATGGAAGTTGTGCAGGCACCTTGCATCAGGGCACTTGCACGACTGCCCCAGGGATTGTCATCGTCCCGAAGGCAGTCTTGGAGGTGCAGGTCCTGGAGGTGCAGCACAGAGCTCATTGGCAGCAGCAGGCTTGACGTAGGAGGCAACAGGACTCAACCTCAGAGGGGCAGGTATCGGCCATGGGGCAGGAGGGAGACGTGGACCTTGGCCCAAAGATGTCTTCTGTGTTGCAGCGAATGGGCCAGCAGATTGGTGCAGAGCGGTACGACTCGCCATGGCCAGGGTGGAGAACACCATGTGTCAGGCAGAGAAGCGGGCGAAGTTCCTCGAGGAGTTTGTGAGGAGCACGAGGGAGGCCCTGCGGGCCCTTGTGGAGGGAGCACAGGCCCGCCTTTGGGATATTGACACAGAGTTCGATGATGTCCTGGACGAAACACTTGGGGGAAATGGTGAGGCGTAGGACTAGTCCGCTGCCTTTGTAAATAGTTGATTAGTGGTAGGCTTTCTTTCTTTTTGTTAGGATTTGGGGTCAATGGACTTTGCTCCATATTTTGTAAATAGTTCATATTTTTACTAGGGTTTTTTAGGGTGTATTTATCTTTTTTGGGATCATGGACCCTCGAACACTGTACATAATTTGAGACATTTGCTTTTTAAAAAAAAAAATTACACCATGGAGTAATGGTTTTTCTTTTTTTCTGGTTGCTATTGGACAAAATTCCTTGTATATGGACCACTTTTTGGAGGTTACACTTTTTTATCAAAACATTAATTTATTTTTCTATTTCATTTTCATTGCATTCTCTTTCATTTTCATGGTTGTCATGGTTTTTACTATTTAATACATTTAAATTCCTTATGATCAAAGTGGTTTCTGCTCTAAATGTTTTGGTGCATGTGTCACTCTTCATAGGCTCTGTTAAGTGTCGCTGCTGTTGATCAATGTTGGTTACATGTGTGCAAACATGCATGTGAAAATGTGTGATTCCCATGGCATGGGGCATGTACTGGCAACCCAATGGATGGGTTTTGAGTTGCACTGTGGGAGGGGGGGTGCAGCGTGTGGTGGAATTTTATTGAACATTTGCTACATGATCGCATGTTGGGACAATGTGTTGGGGGGACATGGGTTGGGGTCTGCCTGCAGGTTGCCGTCACTGGTGGGGGTGGGGACATCAGTTGGGGCCTGCCTGTTATGTATGGTGCCATGGGGGCTACCTGCGGGGTATGGTCACGGGTGTTGGAGGTGTCCCTTGTGGTACGGGCTGCCTACGGGTATGGTCACACGTGATGGGGGGTCCCCACACAGCCAAATCACCTGGGCATGGTCCCATGCGGGCTGCCTGTGGGGTATGGTCACAGTGGTTGGGGGGTCCCTTGTATGCTCGCGCAAGGCAAATCGTGTGAAAAGGCCCTTGTGTACCCCCATGAAATCGCGTACCCCGCTTGCACCAGCCAAATCACGTGAAAAGGCCCTTGTGTGCTTGCGCCTGCCAAACCAAGAGAAAAGGCGCTTGCGTACCCCTGTAAAATCACGTACCCCGATCGCACCAGTCAAATCGCGTGAAAATACCCTTGCATACCCCCGCATATCCCTACAGGCAACCCACACCACATGGGATCCCCCCAACACCTGTCCCCATACCCGCAGGCAGCCCACACCACATGGGACCCCCCAGCACCTGTCCACATACCCACAGGCATCTCACACCACAAGGGAACCCCCAACCACCGTGACCATGCCCCACAGGCAGCCCGCATGGGACCATACCCCACAGGCAGCCCATGCCACAATGGACCCACTCAACACTCGTGACCATACCCTGCAGGCAGCCCACACCACAAGGGACCCCCCAATACCCGTCACAATACCCTGCAGGCAGCCAACACCACAAGGGACCCCTGATCACCCATGCGCCATACCCTGTGTTTTACTTTTGTGCTCTTTGGATATTGAGTATTAGACAACTCCATTGGCATCATCTTTTTCTTGTTTGTCACACAGCACCTTCAATGTAGTGGCACAGGGATGTCTTTCAGCCTTCCCAAGGTTTAAATACCTTCTCTGGGACTGACTACTGTCTCCCAGAGCATGTAAAGTTAAACTGACTTTGCTAATCTTTTTAAATTCATATACCCAGCCCACCCTATCTTACCATAGAGTGCTGGAGGGGTTGCTTAGCATCCCCTGTGTCTAAACACTCATGCAACAGTCAAATGTTACCCTTTCCTCTTGAAATGGCTGGTGGCAGTGGTTTTAGAATGAACTACCATGATTTTTCCCAACCGCGAACAACTGTAGCTAAAAATCAGGGCAGCTATGTTTTTCAATATGGCACCCAAGACCTATCTGTAAAAACACACTGGTCATCTTTTTTCGCTGTTTCTTTAAGGGAAGGTCCTTCTAGTTCTTGTCTCTGTGCGCCAAATCGGGTTTGGTCCCTTTGTTCGATGGCCTTCGGCGGGCTTCAGTGCTGAAGCCCTCCTGTGGCGCCTGAGTGTCTGGGGCGGACAGGATGTGAGGGAGGTGCCCGGAACCCCCTGTGCTTAGTCTCCTAGGAGACCTGAATGCACTCTGGCATGATTGGCTGTCTGACTGTCCGGCAAGGGTAGCCGGGTGAGTGAGAGCTAGGCTGGAATGAATGGGAGAAAACTGTTTAAAAGCAGCCCACACCACATGGGACCCCCCTTCACCAGTGACCATCCCCGCAGGCAGCCCACACCACAAGGGAGCCCTCCATAAACTGTGACCACACCCCACAGGCAGCCCACACCACAACGGACCCCCCAACACACATGACCATACCCCACAGGCAGCCCACACCACAACGGACCCCCCAACACACATGACCATACCCCACAGACAGCCCACACCACATGGAACCCCCCCAACACCCATCACCATACCCGCAGGCAGTCCACACTACAAGGGACCCCCAACACCGGGACCATTCCCCGCAGGCAGCCCACATGGGACAATACCCCACAGGCAGCCCATGCCACAAGGGACCCCACAACACCTGTGAACATGCCTCAAAGGCAGCCCACACCACATGGGACCCCCATCACCCATGACCATACCCCCAGGCAGCCCACACCACAAGGGAGCCCCCATCACCCATGACCATAACCACAGTCAGCCCACATCACATGGGACCCCCATCACCTGTGACCATACCCCGCAGGCAACTCACAAGGGACCATACCCCACAGGCAGCCCACGACACAAGGGACCCCCCAACACCCGTGACCATACCCCGCAGGCAGCCCACACCACAAGGGAGCCCCCATTACATGTGACCATACCCTGCAGGCAGCCCACATGGGACTGTTAGCCAGAATTACATGCATACCTTTTGGGAACACTACACACAATTAAGACTACAGGTGTAAGCACAAACTCACCTTTGGTACATGTCTGTACTACGCAGTTATGTGGTAGCAGTGGCTGAACAGCCAGACTTATTTCGAGAGGGATGTGAGCAGTACAATAAGTTACACAAAGGACTTGCAATCACATTAGTTCAAACACACACTTACTTAAGGTTTCTTGGTAAAAGAACATATATTTATTTACACATGTATTTAAAAAACAAACATTCCACTAGTAATAAGCAGCTCAATATCACACTATCATACACTAAAGTACTCAACCAATTAGTTTCTGAACAAGATAGGCCCCCTGAAGTTGGAGCAAAATGGCACTTCAGTAACTTTCAAAAAGGGTAGAAAGACAAAGGTTATAAGAATCAAGACACGGTTACTTTAATAGGCAGGGCAAATAGTTCCAGTTCACTGCAAGAGGGTATTCAATTCAATAGGCCTGGGCCAAAGTCAATGGTTCAGTGTCTAGGATAGGATAGCACAGTTCTGGTATTAAACGGTTAAGTCTTTGCCAATGTTCTAAGAGTAGCTTGCCAGAAAAAGAGTTATATGTCGGATTAGGAGTGAACAAGACTCCAAAGTTGGGAAAGTTTCACAAACTTTCACAGTGGCATAAAGGATTTTCATACCGCGTTTGCACAGTACCTTATTGATGAAGAAAAGCTGTAGCTGATGCAGTTGTTCCTGGCAGTTCCTTCAGATCTCGCTGTTCCTGAGCTTCAGTTGTTGGGACAAAAAGACGGACGTCGGGAGGTTCCTGCAGTGCCCAGGGAAAAAGCCACAAGTTTGGCTAAACGTCGGTTTTAAGGTGTGAATGCCTTAAAGTCCACAAACTGGTATCCTTCTCAATGGCTATCCAGTTTTCAACAGCACTCTGAAGAAAATTTGACCAGTATGGAGATGATATCCGGGTGGCTTGTGCATTGGTTGTTGCCACCAGCTCAAGGGAAGAAATCTTCGGAGATGATGTCTATGGAGTTGTCTAAAACTCCATTTCCAAAGAACACAAAAGTAAAACACACATCAAAATACGCAAAAGAGTGGGAAAAAAAAGGCTCACACTCTTTCAAGGTGAACATTTAAATCCTAAAAATTCAGCGAAGTTGCTGGGGGTCTCAAAAGGTAAGGGAAATTAGCACATTTATGAGAATTCTCCCTAACAGGGACCATACCCCACAGGCAGCCCACACCACATGCAACCCCCCAACACCCATGGCCATACCCCGCAGGCAACCCACTTTGGACCATACCCCACGGCAGCCCACTCCACAATGGACCCACCCAACACCCGTGATCATACCCACAGCCAGTCCACATATGACCATACCCCACAGGCAGCCCACACCACAAGGGATCCCCCCAACACCTGTCAGCATACCCGCAGGCAGCCTGTGTTCACGGCTGATGGCAGCGTGCATGGCCCTTTCTACACGATTGACTGGTGCGAGTGGGGTACGCAATTCGCGGGATACGCAAGGCCCTTGTCAAACAATTTGACTGGTGCGAGTGGGGTACGTGATTTTACGGAGGCACATGAAGCACTTTTCACGTGATTTGACTGGCGCGAGCGGGGTACATGATTTTGTGGGGGTACACAAGGCATTTTTCACGTGATTTGACTGGCGGGAGTGGGGTACGCTCAGATTTTTCGCGCAATTGCGATGAGGGTTGATGTGTGCTGGACCACGTATGGCGCTGGGCCTTTCGCCGTGTTGGACTTTTCACTGGCTTTTTACTGCACAAGGGGTGGTGCTGGGTGCATTACTGGCGCTAATGGATGTTCACTGCACCAAGGCTGGTAATGGCTTGGGAAATCCATGAATACGATTTGCACACAAATGCTGCTTTGTGCCCCGGCTGGCACACGCGTGGCGAACGCTCCATCATTGCGTGTGGCGCTTGCGCTGCTTCTATGCTGGAGTTAATCGGGCCGATAATGGGAGTTAAGGGACAGCGTTAATTAGAGTGATTGGAAATCAAGTGGTTAAATGTGTTATGTAGGACATTTTGTATAAATCAAAGACAAACAATTTATTTAATAAAAGCAAATAGGAAAATACATATTTGAAATAATCCAAATTAATTATATGGCGGCAATAGCCACCCATAGTTCAGGTGAGTCGGAGACACATAGGAAGCCCTCAAAATTCTATTGTTAATAACTTTTGTTTTGAGTAACACTTTAGGCAGAAATTACGAAAGTGATTAAAAGTCTGCGCCCCCTCAACCCCCCGGAACTAGAAAGTTTTGTAAAGAATTGTTAAAAAATACAAAAGTTATTATCAATTTTGCCAAAGCTAACAGCCTAAACCGCTGGACAGATTTGGATCGGGTGCAAAACAACTTGGGCAGGAAGTGTTGACTCGCGATACATGCCTGGTTTCGGGTTATTCCGTGCCGCAGTTATTTTTAACTTTGATGGTGAAGGGGCTGCCACCTTCCCCGAAAATTATAATTATTTCTCCCATGGTGAATTGCAGGATCATGGTTTTCAGAAATAAAATGACTGCTATCTTGTTTTTCTCTCGATGTGAGAGATATTCGAGGCTATAACCAAGGTTATGGGAAAATGTAACACAGTAAAACGATATTTACAGTTAAAAAATATACCAATGCTATCAGGGTAGAGGTGGGGGGATTGCTAGAAAGCACTGAGTGAAATTTGGGAGGTGGAGGGGATCCAGGGACTGAGTTTGCAACACAGAGCTTTCTGTAGCCTCTGCTAGAGCCTGCAAATAGCTGACACCTGAAAGCAAACTGCCTCACAGAAGCAGCATGTTCTCTGGCGTGAATGGGAGAAGGCTGTCTGGGGAGTGGACAGTTGGTGATAGCCTGGAAGCTTTTCTTGGGGGGGGGGGCAGGGAAGCATTTATTTTTCTGATGTCGGGAGTGAGAAATCACTGGACATGGCCAGTGCCTCAATTTCCATCTGGGTCTCCCTTTCAGGTAGTAACTAGGACAGACGCTGTTTAGCTTCAAAGTAAGGACGGGCCAGCCTCCTCAGGCCATGTTACCTGATAAGTGAGCTAAATTTACAAGACCAGTTAGAGGAATTGGCCAGCCCTTTTCTTGCTTTGAAGCTAATCAGGGTCAGGCCCGCTTTGAAGCTAGCAGGGTTAGTCCCAGTTACTGCATTTACGGGTGACCAAATGGGCCTCTGAATTGTCTACTATTTTGAAACCGTGCTATTGCCAGTCCTTGAAGGTTTTGCGCTCAGAGACAATTTTTTGCCTTTTGCTGAATTGCATTCTGGTATTTGTAGCATCTCAGTCAATAATAAAAAGTAAAGAAAATATGTATTTCTACAGCAACAGTGGGTTTGCCATCCCTGCAGTAACAGGGACAAACCCTGCTTAGCTTCAAAGTGAGGAAGGTGTTGCCTAATGTATGTGGCCCCCCATTAAAAAAATACTCAGAGAATCATGGCCTAAGGGGGCTGGATCCTTCCTTGCTTTGAAACTAAGCAGGTTCCGTCCTGCTTACTGCATTGATGGCACGGTCCTGAATGCCATGTGTTTTCTTAGTTTTAAATATCTCATAACACACAGCAGCTGCATTTTTATAAAACAGAAAAAATGTAATGAAAAAACCACACTTTTATGCTGAACACTGCTAGCAGAGAATCCTGGCCTTTAAGAGTTTAAGACACAGCACTTAGCCATTATGCTACAATGATGTTTTTGCTTGGATTTTCACAAGTTTCATACTTAACCTTTTATCATTGAACATATTAAACTATAGGCTAAGTATGAAATGTAAGCCCCATGAAGTTCCATGAACATCCAAGTCTTTGTGGCCTAGTGGTTAAATGCTGGGCCTCTAATTTTGGCAGACCAAGGTTCAACGCTGTGAGTTTATTTAAAATTAACTCATTTCATTAAATTAAAAGAAAAGCAACACAAGTGGGAGTTGGCAAGGTTTGTTGCAGGGCTGTCATGTGATCTTATTTACACAAGGGCGTTTTGATGTGGCTGCAATATCAACCACTTCGAAATATCCCTTGCGACAAAATAATGGCACCAAAATGGCTTTCTCGCCAAAAAGGGCATGCCGAAATGGGTGCTGCAGCGGAATGCCTGTGCCAAATCAGCCCACGCCAAAATGATGGCACCATAAGGGGTGTACTGCTTGGAGAATGCTGCTTAACCCAAGTGTGTGCTCCATGGCAAAGAATTTAACCTCACTGCATATTGGCTAAAAACATTGTAAGTTCTCAAAGTTTGAAATATCTCATCGCACACGGCATTCACATAATTTAAACGGTGCAACTGTCAGCCCATGTAAGTTTTACAGTCTGAGCCAATTGTTTTGCCTTTTTCTGAATTTCATTCTGGTATTTGTAGTCTTACAGTCAAGATGGGGGGAATAATGCCACAATTGTTACACTTTTTGCCTAACATAGTTCTATAAGGATTTATATATTTGAGTGACACTCTGGTATGTGTACTTTTCAAGTTAGCTTTATAAAACAGAGTATTGTTGAAAGCCAGACATGGGGCTGAGGAGGGGAAATGATGAGAGGGCAAGTCAGTAATGAGTATTTGGCCACAATAAGTCATGAGAGTTAGCAATCCTGGACACTGGTGCAGTTATTTTCCCCTGATTTTGGTTGCTTTTCAGGGCACCAGTAACCACAAGCACTTGTTTCATATTGGGATTTTGTTTTCCAGGGAATATTTCACTACGTATGGCTGGGTTTAAATGGTGAGCACCTTTTACACTTTGCAAGCATATTTATTGAACGATTTCCTCTCCAGTTATTTTTCTGGGTTCATTACTTTCTTCAAAAATCCAATGCTATTTTGGCTTGCGCACTTTCTTCTAAGGAGAAGGTCTATTGAACTACATTTGTATACTTCACTTTAAAATAAGTGGCCACCTACTGTGCGTATATTCATGGGAGCCTGCTTTGGATTTTCACTATGGGGGCAAAGGTACCTGGGCATATTCTTGCACCCGATAATTATTTACCCTTTTCTGTGCTGCTTAAATGTGGGTATTTGGAGTAATGAGATGTATCATAACAGTCACCAAGAGACTGGCCATAAAATAAGCATGCTGCTTAACCAAAGTTTGGATCCTCGGCAAAAAATGTAACCGCACAGGGTATTAACTAAAAACATTGGGAGTTCTCAAAGCCTTTTCTGTGCTCGTATATCCTTAGTAGACATGGCTAAACACAATTAAAAATATATATAAATATTTCGACATATATATGGGCATTATTCTGGTAAATATTTATATTAAAATATTTTACCAGTTACTGTAAGATTTTAATGACTATTAATAAACAGTACACATAGATTTCAACACTTTATCAAGTTAAGTACCTATTCTAACCCATTTTTTGTAACAACAGGTTTATTTGGGGGGTATGTGGTTGCCCAGTTGCTTTTTATTTTACTTTCTAGACATAAAACAGTGTTCTTTATTATCTGAATTGTCTGTATTATTAATGTGAATTGTGTATGCAATACAACAACCCCAGAAATTCAAGGGAAAAAAGTTAGTTAATGGAACGTAACTTAATGCAACAAAACCCCTGAAATTCAGCTAAAGCCTTCACTTTGCGCACCTGTTACACAACTTATGACCACAATGATGACATCACAGATCACATTACTGATGACATCACTAATTACATGTTGTATAAGAACAATGATGACATTACAAATCACATCACTGATGCCATCACTGGTGATAACACTAAAGTTGTTTCCTAGAATTAGAAATGTACCCAAGTTCCATTTCCCAACCATGCTCAAAAAAGGTTATCAGATTTGTTTTGCACTGGAACATGTTCTGGTTTCCTTTTGACCATCTATCTGTTTAAATACCTACAAATGTATTCATGAATTATTAAACAGCTAAACAGATAATTAGGTTAAGCAACTGCTAATTGTAACCAGGATGTGTTATTACCTTTATAACATGCCTAACCCTGCATGTGATTTCCCCTTTTTTGAAACACCAAACTTGATCCAGTGGAAACAAATAACTGTTGATTGATTGCCTGGCTTATCTTCCTTTCAAAATTGATGGAAATAAGCTGTCACTAAACAACTGCAAGCCTTCATATAACTGCCTCAGCTCTCTACAAGATAGATTCAGATCAGGAACGTGGCAGTCCTGTATGCTGTGAACAATCTTAAGCTGCAAGTAGGCTAATGCTTTGCCAAGGCTCTGGCACATTTGAATTTACTGCTTGAATTTACTGTATTCAATACTGTAAAACAGGACCTGAATTAATTCTGACTACGGAATCTCAGCACAATAGATGCCCTGCCTAACTGGATTGATTACGTTCTGACTGATAGAACTCAACTTGTCTCAATCCCCAGGTTCATGTCTCTGCCATACGGGATTCAATTTTGGGTGTTTGCCCTGTCCCCTATTGTATTCAATATCTACATTCAGCCTCTGGCTCTACTGATCAGCTTTTTCATACATAACTTTTATTTCTACACCAACAATGGATTGGTTGCAATTTTCTGAACACCAATCACCAGCACAATATCTATTCTCGCTGGAATGTGCTGGAACCTTGTCCTTAGCCTATTCAAGTGGTCACAAATGTAGAAGTTTGTGTGCATCTCTATCTATCCTTATCTCAAACACACCGCTAAATCAGAATTCTTCATTTACATTAAATCAATTTCCCCATCTCAATTATTACTCACATCAAACCCAGACAGTTATTCATCTTTTGCTCTCCTCCCTGGAGGCCATCTACCTGGGTGCACCACAATTCTTTATAATACTTGTATTGCCAGCCATATACCTATCTCTGCATTTATTACAATGATTACTGCATTTTTATGGCTTAGACCGTCTTCGCATTCTGTATTTGATCACCACTGTGTTATTATGCCCTGTTTTTCGTATTTGTACTGTCAGCCTCATACTTATCTCAGCATTTATTATGCCGTTTCCTTTTGAACCTATCAGGCCTATTTGCACCTATTGTTAGCCTCATTACTTGTTTTTGTACCTTTGTATATGTGGCTGCCTCTGCATTTATCTATGCTGCTGTCATTGTGTGGCTGCCTCTGTTCCTAATATGACTAACTACACTAACATACTGCATCACCCATGCAGCAGGTAATTCATATCGATCCCAGCACACCACACTGCTCATTGTACTGGAACGGTTCCTAGTAGTACCCTGTGACATCAGACTCATTTTTTACAGACTAATATCAGCACCTATCGTCTCTACTATGTCAATGGCCCTCATTCCGAGTAGGGCGGTAAGTATAGGCGATTACCGGCATGGCGTAAAGAGCGTTTCCGTGCTGGCACAAGACCGTAAAAATCGGCCTATTCCGACTCTGCGTGCACGCGCTTTGCACCATGCCGGTAACGCTCCTCAGCGCCATGCCGTAAAAGGGCCCCAAAAGCCCTTACCGGCAACAAGTGCACCATACATAACACTACCGACATGGAGAACTTAGCGGTAACCGTAAATAGCGGTAACCGCTATTTACGGTCACCGTTAAAAAACGGAACCGGAAAAAACATCATCGCACAGGAACGGGAAGGAGCAAGGCGGCCATCTTTAAAATCACAATCCATTGCCACCCTCTCCATACAGGACCCCTAGCCATACAGTGATCAGAGAAATAGGCTTTGGAGACCAGCATCATGCCCAAAGCATTAAAAAACGGTGCTGCACGCATGAGAAAGGAGCGCTTTACCCAGGATGAGCTCCAGGTACTGGTCGACACTCTGCACGAACATGTAGACACTGTATTCAGCAGTGATATGCGGAGGCCCACCGTCGTCAGGAAGAAAGAGATCTGGGCCTTGGTGGCACAGAGGGTGAGTGCCGTGGGAAACACCCCCCGCACCACCAACGACTGCAGGAAACGTTGGGATGACCTCTGTCTCATGGTGCGGGCCATCCTCTCGGCAAACCGAAGTCAGGCTCTGGAGACAGGAGGAGGGCCAGGTTCCCCCATCAAAATGATGCCGTGGGAGGAAACGTGTGCGGCCATGATGGGCACAGAAGCCATAGAAGGTGTTGGAGAAATGGATCCGCTGATGGAGGTGAGTGTCATGAGTCAAGACAGAACATGCATTCCTAACGTAAGTCACTGCCAAGGGATGGGCAAGGTGTCACGTCATGGTTGGGCAACCCCCCCCCAATGAAATCATGCTGTAACAAGTGGGACCCAGGCCGATGTCAGGTGCAAGGCTGTAACCCATATGGCCCATACCACACAAAGAGGCCGAATCTGTGAGGCACACGGGGCAGTGATTGTAAACATTGTGAATGTGAGTCATCACAGTACTCCGACCAACATGAGTGACCCAGACATCTGCATTCATTGACCATCCAAGCCCAGATCACTGTCCCACTCACCACCCAAATGTCAACAAACCGCTGTAATCCCATTGTGATACCATAGGCATGTAGAAATGCTGAGCCCCAAATTATTGCTCATGCCGTCTCTCTCTTCCCCCCCACAGGCAGCGAGCATGACAGCGAGGACCAGGAAAGCACCCGGGCCAGTACCTCCAGGGGCAGAGTCAGGGGCCGCCGCATACCTGCAAGCAGGAAGACAACACAGGCAACACCACCTGCTCCAGCAACCCCCATGGAGGCTGCACAAACCCCACCCGCACCCTTACCCATGCCTGCAGTGCCGCTGGACACATGTCCCACGCTGCACTCTGAGGAGTCCAGTGTGGCTGGTGATAATGCAGCCATGTGCCTCCTCGATGTGCCAGACAGCCCCCCATCAATATCGGGAGCCAACGTGGAGGACACCATTGACATTGGCCATACCCCTGATACACCATCATACAGCCAGGTGGCACACAGCAACTCCGGGGAGAGTGAAACACCAGGGCTCACAGGGCAAGGAGTACAACCTGCCTGTCCTGTACCTACTTCCCCTGCAGAATCTCTGCGAAGGCCTGCAGGCCCAATACCAAGCCTGCCAAGCACATCGTCCACATCGGCCATGGATGTAGTGCGCTCCCAGCATCTCACAGGCCTCATTGAGGAGTTCATCAGGGACAATCGCGAATCACGGGTGGAGTGGTGCAATGACCTTCAGGCTCTGGGCGAGGTGATCACAGTGAACACAAACCGGCTCTGCGACGTCCTTGGCCGGATCGCAGATGCCCTGGAAGCAGCACACCCCACACCACAGCCCCAGCGGGAGGAGCCACCTTCACAAAGCTCCTCCACCCAGACCAGCCCGGTCCATTGTTCACTGCATACATTGCGCCGCCACGACATGGATCCCCCTGGCTCTGGGAGTGCACATTGACCATCCCGGCACACACATGTGGCCTATGTTGCCCCAATTGAACTATTGTGGGGTTGTTGTGCGGGGAGGTGGAGGGGGGTGAGGGTGTGTGGGGGAGTTGTGGGGGAGGTGGAAGGGGGTTAGGGTGTGTGTGGGAGTTGGGGGGGAAGGGGACGGGGGAGGGTGTGTGTGGGAGTTGGGGGGAGGGGGAGGGGGATGGTGGTGTAGGTTTTGTTGTACACGTTAGAACTTTATCATTCAATACACCGGTTGATCATCCAATAAAAACAGAGTGGACATTGATCATTGTGCAAGTGTCTTTTAATGTTCCACAGTGCATGGTGTACATGTATCCCCACACCCAGTGCCTGATGTCCTGTCATCCTCACACCCTCAGCTGACTAGTGAGTCAGAAATATTGTCCGATCAATGATTGCCGCACGGCACGTCCCTCCTGTGCATCGGCACCGTGATGCTGTCCTGCCATTCCTTCATCCTCCCCCTCATCATCATCTGGTGGTAGCAGTTCCACGTCAGGGGGCAGTGGCACGTTCCGACGGATGCACATGTTGTGCAGCATTACACATGACATGGTGATCTTGGACACCTTCTCGTGGCGGTAGATGAGTGCCCCACCCGACCGGCTGAGGCAACGAAATCGTGCCTTCAACAGGCCGAAGGTCTGCTCTATCACCACCTGTGTACGGGTATGGGATCTATTGTAGTCCTCCTCGTGCCTGTTCTGTGGGTTGCGGACTGGGGTCATGAGCCACGGCTTCAAAGGGTAGCCAGCATCACCTGCATAAGAGTGGAATGAAGGTAAGTGTTTGTAAATTCATGGTGGAGAACTGTACTAGTCTTACATGGCAGCAGGTGATTACTGGCCAAACCAGGATGCATTCACCCCATTACTGGCCCGGCTATGTGTCCTGTGCAATGAAATGATGGAGGGGGTAGCTTCTTCATGATGGGTTATGGTGTGCACTCACGTCTTGTTGCATGTGCATCGTATATGCATGCAGCAGTGTTGGACTGCATTCATTGATGTGTTGTGCAAGTTTTGGTGACGGGGGGTTGCCTGTAGTTAGTAGCATACTCATCATTCTGCACTGATCTGTGCCATGGTGACTTGCAGCAATCCTATGGGTGTGCAGGACCAGTCACACGCTGTGGGATCCCTGTTGGACTCACTTCTATGCACTCCCAGGGATGACTGTCCTGTGTGATGAGATGCAGGTGTCTGCGACATGGTGCTATTGCACTGCATGGTGCAGGATGCCCTTACGGTGTGTAAGGGCCGCAGATGAGTGGTGCATGTGTTGTGGTATTTGGGCAGGTTTCCTGTTAGATATGTTGTGTTAGGTGTCGGCTCGAAATCATCACTGTGTGGTTAGGTAGTCATGTGCTGTGTCACTTGCCTTGGGGCACAGTGTTCTGTGAGGTGCACATCGTGTACTGGCCTGAACATTCCCACACAGGTGAAGTAGGCATCTCTCCCTCCTTTCCCACCCAGGTGAAGTAGGCATCCCCCCCCCTTTCTCACCCAGGTGAAGTAGGCATCTCCCCCCCCCTTTCCCACCCAGGTGAAGTAGGCATCCCCCCCTTTCCACCCAGGTGAAGTAGGCAGCTAACATACTCACAGCCCCAATGCACTGCCATGGCCCATTCAGTTTACTCACCAAGCAGGCAGGCACGTCGTCCGGCATGTCGCTCCATGTAGCGTGGTAGTGTGGAGTTCCGCAGGACCAAGGAGTCATGAGTTGATCCGGGCTATCGGGCATTGCAATGTGTGATGGCTTTAATGGCATTACACACCATCTGGACGTTGATGGAGTGGTATTGCTTACGGTTGCGATACGGCACCTCCATGGCATGCGGACCAACAATTCAACGTGGGTGCTGTCGAGGGCACCTATGCAATTTGGCATGCCTGCCAGTGCATGGAAGGCAACTTTTGTATCATATATCTCCTGGGGAGTCCGGGGTAAGGATATGTAGTCCCTTGTGTGGTTGAGGAGGGCATCCGGCACTTGGTTGAGTATCCGGGAAAATATGGGCTGTGAAATGCCATGCATGTGTCCGACTGTATGCTGGTAGGTGCCTGTGGTAAGGAAGTGGAGCACAGACACTACCTTCAGTAGAGGGGGGATGGCAGTGCTGATTTCTATGAGGCTCACTATATCGTCATGTATCAGGTCAACTATGGTGGTAATGGTGTCCCAGTCAAGCCGGTACAGGGTGTGGATCTGCTCTGGTGTGAGGTTGAAGGGGGTGGCTCTGATGCGGGGGATTGGGGGCTGGCGGCGTGGTAATGGTGGCTGCACCAGTAGGGCATGCTGGGCCTGTCTTACCCTCCTTCTCCTCCTGTGTATCCTCTGTGGTGGGGGCTGTGGTTGTTGTTGCTGTTGTTGTAGTTGCTGCCTTGCAAGCAGGGCCTCCAGCTCCAGGAATGCTGCTAAATTGGTATCATCCTGGTGTGGGAGGGGGTGTGGTGTGTGGGTGTGCTCTTTTTGTGCTGTGCCAGACTCCATTGCCTCCACCTGTGCTGATTGAGTGCCCCTGTGCCTCTTGGAAACACTGCTCATGGTTCTTAACACTTTCTCGGCGATGTCGTTATTTACTCCATGCCGGTAAGGTACTTTGCGGCCTTGTGGAGGCCGTTTTTTGCATGTCCGCATTACTTGGGATCAGCTCCGGTTTACGCCATGCCGCTAATTTCGGCATGGAGTGTCGGGCGCGCGCCACTATACCGCTATTTACGACTTGGTACTTTACGGCGCCGTAAATAACGGTCTGGTAGGGTAGAATAGTCCGTAACGGGAAACGATGACGATAATCCTTTTCCGGCATCGTTTTCCCCTTACCTCCTAACTCGGAATTACCCCCATTATCTTGCACTTTCTAGTCTTACGAGCCTATGGCATTACCCACTGTACTGCAACCGCACCATGTAGATCTCTGTAAACCTACACTACTTCACAACATAGGCCACCGTATTGCCTGGTGCCTACTCACCATGATCTTACCCCTGATTACCATCACACATTTACTTCTTAGCTTGACTACATTCCCCGTCAACACCATGGCAGCACCTTTACACCTTGTAAACTTATCCTTGACTACCAAATTACCCCTTGCCCAGAATGTCTCACCCATCACCTTCCTAAAACAGTTGTATGTAACTGGCATGGAACCTAACAACCCAAACCCTCTCTGTCCTACACATTACCTAACTACCCCTAGTCAAAAGATAACTGCTATCAGGAGTGACTATATGCAACAATCATCTAATTCCCTTTGGATCACACATTTGGCCAACAGGTCTACACCCAACCAGCTCTAGACTTACCAAGCCCCCTTCAATTCACATTATAGGGTACTCCCAGTCACCATCCAAGCGATCCATTCACAACTTACCCAAACCCAAACCTACTCCTAAATCAAAATGCTCAATAAACTCTCCCAGTATCCTCAGGACTGTCAGCAAAGACCTCACTAAGTCCATAACCAAGGAAAACCATTAAATCAAAGGATCCCTGATCAACGCTAGATCCCTTGTTGCCCATGCCTCCAAAATTGCTGACATCATCACATGTAACCAGCTAGACTTCCTAGTTGTCACTGAGACATGGCTCCACAAAGCAGCCAGACCCACCCTTACTCTAGATATCCAAGCTAAATTTACCATCATTAGGAAAGACAGAGAAACTTCCAAAGGGGGCGGCTTAGCCGTCATCTGCAAATCAGACCTAGCTATCAAAGAGACAGAACTCATGTCACTTCCATCAGCAGAGTTACTCTCAGTTAAACTGGTGCTATCTCCCTCACGTACCATAACCATGCATGCAATCTACAGATCTCCTGGACAATTAGGTTTATTCAATGAAGACATAATGACTCTTCTGAACACCAACGCCAAACCTGGATCCCAAATCCTCAAACTTGGTGACTTTAATTTGTGCTTCAATGACCCTAAAGACCCCAATGCCACTACCCTAGCAAACACCATTGTTGAAGCTGGCCTAACTATCAGGAACACTGATCCTATTCACACTTAAGGTTGCATCTTGGACTGGGTCACAGATATGAATTGCACCTCCTGCATCACTGCCACTGAACTGTGTGTCTGGACAGACCACTTCCTGATTTCATTCACTAGCTAAGATAGCCCCCAAACAAATGCAGCTAAGCCTTTGGCACCGCCAGCCCCAACAAAATGCAAAAAGAGCATAACTGTCGCTAACCTCCTACCTCTGATTCAATCTATCACCAATCCCACCCACCTCTCTATTGATCCCACAGAACTGGTTGACCTGTATAATAACACTATCAACGCTGCCATAGACACTATAGCTCCACTAAAACTGATGAAAAAAAAACCCATTGCTCATCTTAATACCTGGTTTACCTCTAGTCTAAAAGCCCTTCACAAAGAAAAAAGACAGGCAGAAACTACTTGTAAAAAGAACCCGTCGATACAGAACAAAAATACTCTCACCTGCCTCGCAGTCTGATACAAAAAAAAAAACTAATCATACAAACAAAAACAGAAACCTTCAAAAAGGCTAGCTCAAGTAACAGAGAAATCTTCTCTATGCTCAGAGAATTAGAATCTCCAATTTCCCCTAACGACTCATGCACCAAAAACAAAATTTGGTGTACCAACATACAAAATGCCCTGTCAACAAAATCGGCATGTTCCAAGATAAAATACTAGCTAAGAAAACAACGCTTCATGAGATAGCTCTTACAACCCAAGAAGCCATCTTGCAAGAACTTGCTAACAACCTAACCAAACCATCCATTAAATTTAAATTCAGGTCAATCTCAATTAGTGAGGCCAAAATCATCATTAGATCACTAAGCCCTCCCGGTGTCTTGGTGATACATGCCCAGCACCCATTATGAAGGAAGACACAAAGGACCTAGCTCCTGTCAACACCATCTTCATTAACTCATTTAAATCTTGTTCTGTTGACACCAATCTCAAAGTAATACCCCTCCTAAAAAAAAACAACCTGGACCCCAGCGTCCCGACCAACTACAGGCCAATTACAACAGTTCCATTTCTCCTCAAAACCTTAGACAGAGCCGCCTATCTCCAGATTCAATCCTATCTAGAGATCAATATCTTATTAGGCACCCAACAATCCGGTTTCCGGCCAAGATATGGAACGGAGACAGCATTCCTCGATCTTAATAACCAACTGGTTGACCGAAAAAGACAATGGAGATATGTCCATTCTCCTACTTTTAGACATCTCCTCTGCATTCAATCTGGTTGACCATAAAGTCTTATCCAACCACCTCAAATCTGCTGCCAATTTCTCCAAAGAGGTGTCATGGATAAATTCTTTCTTAGACAATTGAACTATAAGAGTCTTCTCGCCCACCTCCTCTGTGGATCCAGTTCCCATCAGTTGCGGCGTACCGCAGGGGTCTTTTTTCTCCCCTTCTTTATGTAATATTTTTACAAAGCCTCTCTTTGATATACTTGACAGTCTGGGTGTCTCATACACTAACTATGCTGACGACACTCAGAGCCTCATCCCTATTCAGGGTGACTACGACAAAGATGTAGGACTTATCAATAAAATTCACCAAATTATACAAACTGTCTTAATGACAAAAAGACCAAACTCCATATCATAGGGTCCCCCAACCGACTATGCAAACTCCCTCACCAATAATCCATCACTATCGACTGCATCCAGATTAAAGTTGCTAAGGAAGGAAAAACCTTAGGTTTTTACTAGACTCTGCACTCAACCTCAACAAGCAAGTAAATGCCACAGCCTCGGCAACCAGCTACACATGCAAACTGATCTACATATGCAAACCATTTCTGGCCACTGATAGCTGCATTACAATTGCACAAGCACTAATCCTATCCAAATTGGATTACTGTAATGCAGTTTACCTGGGCACCAGTAATCACAATACTAACAAATTCCCAACCTTCCAAAACAATGCCCTAAGAACTGCCCTAGGCATCCCTATAGGTCACCATATCTCTGACGAAAGACGATCCACCAACTGGCTAACCATCAAAGACAGAATAAAGCGTAAAACACTTAACCTGACTCACAATTACCTTAATAACAAGGCACCCATCTACTGATGGAGGGATTCACCAAACAGACTTCAGAACAACCTATCAGAGAGGCATAATCTTATAGTTTTAGAATCCCCAACATTAAACTTAAAAAAACAAGAGGATCCAGCTTTCCAGTTCTGGCAGCACATCTCTGGAACTCATTACCGGACACCTTAAGAGCATTATCCTCCCTCCCCTCCTTCAAGACTAATGTTAAACTATGGCTACACTCTAATGACCAATAACGTCATACATTCGAATTGTAAATATCTTATCGACTGTATGTATATTTTTATACCTGCTCACTCATCCTGTAAAGTATCCCTGTACCTTGTCTTACACTGTATTTGTATCTCCTTCATATGTACCTGTAACCTAATATGTACCTGTAACCTAAATCTCTGCAAGCGCCCAGATGCCACAGGGACCAGCGTGCTCTATAAATAAACAATACAACAATACAATACAATACAATAATAAACTTCAAAAGCTACAGAATGCCGCAATCCTTTTCATAATAAAGAGCCCTGGACCATTGTCACAGAACAGCTGCCTTTAAATATCTTAACTAAAAGCCGTGGTAAAGTATATTAATTTCAAGGAATTATGCATTGTATACACCTATTTGGGACTCCCATTTTGTGTAAGTAAAAATGACACTCCGATAATAGCAACAAAGAACAGAAGGGCAATGTTACTGATTAATGTGATAAACTAATGGGTACCCAGGTTTCAGTTTGAAAGGCGTAGTGATGTTTTACAGACAAAAGTTTCTGCCCTGCCATTCTGTATGGACTTGAAGCGTTGGCTTTGACAGATTACAAATGGTTGAATGTGTTGGAGAGAACGTTTTGGAGGTGAGTAATAGGACTCCTTACTTGCGTACCAGTAAAACACAGCAGAAGCTTGTATCTAAAAGCTGGTAAAGATCCTAAATGCCCAATGCTGAAAATCATGGGAAGTGTATTGAGGTCTGATCACAATACTATTTTAAGGCCTTATCAAAAATCCAATGATCAGTTTTTTAAGGACATTGGATGGTTCCCTAATTGGGATTTGCTATACCATCAGTTAAAAGCTGAATCTGAATAGAACATTAATTTGTGGGACTGGAAGAAAAATGATCTTCATCTAGCAACATTGAAAATGTTTCTAGAAATTGTTTGTGTTATACATACGTATATGAAATTCCAACAATATTTAACATTGTGCCCGTCGCCGAATATAAGGCGGTTTGTGCTACTTTTGAGGATCAATAGACTTCCTACTCTAATGATCAGGGGCCCTGAATTTCAGATCCCACGAGAGAATAGAATGTGTTGAATTTGAAAAATCCCAAACATTTTTGAAACAGATAGGCATGTGATGACAGAATGTAAGGCTTCAGGAAAGTTCTATATGTTGAACCTAGAAAAGTTTGTACATGACTATGATGTAATGAATAGTCTTTAATTTCGAAAGTATAGCCTTAATGCTGGTAACTCTTCATTGCAGATTGCACTTCATTGGATATGGCAGCATGTGGAGCGATTGCTAAATTATACATTATGATGTAGTTTACCATACATCCGTATGAATTCTAGGGTGTGATGCTTTTTATCAGCTAGAGATTTACTTTTAAAATTGGTGTGATGTGATTGTGGATATAGATGTTTTTAAAGTGCAATGGAGATTCAGTAATATTGCAATTCTATAGTATTTTTTTAATTTTTGTATATTTTTTTAATGTAGAAGTAGATGTGATGAAATGAAGAGATCATTTTCTAATTGTAACAATATGTATGTGAAAAGTTCAAAATAACAAAATCACATTAATATATATATATATATACATATATATATATATTCACTTAAAAAAAACCTTGTTAAGGGGACGTTATGGTTAAGTTGCACTACTGAAATCCTGTGAAATTCCCTTAACAAAACTTTATAAACGTCACATTATGGTTCCAAGTACAACCTAAAAACCCCTGAAATTTGCCAGTTATGGTAGCCTAGGCAACCATAACTTCCCGCACCACTGTGCATTGCTAACACTAACACCGAGGCCATCTGGGGGCCGTTGTGGGCGGCGCTGCCGGGGTGTGAGGCTGGTGCTGGCCCGGCGCCGGAGCTTGGCCGCTCTAACCCCTCCCGCCCCCACCTCTCCTCTTGCAGCCGGAGCTCCTGTGTGGACCAGGTGAGGAGCACGGGGGGACGCATAGCACACGGGGCCACGGCCGCACTAATGAGGCTGCGGGCCACCCACTAGACCGCCAAAGGGCGTTGATACATGCCGAACTCTTGGACTGCCAGGGGCCCTGACACCTAGGCTGCCTGGCTGCGCTGGAGGCCAGTGCAGACCCGGATTGTCTGGTGGAGGGCCACATGTTCTGGACACAGGCTCCCTCACTCTGTCTATCCCGCATTCATAGCTGACTTCCTTGAGGAGCGGGTGTGGGCCCCTGCCCTTCTACCCCCTTCTGGCCTCACCTGGACATTACTTGGAGACCGCCTCCCCCGGGGACCACGCAATCATCAAACCTCCATTAAGGGTGCCGCGCCCTCCCTGACACTGCCGGCTGGCACGCATCCCTGAGAGAGGGCAGCTTCTGCACGTTGGGCCTTGAGCCTGCCATCCACCCCACCCAGTGTTACTAGCGACATTCGCCTCTACTGCGGCAGGGTCCTGGCAGGTGTGGAATCCCTGTTTGGTGACTGGCCGGATCCCTGAAGCCCTCATCACCTGCTTTCTCCACTGGCGTTGCCCGTAGACGGCGGATACATTTGCAAGAGCCGTCTCGAGGGCTGAGACGAGTCCACCGCCACCCTCACAAGAAGAACCTGAGGCTGATGCCCACCCTGGTACATCGGGACCGGACCATACCACCCCCATGGAATCAATGGCTAAAAACGTTGCTTCCTTCCACGAGATACTTCATGACATAAACGTTAATGTCGCCTCGCTCAGGACACGTGTAGACCAAGCCGGAACCAGGATTACAGAGGCTGAAAGCAGAATCTCCACAAATGAAGATGAAATACACACATTGCAGAGTACTGTTGCATCCCTGTCACGAGACATGAAGGCAGTGAAAGCCAAGTGTGACGACTTGGAGTCCCGCTTCCGCAGAAATAATCTACGCATTATTGGCGTTCCCGAAAACACCCTCAAGGGGCGCATGGAGGACGCTGTCGAGAGCCTACTCAAAGATCTCCTGGGTAATCCGGCTCTGTCACCATATTTTACAGTCGAGAGCGCCCACCGTGCTTTGTCCCCTCGCCCCAAGCCGGGTGACATTCTGAGACCCATCATCGCCAGGATTTTAAATTACCGGGACAGAGACCTCATCCTCCGTCTGGCACGTGAGAAAGGGGACTTGCGCTTAGAGGCCAAAATCATCAGGATTTTTCCTGACTTCACAGTCGCGGTTCAACAGGAGGGACGCCAATTCCTCGGTGTTAAAAAACTGCTCAGGGAGCGCAATGTCCCGTATGCCATCCTATTCCGGCTCGACTTAAACTTACCCACAATGGAAAACTCTACTTCTTCACGGTCCCTGATGAGGCGGTGAAATTCATCGAGTCACAAATACCACTATACAATACAGGGGATGTCCTCGCCGATGCCGTATAGCCTCTGATCATCCTGCTCGAAGATGCACACACTATCTGGTGATCCTTGATTCACAACACGACCATGACAACGCTGCTTCTTACCCAGTAATGATGCCCCCTGCTACAAGCGGTCTGGCCACCAACTATGCTCCGGACTTGGAGTAACCCATCACCCCTTCTTCTTGATGCCTTTGACCGGCCGCTTGCCTTGAACTCTCCTACATCTGCATCCTTTTCCTTTTGGTTACTCATGTTTGCTCCGGGGGCCAAACACTGGATCCGCCCACCGCAGAAACCTACTGCAGACAGCATTCGCTGTCCGTCTTTGATGTTCAAGATGCCGACCACACGACAACAGCACACCTCGCTGCATTTGCATCGATTCTGTTTATTTTCATTTGGTTGCCACTACAGCTGGGTCCAGGTTGGACCGTGGAAGTGGCACGCCCACGTTGGGTGCTGGCCACCGACCCACGGTTGAATGGTGGCATTGACTTAATTGAAGCCACCTGGGCTTGGAGAAATGTTTGCACTTATGTTGGGGGGGTCACACTCCAAGTTGGGGGTGGGCAGTGAGGGTGGGTGGGGTGGGACAGGTGGGTGACGGAGTGGGTTTGTTGTGTGTTTTGGGAAAAAATGGCAGAGGCGGTTTAGCAGACCACATAGCATCGGGGGGCCCCTGTTGGGGTGGAATCCACCCAGGATTCTCTCTACGACAACAGTGGTGGGATGCTACTTAAATCATTGACATGCCTGTAACGGTGATATCCTGGAATGTGCGGGGCCTGAGCAACTACACCAAGGCTCGCAGACACGGTTGTAAAATACTGCTCCTGCACTCAGTCAACGGGCCCCCTGACCAAAAGTATTGCTCCAACATGGGGTCCATACAGATATTTCTCCTCATATTCCACGCGCGCTAGAGGGGTGGTGACATTGATCCATAAATCACTTAAATGTGTCCGTCACAAGAGCTATATAGATTCCGAGGGGAGATATACTACATTACATTGCGCCATAGCCAACAGGGATTACTTGCTAGTGAATACCTACGGCCCTAATATTGACTCTCCCGAGTTTGTTGACCAGGTGGTATCCATATTGCTGGGATACGTCGGGTTGCAGATCATCTGGGGGGGACATGAACTTTATACTGGATACCGCGATGGACAGGACTGGTACAGCCCCTAGGCCCCTGTCTGGTGCAGCGTGTAGATTGCTGACCCACAGCACGACACTTGACATTCACGACGGATGGAGGGCCCTACATCCGCAAGCGCATGAGTTTACGTATTACTTGTCTGTCCACGACAGTTCCTCCAGGATCGACATGTTTCTGTTGTCCGGCCCCATGCTGGGCAGGGTAGTGGAAACTGGGATACTTGCGCGCACACTGTCTGACCATTCACCAGTCTTGATAACCCTGGAATTGGGGATACCTGCCCCTACTATTAACACATGGCGATTCAAATCATCTGCTCTGAAAGACATTGTATTCAAGGCGGACATCCTCGCCGACATTCAGACTTATTTTTAACACAATTTGCCTCAGTCCACCTCCATACGGGTCCGCTGGGACGCTTTCAAAGCCTTCATCAGGGGGCCATCCATTTCTAGAGAGTCGGGAGCCCTCAAAACTATAAGAGCTGCCCTATCTCACACCGAAACTAAACTACGGGACCTGGAACATGCCCACCCGGCCTCGATCGACCCAGGTGTCCTCTCCCAGATCAGTGAGGAGCTCAAGATCTTCAATTATCAGGCCACTAGGGAAGTCCAGTACTTCAGTCTTCCACAGGCAGCACGTAAATACGTTGAGGGTGACAGACCTGGCAAGATGTTAGACGTGTTGGCAAGGGGGGAGTGGGGCCAAGCCCAAATTACCTGTGTCAAGGACAGTCAAGGGGTTATACAGTGGTCCGACCAGCAAATTCTTGAAGTCTTTACAGACTTCTACTCGGAATTATACTCCCAGCCCACTGAACATAGTGACTCCCAGATGCGGGAGCTCCTGGATCACAAATACCCACCACCTTAGTCTCTCCTGCCACTAGAGACCAATTGGATTCCCCTATTACATTGAATGAAATAGTGGAGGCTATATTCAGTCTCCCTAAAGGTAAGGCACCGGACCCCGACGGGCTAACGGCCGAATTTTATCAGGAGCACGTGGCAATATTGGCCCCCGAACTGCTTGAGGTGTGGATTGAGTCACTCAGGCTAGGATCCCTTCCCCCGACACTCCGTGAGGCCGTCATCACAGTCCTGCTCAAGCCCGGTAAGCCTAGCAATGAATGCGGATCCTACCGGCCCCTTTCATTGATGAACTTGGATACTAACATTTTTGCAAAGGTGATCGCTAACCGCTTCCTGCCTGTCATGTCCTATATGGTACATAAAGACCAGTCAGGCTTTGTGCCCGGGAGATCTACTTCCCACAATATTAGAAGGCTTCTCAACGTTATGGCACAAATTGATCAGGGTTTGAGTGCGGTCGCGGTCACCTTGGACGCCCAGAAGGCCTTCGACATGGTGTCTTGGAAGTACATGTGGCTGGTCCTTGAGACCATAGGCATAGGAACCAGGATGATTGCATACATTAAATTACTGTACACCTCCCCGGTTGCCAGGGTCCATGTCAGCTCCCAAACTTCCGATCTGTTCCCTCTCTTCAGAGGCACCCGTCAGGGATGCCCATTTTCTCCGGTCCTATTTGCCCTGGCTATCGAGCCCATGGCGGACTATGTCAGGGAGCGTCACTCACGTAAAGGGATACGGCTACAGGATGCCCCGAAATTATTTCACTCTACGCGGACGACGTGCTGTTGTTCGTCGGAGATCCCAATGACCACCTAGACCCTATCCTGAGTGACATCACCCGCATCGGTACATATTCTGGTTTCACAATCAACTATGCCAAGTCCGAACTCTTCCCTCTCACAAGCTCCACAGCGCGCCCTGACACTGAGTACCCGCTCCGTTGGTCCCCCGACGGGATTAAATATCTGGCAATCCAGGTGTCCCTGACCAAAGACACTCTCCTGGCTGACAACTACTTGGCCGCAGTAGCACAGGCTGAATCCAAGAGCCGGGAGACTCCCACTGGTAAAAATGATACTACTCCCTAAGCTGCTGTATATATTCACAAATGTACCTGTTTGGCCTGGTAAGAAATATTTTGCAGACCTCCACAAGGTGTGCGCTCAGTTTCTGTGGCACTCAGGGGCAGTGCGCAAAAAATGGCTCGCTATGCCACTTCCCTATGAAAAAGGTGGTTTCACTGCCCCTGATATGCTGCGGTACTGGATCGCAGCGCAGGCACAGTTCACTTCCTACTGGTACCCCGGACCCCCCCACGCCCTCATGTCAAACTGGAGGCCCTCGCGGCAACTAGCACCAACAGAATGTCCTTAATACTACACCGCTGATATGAACCGGACTCACCCATTGACCCGGTTCGAACCACTGTGCAGGCTTGGGGATGGATATTTGACACGGGTGCCGAGGAACACCCATATTATAAATGGCTCCCCGCCTGTCGCTTCCCCGGGCTGGAACCCACAAACAACATGGCCCTGGCACGACACTGGCAGACCCTGGGATACCTGGCCCTAACTGACTTCTACCAAGATGGGATATTCATAACACTGCAAACCTGGAACCCGGGCCACTCAGGGTCACCGTTGGAACTTCTACAATTTTATAAGCTCCGTGCTGCCTTCTGTGGTGCCTGGCCTGGGTTTTCCGCTGAACCCCCCTATTCCCCTGGGATTTCCTACATCGCCAACTCGGGTGGGGCCCGCGGGGTGGTATCCTCAATATACAAACTCCTCCTAACCTCTTCCCCACCACAGCCTTCTGGGGCCCGGGACGACTGGGCACCCGAACTGGAGCTGGAACTCACTGACCAACTGTGGACGAAAATGTGCTCCTGCACTAATAGAGTCTCCTTGAACTTCTGATACCGTACCATTCAGTACAAACTGTTGAACAGGTTATACTACAACCCGCGCAGGATCTCCAGTTTTGCTCGCTCTGACCCAAGGCTTTGTCCTCGCTGTGGTGCAGAGGATGCGGGCCATCTGCATATGTTCTGGGCCTGCCCGAGGCTAGCTGCATTCTGGGACGAGATCCTGAAAACTGTGAGAAATCTGTGACACTGTCGTTGACCCTGACCCACTGGGGGTGCTGTTTGGGGTGGGGGGCAGAGGGAGTGCCGCTAAATTTTTAAATGTGAGTTGTATAATTGCTAAAAAGTGTGTATTGCAGAGCTGGAATTCCTCCTCTCCCCCCACATTCCAGAAATGGCAGAACTTATTAACATGGTCTAGGAACTGTGAGGAGGAGTACCTCACTACCCTCCCGGCCCACTCCTGGCCTAAAAACATCTGGTCTCCCTTTAACAGCCATCTTAACAGCTTAGACTCACCCTCTTCTGGAGACAATTAATCGCAATCATCTCTATACAGTGCCACAGCTCTGAACGCTTCAGGATGCCACATTCATGACTTTCATTATATTATTGTTCATATGTACCACTGTATTCAGTTGAATATGTATTTTGCCACTCCTGGCTGCTCTGATGTATGTGTAAGCTATTCACCTCTGCCAACAAAAAAAAAGAAAAAAAAAAAAAGAAAATAGACGTTTTGATGAAACATCCATTCCTTCTTCCCCTCACAAATCATCTCCTGACAATCAGCCCGTGTTGAACCCTAATTTCCCTATATTCGTGTCAGTTTCTGATCCCCCCGATATTTCTGTTGATTGAAGTGTGTATGTGTTTTTAGAAAGTTTTTATATGTGTACTGTAGTTGAACTGTTTGAGGATTTTTTTATTTTTAAAAAGACTTTAAATGTTCACGAACAGTGCGCCTGTTCGAGCTAGCCGTAAGTAATAGAATATGGATGTTCTAACGCCAATACAGCTAACCGTACCAATGCCACCCAAGATGAAATTGATCTTAGAACGCACCATCTGTGTAAATGAACAGAATGGGACGTCCTAAAGACTTTGTACCTCTCCGTACCACTCACAAACGAGATAAAACATGTTCCTAAGGACAGTATAACCGTCCATATAGGCCCCAGCCAAAATGGAACCGTCCGTAGAACAGGCGCGGTGTCCGGCATGTTTGTAGTCAAACAAAATAGAGGTGTCCTAAGGACCCTGGACCTGTCCGTACAGTTATCAGATCATGTATGCACATGCGCAGTACACTCATAAGTACTGCGAACATTGCGCCTGTCCCTAACTATCCATCTCACTTGTGTCACACTTTTAATTAATGTCAGGACCCGAACACTGTTCATAGAAAACCGGCGCGAATGCGCACACTTGTTATTCTGCATTTGCTGTCCAGCGGGTAGGCATTTCCCGCGCGGATGTGTTCAGGACGTCATCATGTGACCGCACCCACGCTGAGTGTGTGGACTAATTTGCGCAGTTTGTCTGCTTCCGTGACATTGCAAAAGAAGTTATACATACATAAGAATATATTTGACAGTACAAAATCACTATTTAACATGTTGCATGCAGTAGATCTACCTGAGAACGTGCCGTTTAGAATTTTTGCAGTGCTTTTGAGTGATCAATATGGTCACGGGGCGCACCCCTCCACCCCTATAAATAGCCACACACCCCAGATCATCTTCATAGTGCTTCTGGCTATAACTGTTAGAAGTGTGCTGCTGTAGCGACCATTAGGTAACTAATCCTTATGGCATCCATGGCTACTTGTTACTTCATTAGCCTTAGCACCACCCCCAAACCCTCCACTGCCACCACCTCCCCAAGGGCCTGCAGAGGTATATACAGGTGAGGATGTAGAGATGGAGGAAGAAGAGGAAGAATAGAATGCGGTGGAGGAACTCTGCACTACTAACACTCGGTGAGAGTCGTGGGAGTGGCAGTTGTTTTCCGTTTTAGGGAACGTACTGAAAGCACGTGCAAACTTTGTCAGGTGTAACCGGTGCCAGTTCATGCTCAGTCACGGGAGACCTGGTGCGTACAGCTTTGGTACGACAACCATGAAGCGCCACCTTACTTCGTTCCACAGTGCGGACATTCGCAAGGTGGTGCCATGAGAAGAACGTAGTAGATTGAGTTCCTCCACAGCATCCTCCGTGTCCGATCCTCTCACCACAAGAGACACTCCTGTGGGGGAGCGCAACCCAATGCTGTTGACCCTTACCTTTCGAGGGTCACAATACTGTGTGTGTATTGTGACGCAGTACTCTGCAGGGGGGAGAGTCTTTTAAGTGCTTTTGAGGCTACGGTCACGGAGCACCAGAAAAACTGCTCCCTACCTAATTAAACGCCACCCTATATCTTTCTCCACCTGCCCCTTCTTATCCCCGTGGTTGGTGTCCCTTCCTTACCTTCCTTTGCCTTCCTCTCCTAGTGTCTTGTGTCGTCAAAGGTAGTAAACTTGAAAATTACAGACAAAGCTGTCTTTCTCAGTTAAAGAATAGAACTATCAAGTGACCGTTGTAGGCCCCCGCGCATTTTTTCAAAAGTCAACGGACAGTCGTAGGACACACAGGGTAAGCATAACAAAACCAATGGACTTTTTGCTGGGAATAATTTGTGGATCTGAAAAAAGCCTTTCGGTGGTGGTGTGTATCCCTCAAAAATTGTAGGTTAGAAAAAACAGATTGTGAAATAGGTGACTATGATGTAAAAAAAAAAATTTAAAAAATCGCAAAGCATTTTGTACATTGCGAACAAATATCTGATTGCCAGCATATGTGAGATGGACTCCATCTCTACGAAAAAGTAAAGATCTACGAAACAAAATGTTTTCATTGTGGAATGAGGACATGCCAACATCTCTTAGAAAGGCACAAACAGCCCTATTCACATTGCACCTCGCTTTCTCCATTTGTGGACCAAATGCAGAGGAACACAACCATATCTTTCTTTGTGCAATACGGGAAAAAACAATTAGACAATTTGGAAACATGTACAGACCTTCGCAAGTCCTTCCTTCATTGCAAATTGCAAAGAAATTTCAGACACATGGCCTAAACTGTTTCCTCCGCAATGAATGATAAGTATGTCCTGGTGACGCTCTGTCTGTAAAGTTGCACAGAGAGGTACCAAGTCCAGCCACCTCATTCCAGGCACACCATACCAGTGCACTTCTACATTAGGAAGTCCAAGATCTGCACATAGACTGCAACTTTCAGCATGCACCTTCAACCAATGTATCCATGAGTCTCCCAAAATCCAGATAATTTGTTTTCGAGCACACAGAGCCATGGCTGTAAGGTCTCCTGTCAAGGAAAAGACGTTCTCACTAAATGTCTCCGTACAAAACACACCCACTGAACTTTACTGACCAATCCCTAGCTTCGCACATTCTCATTTGCATGCGTCTCTACCCCAGAATCGGCGCCACCTGCAAACTACCATCATATTCGCGAACACGTTCAGGATCAGAGTGTGAGGACTGTACATTTAAATATTATTCCCCTTTTCCCCTTTAAGGTGGGCTCTGAAAAGAGCCATTTTTTTATTTTTTGGGCAGATGCCTTATAGACATCTGTTATTTTGTATTTTTGTATATTTGTTCTACTTACTATACTCGTACAACCATTACAGAACCTTCTCCAAAGCAAGCCTCACATTCCAAAAGAACATGGCATTTCCCAAAGAAGATAACGCACCACCATCTGCTTCAAAATGAGCCGCATTACTGTGAACAATGTTCTTGTGGCTGCAGAAAAACATACCAGCGCGTAACATAAAAGCACGCATGCCACCATTGGTTATACACCTCCCAATTCCTTGCTCAGGACAGAAAATAGAACTGTTGTCCCATTTTCCTCTAGGGAGTAACCCAGAAAAAATGAATTTCGGAGTTGGAAATATGTTCTTGACTGCTTGCACCAACTGCTCCAAATCGTCCAACAAAGTACATGCACTCACGTAGCCCAAATGACAAGCACCGTAGTGCAAAAGCACCACATGAGGAGTGGTCATCGCACGCATCTCGGTGCAAACTCGTAGAATTGCTGCAACAAAGTGATCAGTCTCAGCGCTCCACACCACCTCTACTCCTCTCACATCGAAATGGTGTGCTACATTCCTACTTTCGGCATAGTGCTGTAAACCATGCACAAAAACATCTCCAAAGACCAAATCCTTCACCCTCTGCACCTCTGCCATCTTCAGTATACGCACCGTATTTCGACACAAAAGAGCAATGGGAACATCTGATTGGCTGATGGCTACAGTTCCCTTTCCATGCTTGATTTGCTGTCGAAACCCGTATGTGACACGCCCGACCCGTGCACAAGCGCTGTGTACGTTCAGCACGTACCTCTTACCTAGTCCCTCTACCCTTTCCACATCATTCACAAATCCATTCCCTCATTGGGCACAGCTAATCAGTCACACAACCATCCACCAATCAAATTGAACATCCCTACATTTAACTCCGTCATCAATATTTTGCACTTCAAATGTACTATTGATCACTCTAAGTACAAGTCGCATATCATTGCAAAGCACCTACTTTGAAAAGTACTGTACAAGTGTCGCAGATTTCTACATACAGCTCCATCGATGCGCACACGCATGCGTATAAAGTACAGGTATGCATATTTTAATCAGAGAACCCGTGTGATTTCATTTAAACAAATTAATGCCACTAAATCTGCATAGCCAATACATACCAATGCTTCCCCTTTAAGTGCAAGATGTCCGATTGTACATTAACATACCGCACTACTTCTTACGGTCTCCCGCATAAAGTATACATACGTTACAACCTTTCCTATGTAGTGCGAAACTTGATTTTCCATTAGAAATGGCACCATTTTTTACTGTATACCTCCTACATCAATGCTACTTCCAATACGATCGTATGAGAAAAATAAACGCTCCCAATTGCTGTGGTGACATGGCCCTCTGAGGGTCTGCCGACTTTTCAAATCATACTTATCATAAGAAACTACCAACATTTTTCCCAGCAACTATAATGAGCTATCGCTTACAAACCTCTCTGCTATACATAACACAGCTTAAAGGAAACAAGTCCTTTTCATAATCTAAAAATTGTACTCATTTCTAAAGCACTT
This sequence comes from Ambystoma mexicanum, assembly GCF_040938575.1. Lineage (NCBI taxonomy): Eukaryota > Metazoa > Chordata > Amphibia > Caudata > Ambystomatidae > Ambystoma > Ambystoma mexicanum. The sequence continues at coordinate 263,508,084 of NC_090935.1, read as the reverse complement.
GCAACTAACATACTGCAAGTAACATACAAAGGCAGCACATAGTGAAGTGAAATGCACACATGCACTGTGTTAAATATCAAAGGAGAATACTCTGACGACAGATGCAAAATTAACGTGTACAGTAACATCACTGCTTTAAACACACTAAGTTACTAACTTCTTCTTTTTAGAATCACAGTGAAGACTACTGTCCTGAAAATCAACAGCATCTACATTGCAAACGACATATCCGAAGAAACCTGGTCATTCTGCAAAAAAAGTAAGTACAGGTCGACCTTTATATTCTAACTATTCCTAAAACAGAGTGTGTGGGTTATGTATTTAATTTGCGCCCTAAAGCAACAGTGATTTCTGAAACATTCTACCCACAAATTTATTAAACACAGATTAACAGTCAGAATGGCTCACAAATCCCCATCTGTTTGGAGCCCAAATAACATACAAACGCCTTAAAATGTTAGTACTAGAAAAGAAATAGCTGTTTCAATTTAATGCCATTACGTTTACTATTAATGTATCTCCTCACCACCAAGCCTCTTTGTATTCTCATCTGAAGCACATTGTAGTAGTATACAAACAGAAAAATAGCCTTCCCAAATCATTGTAAGAGGCCAATGCACATTCACACACCACCACAAAGAGCTTCCCCATCAAACTCATGCACGCATGCACACAGCACACATACCAAACCATGCTTTCCTTTTTTCAACAGACCCCAAAGAATGCCTACCAAAAAGCAAGTCCGTAGAAAGGAACGCAGAAGTGGAGCAAATAAAAATAAAAGTGTCCAACCTAAGCATCCATCTGTAGCAGAGTTTGTAGAGAACGTTGGAACAAAACAGCTAATACAGTCGTTTAGCAAAACAAAGGAAGTTTCAACTACCGAAACGTTACCTCCTCCAACAAAATGTGGCACGAAACACAAAACTCTTCACAAAAAATCGGCTACCAGTACTGCTAGCAATGCTCCTTTTAATCCTGATATAGTAACAAGAACCTATAGTAAAAAAAGTATTTTAGCAAAAATGTTTCGCCACAGAGTCCTTCAGAATCTAATGTCATGATGCCTACCCCCAGAGCACCAGGCCAGGCCCAGCACCCCCGGAAGCAGGCATCATGCCCTCGGGTAAAAGCCCAGCGGCCCCTTATAGGGGCTCTTTGGACTCAGTCCTGGCGCCTTTGGCGCCAGGCTCATGTTGGACATCAGTCCTGGGGCCATAGGCGCCAGGCTCATAAAGGGAGGTGTTTTGTGCACTTACCTAATGCAGACCATGCTGCACGCTTCAGGCCTCCCTGAGACCTGAAAGGGACTATTTTTTCATAGGGACTATTTTTTCACTCGGGCATAGCCAGGGAAGGATACATACCTAGTTGGGGAAGGATACATACCTGGGACTTCTTTGGAGGCTATTTAAGCCACGCCCAGACAGCAGCTCATGCTTCGCGTTGTTCTGCTTCCTGCAGCTTAATGCTCACCGTGTCTGCTCCTGGTCCTGGACTCCAGCCACGCCCGCCTCGAACCTGGAAGACCTGCAAGGAAGGAAGAGAAGAGAAAGGTGAAAACCAAGGACTATTTCAAACTTCTTACCTGCATCCGGAATCTTCTCGCCAGCATCCCTGAAGAAAGACTTCCATTTAAAAGCACCGCGTTGCTCGCTGCAGCGCCACGCTTCACTCACCTGTCCTCGAGACATCTCCCGGCTCCATCGCGGCTGTCAGCATCGGACGCCACATTTCTGCACCTAGGGGAGAGAGGAAGAAACAAAAGGTGAGCAGAAGGAGGGGCCGCCCCGTTGGCAGGTACCGTACCCCGGCCCCTATGGGGAAAGGACAAGAGACATTTCTGGGGAATGATAAGGACATTTAGAGGGATCGCCCTCATCACTACTCACCTCGGCAGTTTAACCCCTCGACGCATCACCTTCATTCTGCACCTGAAATAAAGGACAGATCACAGGTTAGAAAGACAACATAAAGGGGGCCTCACTTGAACTTTGAACTTTCATACTTACGGCGCATCGCTCAGGAAAGTCAAGTGGATTTTGCCAGCGCCATTCTGAAAACCAGTGAAGTAACTGGACGAACGCGCGCCCCTGCACCAGAAGCAGGATGGAGAGTTCATCCTTCCAAACCATAAGGTGAGCTTAAACCGGGGTTTGGAGGAAGTTAGAGAGGAACGAAGGGGGAAAGGGGGGAGCTAGCACACTATTCTGCAGACTGTTAATCCCCTTTCTCATCTGCAGAAGGATATTCCTACGGGCCAGGCAAGCACGATTTGGAGGTCCTGTCCAATCGGTGTTCCGGGTCCTGCGCATCACGCTAGAAGAGACCACAGCAATCCAGACTAGACCAGTGCCCCCGTGGGAACCAGGTGAGCGTTACATCTAATAAGAAGAGGACCGAAATCATCCTCAAACCTCAAAACGTAGCGTAGAAAATTAATCATACAAGCTCTCGCGGAGAGTGCAATCCTTCTCAAAAGGAAGTTGTTTATATTAGTGTTAAATAGGCTGAAACCACTAACAAAACTAAGTACCAAACTACAAAAGAAACTTATCAATAAACGGAATGTGAACAAAAATAACTTCTTACATATTTGTGGAGGTGAATGGAGTCACACAACAACCACAGAACCATATTTTAATGAAGAAGCATACAAACAAAATCAAAAAAACACAATTGCCATCCATAGCAGTGAACGAGGGTAGAAAAAATCAATAATAGCATCATGGAACAAGAAACACTGCTTAGAAAAGTATCCCCTGAAAACTCAGAATTACCTCTTGATTTGACTGAACCAGACCGTCCAGTATACAAATGGCTGTGCACGTCAATGTGTGCCATTCCTAACAAATCTTTCAAATTTTTATGTCAGTTCCTCAATCAGTATGTGAAAGGTAAAGACAAAATTAAAATGAAAGTGCTGCAAAATATGGATATCTGTCCAGTGCGCAAATACACAGGACTACAAGGACATTCATTAGCCAGCATTTCTGGACGTATTTGCAAAAGCACCTTCCATGATATCAAAAGGATATCAATATATCATTCAAATGTAAGAAATCTAGTGTATAAAATACACTATGCTAAAAGTCCAGCTTTAGAATTAGCCAATTTAAATAACACTCTTCTGCATGGTACACCCAAATATCTACAAGAAGAAATGGACCGTATCCAGAGAAAATATTTTGGAAGTGAAAGCCACTTACAAAATGCAATAGTTGTAGAACAGACTAGCAACAATTCTGCACATAGCAACCTTCTATCACACACATACAAAAAAGAAATACTAAAATTTAAAAGTGCATCGGCAGAAATACCAAACCATGTGTGTGTGTTGCCGCAGAACGTTTTACAAAAGGAACACAAAAAATGTAGACATAGCATACAAAATAGAAGACAATGAAGATTCCAAAGGGTTTGAATTAGCTCTCTACCTTTTAGCCGCAAACAAATATCAAATAAGTGAACCCCTAATATGTTGCAGTTACTGCACTACAAAACTAGACAACAACCAAACTCCTTCATGTGCCATCACAAATAATTTGGAATTGTTCCCACTACCATAAACCCTGCAACAACTAAATCTGTATGAGAGCATCATAATTCAAACAGTTCACCCATTTCAAGTAATTATATGCCTTCACCCAAAAACAGCAAAATTACCTCCCTCTGAATTGGTGAAAGGCATTCGTGGCAAAGTAGTTTATTTGCCATTAGATCTAACAGAAAATGTACGTACTCTAGGAGTGCAACGTTCAATAGAGCATTCTTTAATTGTCTTGGTAAATGGTGTACCAACAAAAGACAAAAAAATGTTGCAACAACTGGTGGACTTACATAAAGTTAGACAAGCCTTGCAATATCGAAAAGACAATAACGAATACTACAAGGAAATAAATAATGAAGAAAGCTTAAGGGAAACAACTGCAATAATTGAAGAGTCACGAGAAACTGGACAATTCGAACTTCTGGATCCTGCTGTAGTATCCACTCTTTTGGACCAGCACACAATTCATCCATTGCATTCCAATGAAAGCATAGATGATGCACTAGAAACTTACCAAATGCGACAAACCAAAGGTTCACCAATGAGCATATGGGAAAAAAGTATAGATGTGCGTGCTTTTCCACTGCTATTTCCTACTGGCAAAGGTGGAAGATACAATGATAGACCCACTCAGATTACATCATCAGAATACCGCTCATTACAAATGTATTAGCAAGATACCAGGTTTAGTCAAAATGTGGAAATACATATTCCACCTACTCTATGAAAGTGAACTAGAAACCCTATGTTATGGAGTTGCATAGATTTTGAAATCTGGAACCCACTTTCAAAATATGTCAGCTATGCAATTAATACAAAAAGTACAAGAAAAAGATGCGGTTTTACAATCAAGTATAACAAATTTCTTTGCAAACATGCGTGGTACAAAAGAATACTGGTACCGACGGCACAAGGACGTACGTTGTATGATCAGAAACCTTGGACCACCAACTTGGTTTGTTACACTAGGTTGTGCAGAATATGCATGGGGAGATTTACATGAGTTCCTACGCATATCAAACAACAACCACACCAACATACATTTATTAACACCTGGAGAACTTTGCTCTCTAGATCCAGTTAATGTGTCAAGATATTTCCATCATCATTTCATTGCTATGCTATACTTTATTTGCAATAAAACTGTTCCTCCCCTCGAAGTGCAACACTTCTTTTGGAGAAAAGAATACCAAGCGAGAGGAGCACCACATATTCACATGCTTTTATGGATCAAAAGTGCACCTAAATTTGGTCATGACACTGATGCCACTGTTTTGCAGTTCATCCAAAAATATGTCACTTTTGAAATCCCTTCACAATGGACACATAGTGACCTGCATGGGCATATTTTACAATTTCAAAGACACAAATGTGGCAAATATTGTCCTCGCAAATACAAAAACAAAGGGAAATACTACACCAAATGCCAGTTTGGTTTCCCTAGACCAGTTACAGAAACAGGTTAAGTGAACAACTTCATGTCTTCAGTTCAACATAGTGTTAAAGGTAAATCACCTAAGAACACGTATTACATAAAAATAACAGAAGAATCAAAATATATCAATGATTACAATGCAATCATTGCCCTCTTATGGAATGCAAACATACATGTGCAGTACATTGCAGACAATTCCACTGCTATTGCACAATATGTTACAGCCTACTTAACAAAAGCAGAAAAAAACAGAGCTTCAAGACCTCTAGGATGACCGATCATCAGACAAAACACTATCTCAGAAATTGTACAGCCTAGGCATAAAAATGCTTTTTTATAGAGAATGTGGCGCTTATGAAGCGGCAGATTGTTTAACCGGTACTGCTTTGTATGGAAAATCAGACAACATAGTATGGCTAAGTCTTGGTCCTGCCAAATCTAGAAAAAGAGTTCTGAAATCATATGAGGACATAGAAACAATTGCCAGAAATGATCCCAAGAACCAAGACATTTTAAAAAACAATTTACTGGACACATATTATCCGAACAGGAGTAGCACTTTGGAAAGCATTTGTCTATACCAGATAGCTCAAAACTTTGCATACAAAAATAATAAAAAACCCGATGAAAGCAAAGGCAGATATAGAGTCACAGATTGTGATGGCAGATTAGTTAAACTTACCAAATGAAGCTTAATTAATCATGTTAAATTGAAATTAAAAACTCCTCAACAGAAAGAACTATATTACATGTCTCTGCTACAACTTTTTAAACCATGGAGAAAAGAGGAAGAGATACGAGATAACTATGACTGCTATGAAGATGCTTTCAAAGCGAATGAAAGCGCTATCATGGATGTGAACTTTAAGCAGTACAAAACAATGTTGCACAATGAACAGCAACACGAAGAAGAACTTCAGGCCCAACTAAATAAGGACTCTTCCGACAGTAGTCAACCTTCTGTAACAGGAAGCCAAGAACCACTAGGACAGCCACTAATAGCAAATGAGGCAGAATTAGCTATGACAGAAGTGGAAAACACCATGTGTCACTATCAAGAAAATATAGAAGAGTTAACTATACAACAAGCAAAACTTAACAAAGATCAGTGCACCATTTTTGAAGACGTAACAAAACCAATTGCACATGGTGTACAACACGAAAATAAAGAATGTACCTGCCAAAATTACAAACCAATACTGCTGTACGTCAGTGGTGAAGCTGGGTCAGGAAAAACATTCTTATCAAAATCATCAGCAAGTTCCTTCAGCAATTGACAAAAAACAAACTGTCAGCTGTTGTAACTGCCCCCACAGGTTTAGCTGCCTACAACATAGGTGGTGTCACTTTACACCGATTACTACTTCTTCTAGTAGAACACCAAAACAAATTAGACTATTACAAACTTTCTGCAGAAGATGCAATTGAACTATGCAGAGTATTAAAGCAAATGAAAATGCTACTAAATATTAAGTAAGCATGGTCTCCAACCTGATGTTGGCTTTGATTCACCTCAGATTGCAATAAGTACTTAAAACAAACTACGAACAACTCTTTGCAGGGAAACACATTATCGTTTTCGGAGATCTTCTACAAATAACACTAGTGAAAGGTGAACCCATTTTTAAAACCTTAGGACACAAACTCTGCAGTAAAACTGTTGGCAGCATAGGAAATGTTAACCTTTGGAAACATTTCCAATGCAGAGAATTAATAGAAAACATGCGGTAATCTGCAGATCTCACTTATGCCAACATCTTAAAAAGTATTAGAGTTGGTGTACTATCTCAAGAAGCACAAGCAATATTGAAAAACCGGCACATTCATGCACATTATGGTGATAATGCATGTGCTACTGATGTTATGGAACAATTAGCGCACAAAAATGTCAATTGTATGGCCTTAATGCCAACTCTTGCAAGCTGTTTCAAATTCAATGAAACAATGTTAAATAAAGAAATGCAACTAGTAATTGAAATTTGCGCCACAGACAAACTAGACGTACATGGTATGACACTACCCATGTGTGAGCAAGACACAACAAGACGAAATAGCTTAGAAAATTCAATCTCCAACACAGCTGGGTTGGAAAATATATTAAAATTATCCTTAAATTGTAGAGTAATGCTTAAACGTAACCTTGACGTGGAGCAAGGGCTAGTTAATGGTGCACTGGGTACAGTTGTTGGCTTTCAATCATACCCATGTGACAACAACATTCAGTTTGTCAATATTCGCTTTGACAAACTTTCAGAAGTGAAAAGGAAAGGGCGCTCAACTGCTCGATTCCTTCTGTTCAAAGACATGTATGTACGTGGAGAACAATTTTCTCGAACTCTTGCATATGCAGTCACCATTCATAAATCCCAAGGTCTTACCCTAGACAAAGCATTGATAGATATAGGAAACACAGTCTTTAAAGAAGGCATGAGCTACGTAGCACTATCACGCTTACATACACTTGAGGGTCTATTTCTAATCAACTTTGATGCAAGTAAAGTGAACGCTTATATTCCTTGTATTTTAGAATACAATAGACTACGTTCACTGTACACCCCCAATCTGAAACAATATCCTGTTCCAGAAAAAATAAAACGTGGTAAAAGAAAAGTAATTGAAACAGAAATGCAACAGAATCTGACAGCAAATCCTTCAAAGAAAGCAAAAGAAGGTCAAGGTTCATCAATTACCACAAGAAAAGAAGAACCTATTAGGGAAAGAAAACCAGGTACTTCTTCAAATAAGAAAGAGAAACTCCGAAAAAAGCACTCAGAAACAGAACTAGCTGGTCCATTCAAATTTTCAAATGAAACTGGTGTAAGTTGCTATACAAATGTAGCAATGAATATTCCATTTCAATTACCACCAATTGTTAAAAATATTTACTTACCAAGTACAGACCAATTGTGTTTGCAAATGTTAGTCCTTCATAGAGACGCAACAAATAATCCTAAGAACACGTACAGTGTTCACGAAATAAGACAAGAATTGGACTACTGTGCTAGAATGGTGAGATTCACTATAAACTCACAAGAAGATCCACATTAATTTCTAATGTACTTACTACAAGTACTGGAAAACAAAAGCATACCTATACATGAAATCTTACAGATTTCATACATGTGGAAACATACATGCACTCTCTGTAGCAATGTGCTACAGGAACAAATCCGAAATGAGCGATTTGTGTATGTATCCATACCTAATTGTGAATCCGTTCCATTTCAGCAACAGAATGCAAACCATGGCAGATTATATACTATGTGCAATTCAGACAATCGCTCCACCTTACTGATACAAACTCATAGTAAGTACATAATACTTATGCTGCTACGTTATAATGCAGATGGTACCAAAAACAACTGCAAGCTGACTGGATTCACACACGGTCAAGTGTCACTTGGAAAGAAAACCTTTACAACAGTAGGTACAATCTACCATGCAGGAGCTACAACCCATGCAGGTCACTACACTGCATACATTAAAAAGAAATGTGGATGGGTGGATTGTAATGATAGCACCATTACTCTAAAGCAGAGATTGCCAGCTAATCTTACAAATGTGTATTTAATCTTCTTAAAGCCAAAATTTAATAACTAATGTGTACTTCAACATTACCAAAAAATGAAGTGAAAGACTACAAACAGTTAGAATATGCCAATAGGTATCCAATAGGTATCTAACTGCTCAAAAATGAATAACAACGACACATATAAATGAATAGCACAGAACCGTAACAACTATGCACAGTTAGAATACGCCAACAGGTATCTAACTGTTGTTAAAAATCGGCAACAAGGCAACAAACATAACATTAATCAGAAAGAACAAGGAAACACTCAAAGAAAGCAAAGAAATAGTTTGTAGCATAGCAAATAAAGTTTTTTTTTAATCCAACAAGGATTTTTTTCCCAGACCCAAGGATTAGAAAAACAAACACAGAAACTGAGCACAATGCACAGTACACTGGTTTGTAAACTAAATATGAGGGTAAAAAAAAAAGCTAAACTGTCTATTATACAATGTAATAAGTCTTCATAAAATGCAAACACTAACATGTGTTTTTCTTTTATCACAGAAATTAAAAAAGGCTAGTTCCGCCAAGTACTAAAGTCATGTAATACATGTATGGATTCTGAACAAATTAAACAGTAAGTATAATTACAGCCATTTCATACATATGCAAATCTACGCGGCTAATCTATGGCAGTAATATGGTGCAGTGGCTGTAGGCTGGGCGTAGTATCTTTGATGTGTAACCTACACCGTACGGCCAAGCAAGCAAGACTATAGGTACTACCACTGGCGTAACAGGGGCCCCCGCAGCCCCTGCGGTGCGGGGGTCCAAGCCAGCACATGTCCTGGGAGGGGCCCTATTTTTTTCTTTCTTTTTGAATTCACTCTGCATTTAGAAAGAAATTATTTCCATAACAGAAATCATTTCTTTATGAATTCAGAGTGACTTCAAAAAGAAACAATGGGCCTCATTACAGGTTTGGCGGCAACCGTGCCATTGCTACCGCAGGTTGCCGCCAGACCCGTAATGATTTACCGGCGCCCGACTTCCCGGTAACACAAGGGGATTACAACCCCGGCGGTCTGGGAAGTCGAGCGCCGGCAAATGGTAAGTCCCCATTTCCATAAAGTCCTATCGAACTCTATGGGAATGGGGATCACAGAAGCACCGGCACCGTTAATAACTGTGCCGGTGCTTCCGTGCAAACTATGCGGGTGGGTGCCGTTCTGCCTGGCAGGTCTGACCTGCCGGACAGGACGGCAACCGCCCGCAGAGCTGTAATATGCCGGCCCGGAAACAACGGTGCAGTGATTTTACCGGCACCATTGTTTACAGTCCGGCATAGTTGTAATGAGGCCCAATTTCTTTTTTGAGTGTTAGGGCTCCCCTCAACCCCATGATGTGTGTGAGTGTATCTTGAAAGGGTTCACACTTAAATGTATAGGTGGCTGCCTGTGCGAGTGTATGGTGAAAGGGTGCACATTTTAATATACGGGTGGCTGCCTGGGTGTGCCTGTATGGTGAAAGGGTGCTCACTTAAATGTATAGGTGGCTGCCTGTGTGAGTGTATGGTGAAAGGGTGCACACTTAAATATATGGTTGGGTGCCTGGGTGTGTGTGCTTGTATGTTGAAAGGGTGCACACGTAATTTTATGGGTGGCTGCCTGGGTGTGCCTGTATGGTGAAAGGGTGCACACTTAAATGTATGGATAGCTGCCTCGGTGTGCCAGTATGGTGAAACAATGCACACTTATATGTATGGATGGCTGGGTGTGTGTGTGTGTATATGATGAATGGTGTGTGTGCTTGCAGGGGCGCAAAAAAACCTACATTTCGGGGGCTAACCCTTCAAATGTTGGGAGTGGTGCCAACTTCATGACGGTGGGGGAGGGGCAAACTTATTTGTTTGGGTCATCTAATTTCTTTATGCATTTTTATGAGACTATTCTAGTGCAGCTTCAATGTTACAAGCAGTTAAATCTCTCCTTTAAGGTTTAAAGCACCCACTTATGGACTGCTGTGAGAATGAGTGGTCTCCTGTTCCCTCTCTACCCTTCCAATCACTCCCCTGGCATGCAAGTATTAAACCCACATCACGATTACAATTGGCTAAAAAATTTGGCATTTGAATGCAGGTACTAACAGTGAATTGCTTTATTTTAGTAATTGGTAGGTTCTTGTTAACAGAGAAACCCAAGTGCCGTTTAACATCTGTGTCCTTTTCTGTCTGGCAACTGCACTGAAGGACAGCCAGGTCTAGTCAACATAGCCCAACATTTCAAGGGGGGGGGGGGTGCTGAATCCCAGTCAACTCAATGGTGTTGCACCAATACTTGTGTTTAATGCCTGGATTACTTATTGGTAATCTTCATTACTCCTAGCCCTATTCTTCCTCGTGCCAGTGTGTATGAGACAGTACTTGAGACTGCCTCATACACAAGTACTGGGATGAGGTAGAGGTACATGGAGGTAATGCTTGATTTAGCTACCTGTAGTCTTCATTACTCCTAGTCCCACTCTTCCTCATCCCAGTACTTACCTATGAGGCAAGGAGCCTCAACCGTAAGCTCTTGGGCAAGGAAGAGGGACGTTGAGGTAATTCTGGGCCAAGGAGCTGATTTTGGAGGTTGGGGTGGGAGGGAGAATTGATCTGTGGGGGAGGGCAGGATTATACGACAAATTATAATGGCTGTCCATTTTCAGGCTAAGCAGGCATGATATGTGGTATTAGTGGCTAGAGAGGCATTTTGGTGCAGCTAGTCTAGTCATTCCTCGGTTTGGTATGACTTTTTTTTTTAATGGGACATTTATGATAAAGCAGTCCTGCTAATTTAATTACCTGGCTAGACTGCCATTTGGGTGCTGCCAGTCAGCCGTTTCTTACTGCGGCATTGTATATTTTTCTGGGCATCTTTGATCAAATGATATGATATAAGTCATTTATAACGCACCTGCACACAAGTGTTTCTAGGCGCGACAAGACAAGGGATGGAAGATAGACGGAGGACAAGACCAACGATCTTACTAGGGCTTGTGTCATTCAGATCGTGCAAGTGCGATAACGAGAAACGCAAGGGGAAAGGGACGGGGGAAGTGCAAGGGAGAGGGGAGGGGAAAAACAGGGCAGCAATGCTCTGAGTAAGTGCTGTCAGGGCAGCACAGCTCTGGGTAGTGCAAGGAGAACAAGGGACTGTAGGGTTACAGTTACAGCCCCTAAGTGCATGGTAGGACCAGAGGCAGTGCAAGGGTGACTGATCAAGAAAGAGTCTCGACTCAGTGAGACTCTGAGGGTAGCCAAACCCTGTACCAGTCGGTACAGCAGACAGTTAGGTCAGGTAGGCCAGCAGGGGAGGGAGAGAGAGAGAAAGCGGAGGAGAAGAGGAAAGTTTTGAGCTGCTTCCAGAACTTCAGGTGGTCTGCTAAAGCTTGAGAGGGGCAGGGAGGCTATTACAGAGGGAGGCACCTGCAGAGGAGAGCGATCTACCCCCCATTCTCTTCCTGGAGAAGCGTCTAATCCTTATAGAGTTGTAGGTAGCTGAGTGAAGGGCTTGAGAAGGAAGATATTTTGGAAGAGAGCGTTGGATGTAGTGAAGGCCCTGGGCCCAGAAAGCCTTGTGGACAATGCAAAGGGTCTTGAACTTGATACTTGCAGCAACTGGGAGCCAGTGGAGAGATTTCAGGGCTGGAGAGATACGATCCCTGTGCTTGAGGCCAAGGATAAGTCTCGCAGTCCTGTTCTGGATTAGTTGCAGGGCTGGATAGTAGAGGAAGGCAGATTGAGAAAGAGGCTGTTGCAGTAGTCCAGCCTAGAGAGAACCAGGGCTCTGCAGACAGTGAGCTTCTGGGGAAAAGTGAGAAAGGGAAGAGTCCCTTTGAGGAGGAGCAGCTGGTAGTGGGACTTCTTGGCGACGTCCGAGATGTAAGAAGAGAGAGAGAGAGTGGAGTCAAAGATGACACCAGTGTTGTTTGCCTCACAGAAAGGCGAAGGAAGAGGGCCCAAGGTAGGCAGCTAGAGTGAGAGAGGGAAAGCAGGGGCAGGAGTCCAAATGAGAAGGATCTCCATCTTACTGACATTAAGGCAGAGATCGTTGGAGGCACACCAATCCTGAATTGCGGATAGACAGTCGGGAATGAGCGAGAGATGAGAGGAGTCTGAGGAGAGCCTGAAGGAAAGCGGAGTTCATCTGCATAACACTGAAAGTTAGAGGAGAATGTAGATATCAGGTGGGTCAAAGGGGCCACATAGATGTTGAAAAACCAGAGTGAGAGGATGGAGCGGGGAGAAAGGGACCAAGTTGGACCTGGGAGGGGCAGTCCAATAGGAAGGAGGTCAGCCACTCAAGGGCCTGATCCCTGATGCCCAGGTTCTCATGGAGTCGATTGATCAGGATTGATCAGGATGGCATGGTTGACCGTGTCAAAAGCACAGGAAAGATCAAGGAGGATGAGGACAGAAGGAATGCTGAAATCAAGGTTAGAGAGCAGAACTTCACAGGTGTTCAGAACAGCAGTTTCCGTGTCTCTGGCAGCTCTGAATCCAGACTGATGGTCATGGAGACAACCAACAGATTCCGTGTGGAGAGTAAAATGGGAGATGGCCAGCTTTTCCAACAGTTTGCCCAGGAAAGGGGTGATGGAGATTGGGAGATAGTTTGCCGGGCAGGCAGGATCGGCATAAAGCTTCTCGAGGAGTGGGTGCATAAGGGAGTGCTTAACGGGAGAGGGGAAAGAGTGATTACAGAAATCGGTCAAGGCTGGAGCGAGGGTGTCAATATGGTTCTTGATGGTTCTGGTGGAGCAGGAGAGCACCTGTTTGGATGACACTTTCATAGATCGGACTTGTCTAGAAACCTTGTCAGGTGTTGTCAGAGAGAAAGAGGAGAAAGGAGGAAGAGAGGTAGAGATGGCCAAAGGGGGGCCGAGAGAGGAAGAGGGAGAGGAAGAGGAGATGGAGGACAGGATGTCCTGAGTTTTAGTGTAGAAGTGAGATGACAGAGCCATACAGAGGGCCTGGGAGGGAACATGAGACGTAAAGACCTCAACAGGATTGACCAGTTCTTTTCAGATTTTAAAGAGTTTGGCCGTGTTGTTAGAGGCCATAGAGACACAGGCTTGAATGTGTGTTCTATTCTTGATGAGTGTTATTGCTTCGACTGCCATTTTGGTGCAACCACTCTAAATAAGTCTAAATGTGGCCTGTCAAGCTTTACTATATTGTTATTACATGTCTACACTGGTCTACCTTGTGCAGCCAGTTGGACATGTTTTCATTGTGGCATGGCATTTTTAATAGCAAAGCTTTAATGTTCCTGTGCACTGTTGGTGACTCTATTGGATTGGTGTTACCCTACAAAACAATTGCAAACACTCTGGCTTTTTAGCCAATTTTTCTCAGACAGTGTGCTGTATATTATATTAAAACACATATTTCTATCTTTCTCCTAGTGCAGTGTGCGGCATATCCGTTCAGCAACACGTTTGTGCGTATTTCGCAAGTGTGATAATCTAGGCCGGCCCAGAGTGTGGCGCAACCCTTGATTTGTTGCTGAGTTGGGGGGCCCCCTCAGCATGGCTCGCAGGGGGGCCCACACATCTTGTGTTATGCCACTGGGTACTACCCACAACCATCGCTCCATATCAAAACCATGGTGCTTCTATTTTGATTACTTCTAAGTTTAGTTTTGGGTGCATGGTCTGCAGCCATGCAGCCAAGACACTAGAATGTGCACACAACCACTGCACCACACCACGCCCATGTTCACTTATAACCTCACAGCTTATGACTTCAGTCTTGGTTGCATGGCCAAAGGCCTTTGGCCATGCAGCCAAGACTCTACACACTCCCCACAACCATCTGATTGATAACGAATACTACAGGAGTGTTAAGATGGATTTCTGAACTCGGACCTGGAGGGGCAGAAGTTCAGAAGGCCAGCCTAGTTTCTTGGAACAGGGTAACCTCTGGACAAGCCAGACCAATCAGGGTAGCGATGGCGGCGGTCAAGACTAAGTCTCAAGAGGGGTGAGGGTGACTGAAAGACCTCAATGAGCACACAAAGCAAGGACACTTACAAATTACTCCACACAGGTGTTATATTAAAAATATAGACACATTTATTACAAGGCCTTTGTAACATCGACCATAGCAAAGAATCACAATAATACTAAAGTAAACCAACAATTCACAATCAATACAATATATATACAAGACCGAGGGGTCTAAGGAGTTATGAGCACGTAATATGTAGACCACCTAGATGGGGAGGAAAACAGGCAGTGCAAGTTATCATTAGACCCAGTTCAACATCAGAAATACACCTAACTAGGAGAAAGTCCGAGCCCTACGAAGAGAGGAGCCTTATGCTCAAAAGTACCTGCATGCACTTGTGCCAATGGACAAAATGGGGTCTCTTCAAGGGTCTCAGGCAGTTCAGGAAGGTGAGTGAAGCGATGAAGAACAAGTCCCCACTACTCAAGCAAGGCCTCCACTTGTGGGCAGAGGAAGGGTGAGAGTGCGGGATAGAGTTGCTATTTCGCAACAGCGGTAGAAAAGAAACGGGTTCCTGCGCGAGGGGCCACCGGTTGGGGTATAGACTACTCAGCGGTCCCCGACGCAGGCAGACCCAGACTTCTCCAGTTCAGTTCACGTTGCTGGCAGGTTCAGATGCGATAATCAGGACGTCTCGACACCGTTTAGATTCCGTGTAGCAGGATGCAGAATCGAGGGTGTCCCAAATGCAGCAAATGTGCACAGGTTGTTACCCCAGCAGGGCAACACGGCAACCGCGTTTACTCTGGTCCGGGCGCACTCGTCTCACTTCAGACCTGGGAATGCCAAGTGTACGAAATTCGGTGTGAGGGTGCCAAGGACGCAGAGCAAGCAGTAGACCAAGTTTTGAGGGCTTCCCCAAAACGGCAGCGGTGACAGAGCAAAACGTCCTGCGTAAACCAAATAAGGACTTACCCGGGTCGGCTCGACCTGGGGAAGGTGAAGGGGCAAGATGGCCAAAGGACAGGACAAAGAACCTCGTGGCATGGCCATTTTGGAGCCAGGCCACTCATTTGTGCCAAACGCGGTACGCGCGGATTACATGGCGAAAAAGAGTACAGAACACAAGAGAAACAATAGCTGCCACCAGTCCTGTCCGTGACACACTTGCACACTTCATAATAAGTCCAGCGAGAGTTTCTAGGGCCTTTGGAATGACTAGAGACCCAAGAGCGTGGTAAAGTAAGTTACAGTGCACTCTTGTTTCATGTTGCACAAAAGCTGCAACATGAGGAAATGACTAAGGGAAACAAAGTCTCCCAGTACTGACGGTTTTAAGGGTATGTTAGTTTCTCCATAAGAATTGAGCGAAAGCCCAGAGGAGTGCGGTGGAAGGCTGCGCTTCTCTGGCAAAGTCTATATCAGGGTGTAAAACAGCAGCAAACAGTTTGGCGGTTGTCACATGGATGGAAAATTACATACAATTATGAAATCTTTCCTAACAAGGTGTACCCATTGCTGTGACATGCTGTGGTGGTTGTGGCCAGGGCCTAGAGTCTTGGAAGAATGCACCCAAGACTCTAGGCCCTGGTCACAACCACAACAGCATTTTAAACCATTGGTTGCTTATAAATCAGTAGCACACCCACAGAACAAAACATTGCAACTGTTGCATGTACTCAATTTGTAGCCAAGACTCTAGGCCCTGCCCACACCTACCAGATACATAGTCAATTGTATGGGTGTGATGTGTGAATATGATATGCTGCAGTGGTTGTGGGCAGCGTATACATACTTGGGTGTAAGGCACACAGCCTGCAGCCATGCACCCAAAACTCTACGTCCTGCCCACAACCACTGCACTATGTAAAATCCATGTTGGCTTATAACTGTAGAGTTGAGAAGTTTGTTCTCGGGTGCATGGCCTTTGGCCTTTGGCCATGCACCGAAGACTGCAGGCCCTCCCCACAATCACCTGAGTGATGTGCAGTAGTACAGGTGTATCGATAGGTGTGGTATGCTTCAGTGGTTCTGGCCAGAGGCTAGACTCCTTGCTGAATTTCCATAGATATTACAATGTATGGGTGTGCAGTGGCTTATACATCCAGTGCTTACAACTTTGTTCTTGGGTGCATGGCCTTTGACCATGCACCCAAGACTGTACACACTCCGCACAACCATGTAATCGATAATCAATACTACAGGTGTATCCATGGGTGTGACATGCTGTGGTGGTTGTGGCCAGGGCCTACAGTCCTGGAAGTATGGCCTTCGGCCTACGGCCATGCATCCAAGACTCTAGGCCCTGGCCACAACCACCGCAACATGTCACACCCATGGCGGCATACTAATCAATAGCACACCCATAGGAAAAAATTATATAATAACAACATGTACTCAATTTCAATGTCCGCCGCTAACACCACGCTTATCCTTAGAACAGTTTTAAGGTGAAATACAACCCTTATTAAAGCCCTACAGAAAATGAGCATGTCACACCCATGGATACACCTGTAGTATTGATTATCGATTAGATGGTTGTGGGGAGTGTGTACAGTTTTGGCTGCATGGCCCCAGGCCATACACCTAAGAACAACATTATAAGCACTGGAGGTATTAGCCACTGCACACCCATAAATTCTAATAGGTAAGGATATATAGGTAGGAGCATACCACTGAAGCATACTACAACTATTGCTGCACCTCTACTACCACACATCACTCTGGTGGTTGTGGGGAGGATCTGCAGTCTTGCACCTGAGAACACACTTGTCAACTCTAAAGTTATAAGCCAACATGAATTTGACATAGTGCAGTAGTTGTGGGCAGGACGTTCAGTTCTGGGTGCATGGCTGCAGGCTGTAGGCCATACACCGAAGAGTTTAGTCCCTGCCCACAAGCAGTGCAGGATATCACAGTCATACATCTCAGCCACAAATTCCATTATGTATCTGGCAGGTGTGGGCAGGGCCTAGAGTCCTGGGTAAAAATTGAGTACATGCTACACTTATAATGTTTCATTGTATGGGTGTGTCACTCCTGTGTAAGCGACCATGGGTGTAATATGCTGCGGTGATTGTGGCCAGGGCGTAGAGTCTTGGATGCATGGCCGTAGGCCATACTTCCAAGACTCTAGGCCCTGGCCACAACCACCGCAGCATATTACAGAAATTGATACAATTGTAGTATTGCTTATGGGTCAAATGGTTGTGGAGAGTGTGTAGATACTTGGCTGCATGGCTGAAGTGTTGTTACAAGGCACAATGGCTGTGATATGGTGTGGTAGTTGTGGCAAGGACTTACAGTGTTTGGGGCATGCCCAAAGGCTATGCACCCAAAAACAAAGTTATAAGCATCACAGTTGTAAGCCACTATGGATTTCATACACTGCATACCCATACATTCAAAAATCTATGGCCTTTTCACCCAAGTCTGTAGCTTGTGGCCACAACTACTGCAGGTGGTTGTGCGGAGGATGTAGTGTTTGGGAGCATAGTGAAATTAGAAGCCACAACGGTTGCGATATGCTTTACTGTTTATGGCAGGACCCTGAGTCTTCGGTGCATGGCCATAAGCTATGCACCCAAGCCTGCAGTGATAAGGAGTGAGGGTATAAGTGAACATGGCCGTGGTGTGGTGTTGTGTTTTTGGGCATGTTCTAGTGTCTTGGTTGCATGGCTGAAGACCACATACGCAAAACTAACTTTAAAAGTAGTGAAATTAGAAGCACCATGGTTTTGATATGTAGCGATGTTTGTGGTTAGGACCTATAGTGTGGGTTGCTTGCCCGTAGGGTGTAGGTGCTGGGTTATACGTCAAAAAAGCTAGGTCCTGCTCATAGTCACTGTACCATATTACTGCTATAGATTAGCCGTGTTGATTCGCATATGTATGAAATGACTATAATTATACTTACTGATTAATTTGTGCAGAATCCACATATGTTTTACATGACTGGAGTACTTGGCGCACCTAGCCTTTTTAAATTTTTGTGATAAAAGAAAAAAGCATGTTAGTGTTTGCATTTTATGAAGACTTCTTAGATTGTATAATAGACAGCTAAGGGTATTTTTTTTTACCCTCATACTTAGTTTACAAACCAGTGTACTGTGCATTGTGCTCAGTTTCTGTGTTTGTTTTTAAAATCCTTGGGTCTGGGAGAAAAAAATCCTTGTTGGATTAAAAAAACCCTTCATTGCTATGCTTCAAACTATTTCTTTGCTTTCTTTGAGTGTTTCCTTGTTGCTATTTTTAACAGCAGTTAGATACCTGTTGGCGTATTCTAACTGTGCATTTGTTGTTATGCTTCTGTGGTATTCATTTATCTGTGTTGTTGTTCTACACTCTTGGGCAGTTAGATACCTGTTGGCATATTCTAACTGTTTGTAGGCTTTCACTTCATTTTTTGGTAATGTTGAAGTAGACATTAGTCATTAAATGTTGGCTTTTAAGAAGATTAAATACGCATTTGTAAGATTAGCTGGCAATCTCTGCTTCAGAGTAATGGTGCTATCATTACATTCCATCCATCCACATTTCTTCTTAATGTATGTAGTGTAGTGGCCTGCAATGGTTGTAGCTCCTGCATGGTAGATTATACCTACTTTTGTAAAGGTTTTCTTTCCCAGTGACACTTGACCATTTGTGAATCCGGTGAGCTTGCAGTTGTTTCTGGTACCGTATGCATTATAACTTATTATGTACTTACTATGAGTTTGTATCACTAAGGTGCAGTGATTGTCTGAATTGCACATAGTACATAATCTGGCATGGTTTGCATTCTGTACTAGTTGCTGAAATGGAATGGATTCACAATTAGGTATGGATATATACACAAATCGCTCATTTGGGATTTGTTCCTGTATGACATTGCTACAGAGAGTGCATGTATGTTTCCACATCTAGGAAATCTGGAAGATTTCATTTATAGGTATGCTTTTGTTTTCCAGTACTTGTAGTAAGTACATTAGAAATTCTTGTGGATCTTCCTGTGTTTTTATAGTGAATCTCACCATTCCAGCAAAGTAGTCCAATTCTTGTCTTATTCCATGAACACTGTACGTGTTGTCAGGATTGTTTGTTGCGTTTCTATGAAGGACTAACATTTGCAAAACACAATTGGTCTGTACTGTGAAAGTAAATATTGTTAACCATTGGTGGCAATTGAAATAGAATATTAATTGCTACATTTGCATAGCAACTTACACCACTTTCATTTGAAAATTTGAATGGACCAGCTAGTTCCGTTTCAGAGTGCTTTTTTAAGAGTGTCTCTTCCTTCTTTGAAGAAGTACCTGGTTTACTTTCCCTAATAGGTTCTTCTTTGCTTGTAGTAATTGATGAATCTTTTCCTTCTTTTCTTTTCTTTGAAGGATTTGCAATCAGATTCTGTTGCATTTCTGATAGAATTACTTTTCTTTTACCAAGTTTTAATTTTTCTGGAAGAGGATATTGTTTCAGATGGGGGTGTACAGTGACCGCAGTCTATTGTATTCCAAGATGCAAGGAATATCAGCGGTCACTTTATTTGCATCAAAGTTGATTAGAAATAGACCGTCAATTGTACGTAAGCATGATAGTGCTACGTAGCTCATGCCTTCTTTAAAGACTGTGTTTCCTATATCTATTAATGCTTTGTCTAGGGTTAGACCTTGGCATTTATGAATGGTGACTGCAAATGCAAGAGTTAGAGAAAATTTTTCTCTACATACATACATGTCTTTGAACAGAAGGAATCGAGCAGTTGAGCACCCTATCCTTTTCACTTCTGAAATTCTGTCAAAGCGAATATTGACAAACTGAATGTTGCTGTCACGTAGGTATGATTGAAAGCCAACAACTGTACCCAGTGCCCCATTAACTAGCCCTTGCTCCACGTCAAGGTTACGTTTCAGCATTACTCTACAATTTAAGGATAATTTTAATATTTTTTCCAACTAAGCTATGTTGGATATTGAATTTTCTAAGCTACTTAATCTTGTTGTGGCTTGCTCACACATGGGTAGTGTCATACCATATATGTCTAGTTTGTCTGTGGCGCAAATTTCAATTTGTGGTTGCATTTCTTTATTTAACGTTGTTTCATTGAATTTGACACAGCTTGCAAGAGTTGGCATTAAAGCCTTACAATTCACATTTTTGTCAGTTAATTGTTCCATAACATCAGTAGCACATGTATTATCGCCGTAAAGTGCATGAATGTGTCGCTTTTTCAATATTGCTTGTGCTTCCTGAGATAGTACACCAACTCTAATACTTTTTAGGATGTTGGCATAAGTGACATCTGCAGATTGTCGCATGTTTTCTGTTAATTCTCTGTATTGGAAATGATGCCAAAGGTTGACATTTCCTATACTTCCAACAGTTTTACGGCAGAGTTTGTGTGCTACAGTTTTAAAAATAGGTTCCCCTTTCACTGGTGTCAATTGTTGAAGATCTCCGAAAACGATAATGTGTTTCCCTGCAAAGAGTTCTTCGTAGTTTGTTTTAAGTACGTCTTGCAATCGGAGGTGAATCAAAGCCAACATTAGGTTGGAGACCATGCTCACTTGTTCCATTGCAGCTTCTGCAGAATGCTTGTAGTAGTCTAATTTGTTTTGGTGTTCTACTGGAAGAAGTAGTAATCAGTGTAAAGTGACACCACCTATGTTGTAGGCAGCTAAACCTGTGGGGGCAGTTACAACAGCTGATAGTTTGTTATTTGTCAATTGCTGAAGGAACTTGCTGATGATTTTGATTAAGAATGTTTTTCCTGACCCAGCTTCACCACTGATGTACAGTAGTATTGGTTTGTAATTTTGGCAGGAACATTCTTTATTTTCGTATTGTACACCATGTACAATCTGATTTGTTACGTCATCAAAAATGGTGCACTGCTCTTTGTTAAGTTTTGCTTGTTGTACAGTTAAGTCTTCTATATTTACTTGATAGTGACACATGGTTTTTTCCACTTCTGTCATAGCTAATTCTGCCTCATTTGCTATTAGTGTCTGTCTTAGTGGTTCTTGACTTCCTGTTACAGAAGGTTGACTACTGTCGGAAGAGTCCTTATCTAGTTGGGCCTGAAGTTCTTCTTTGTGCTGTTAAATGTGCAACATTGCTTTTTACTGCGTGAAGTTCACAACGGTAATAGTACTTTAATTTGCATTGAAAGCATCTTCATAGCAGTAATAGTTGTCTTGTATCTCTTCTTCTTTTCTCCATGGTTTAAAAAGTTGTAGTAGAGACATGTAATACAGTTCTTTCTGTTGAGGACTTTTTAATGACAATTTAACATGATTAATTAAGCTTTGTTTTGTAAGTTTCACTAACCTGCCTTCACAATCTGTGACTGTATATCTGCCTTTGCTTTCCTCGGGTTTTATAATATTTTTGAATGCAAAGTTTTGAGCGATGTGGTATAGACACATGCTCTTCAAAGTGCTACTCCTGTCCGGATAGTATGTGTCCATTAAATTGTTTTTTAAAATGTCTTAGCTGTTGGGATCATTTCTGGCAATTGTTTCTATGTCCTCATATGATTTAAGAACTCTTTTTCTAGATTTAGCAGGACCAAGACTTAGCCATACTATGTTGTCTTATTTTCCGTACAAAGCAGTACCGGTTAAATGCTCTGCAGCTTCATAGGCGCCACAGTCTCTATGAGAGAGCATTATTATGCCTAGGCTGTACAATTTCTGAGATAGTGTTTTGTCTGATGATAAGTCATCCCAGAGGTCTTGAAGCTCTGATTTTTCAGCCTTTTTTAAGTAGGCTGTAACATATCGTGCAACAGCAGTGGAATTGTCTGCAATATACTGCACATTTATGTTTGCATTCCATAAGAGGGCAATGATTGCATTGTAATCATTGATATATGTACATTCTTTGGTTCTTTTTATGTAGTACGTGTTCTTAGGTGATTTACTTTTCACACTATGTCAAACTGAAGACATGAAGTTGTTCATTTCACCTATTTCTGTAACTGGTCTAGGGTAACCAAACCGGCATTTGGTGTAGTATTTCCCTTTGTTTTTGTTTTGGCGGCGACAATATTTGCCACATTTGTGTCTTTGAAATTGTAAAATCTGCCCGTGCAGGTCACTATGTGTCCGTTGTGAAGGAATTTCACAAGTGACATATTTTTGGATGAACTGCAAAACAGTGGAATCAGAATCCTGACCAAATTTAGGTGCACCTTTGATCCATAAAAGCATGTGAATATGTGGTGCTCCTCTTCCTTGATATTCATTTCTCCCAAAAAAGTGCTGCACTTCTCCGAGGGGAGGAACAGTTTTATTGCAAATAAAGTGTAGCATAGCAATGAAATGATGATGGACATATCTTGACACATTAACTGGATCTAGAGAGCAAAGTTCTTCAGGTGTTAATACATGTATGTTGGTTATTTTGATGTTTGATATACGTAGGAACTCATGTAAATCTTCCCATGCATATTCTGCACAACTTAGTGTAACAAACCAAGTCAGTGGTCCAAGGTTTCTGATCATACAACGTACATCTCTGTGCCGTGGGAACCAGTATTCTTTTGTACCACACATGTTTGCAAACAAATTTGTTATACTTGACTGTAAACCTTCATCTTTCTCTTGTACTTTTTGTATTATTGTGTAGCTGACATATTTTGAAAGTGGGTTCCAGATTTCAAAATGTGTGCAACTCCGTAACATAGGGTTTCTTATTCACTTTCAAAGAGTATGTGGAATATGTATTCCACATTTTGTCTAAACCTGGGATCTTGCGAATACATTCGTAATGAGCGGTATTCTGATGCCGTGATTTGAGTGGGTCTATCATCGTACCTTCCACCTTTGCCATTAGGAAATAGCAGTGGAAAAGCATGTGCTTCTATACTTTTTTCCCATATGCTTAATGGTGAACCTTTGGTTTGTCTTATTTGGTAAGTTTCTAGTGCATCATCTATGCTTTCATTGGAATGCAATGGATGAATTGTGTACTGGTCCAAAAGAGTAGATACTGCAGCAGGATCCAGAAGTTCAAATTGCCCAGTTTCTGGTGACTGTTCAATTATTGCAGTTGTTTCCCTTAAGCTTTCTTCAATATTTATTTCCTATAGTATTCATTATTGTCTTTTAGATATTGCAAGGCTTGTCTAACTTTATGTAAGTCCACCAGTTGTTGCCATTTTTTTTTGTCTTTGGTTGGTACACCATTAACCAACACAATTAAAGAATGCTCTATTGAACGTTGCACTCCTAGAGTGTGCACATTTTCTGTTAGATCTAATGGAAAATAAACTACTTTGCCATTAATGCCTTTCACCAATTTAGAAGGAGGTAATTTTGCTGTTATTGGGTGAAGGCGTATAATTGCTTGAAATGGATGAACTGTTTGAATTATGATGCTCTCATACAAATTGAGTTGTTGCAAGGTTTTGGTAGTGGGAACAATTCCAAATTATTTGTGATAGCACGTGAAGGACTTTGGTTGTTGTCTAGTTTTGTAGTGCAGTAACTACAACATATTAGGGATTCACTTATTTCATATTTGTTTTCGGCTATAAGGTACAGAGCTAATTCAAACCACTTGGAATCTAAATTGTCTTCTATTTTGTATGCTATGTCTACATTTTTTGTGTTCCTTTTGTTAAACGTTCTGAGGCAATACACACACACACATGGTTTGGTATTTCAGCCGATGCACTTTTACATTTTAGTATTTCGTTTTTGTATGTGTGTAATAGAAAGTTGCTACGTGCAGAAATGTTGGCAGTCTGTTCTAAAACTATTGCATTTTGTAAGTGACTTTCACTTCCAAAATATTTTCTCTGGATACAGTCAATTTCTTCTTGTAGATACTTTGGTGTACCATGCAGAAGAGTGCTAATTAAATTGGCTAATTCTGAAGCTGGACTTTTAGCATATTTAGTATATTTTATACAGAAGATTTCTTACATTTGAATGATGTATTGATATCCGTTTGATATCATGGAAGGTGCTTTTGCAAATAGGTCCAGAAATGCAGGCTAATGAATGTCCTTGTAGTCCTGTATATTTGCGCACTGGACAGGTATCCATATTTTGCAGCACTTTCATTTTATTTTTGTCTTTACCTTTCACATACTGATTGAGGAACTGACGTAAAGATTTGAAAGATTTGTTAGGAATGGCACACATTGACGTGCACAGCAATTTGTATACTTGACGGTCTGATTCGGTCGAATCGAGAGGTTGTCAGGGGATACTTTTCTAAGCAGTGTTTCTTGTTCCATGATGGTATTATTGATTTTTTCATATCCTCTTCCACTGCTATGGATGGCAATTGTGTTTGTTTGATTTTGTTTGTATGCTTCTTCATTAAAATATGTTTCTGTTGTTGTAGTGTGACTCCATTCACCTCCACAAATATGTAAGAAGTTATTTTTGTGCACATTCCGTTTATTGATAAGTTTCTTTTTCCGTTTGGTACTTAGTTTTGTTAGTGGTTTCATTCTATTTAACACCAATATAAACAACTTCCTTTTGATAATGATTGCACTGTCCACGAGATCTTGTAGGATTCTTTTTTTACGGTAGGTTTTAAGGGGTGAGGATGATTTTGAAGGACTCTGTGATGAAACATTTTTCTAAAATATTTTGTTTACTATAGGTTCTTGTTGCTATATCAGGATTATTAGGAGCATTGTTAGCGGTACTGGTAGCTGATTTTTTGTGAAGAGTTTTGTGCTTCGTGCCAAATTTTGTTGGAGGAGTTAATGTTTCAGTAGTTGAGGTTTTCTCTGTTTTGGTAAACAAATGTATTAGCCATTTTGTTCCAACATTCTCTACAAACTCTGGTACAGATGGATGCCTAGGTTGGAAACTTTTATTTTTATTTGCTCTACTTCTGCGTTCCTTTCTACGAACTTTCTTTTTGGTAGGCATTTGTTGGGGTCTGTTGGAAAAAAAAAGCATGGTTTGGTATGTTGTACAATGTATGTGTGTGGTGTGCTTGCGTGCATGAGTTTGATGGGTAAGCACTTTGTGGTGGTGTGTGAATGTGCATTGGCCTCTCACAATGATTTGGGAAGTCTACTTTTCTGTTTGCATATTACTACTATGTGTTTCAGATGAGAGTAGAAAGTGGGCTAGTGGTGAGGAGAAGCATTAATAGTGAACGTACTGGCATCAAATTGAAACAGTTATTTGTTTTCTAGTACTAACATTCTAAGGGATTTTTATGTTATTTGAGTTCCAAACATATGGGGATTTGTGAGTCATTCTGCCTGTTATTCTTTGTTCAGTAAATGGTGATTTGTGGGTAGAATGGTTCAGAAATCACTGTTTGCTTTGGTGCACAAATTAAAAACATAACCCACAAAGTCTGTTTGAGGAATAGTAAGAATATAAAGGTCGTACTGTACTTACTTTTTTTTGCAAAATGACCAGGTTTCTTCAGATATGTCGTTTGCAGTGTAGATGCTGTTGATTTCAGGAGAGTAGTCTTCACTGCGATTGTAAAAAGAAGAAGTTAGTAACTGTGTGTGTTTAAAGCTGTGATGTTACAGTACACGTTAATGTTGTTTTTTCGTTGCAGTATTCTTCTTTGACATTTGAACACAGTGCATGTGTGCTTTTCACTGCACTATGTGCTGCCTTTCTATGTTACTTGCAGTATGTCAGTTGCACGTGCTTCAGAAATGTGTACACTTTTTAGGTTATGAAAATGTCTTGTTTCTTTTAAGCTGTATTATCTATGGCAGAGAGGTTTGTAAGCGATAGGTCAGTATAGTAAATGGGAAAAAAATATGCACTTTCACATTATAAGTACGATTTTGAAAAATCGGGAGACCCTCGAACGGAGATGTCACCACAGCAATCGGGAGTGTTTACTTTTTCTCATACGATCGCATTGGAAGTAGCATTTATATAGACGCTACACAGTAAAAAATGGTGCTGTTTTCTAAAGAAAATCGAGTTTCTCACTAAAAAGGGATGTTATGCGGGCGACAGTAAGAAGTAGTGCTGTTTGTTAATGAAAAATTGGACATCTTGTACTTAAAGGACGACCGTTGGTATGTATTGCCTATGGAGATTTAGTGGTAATAATTTCTTTAAATTAAATCATAAGGGTTGCACATGTTCTCTGAATAAAATATGCATACCTGTAGTTTATATGCATGCATTTGCGCATGGATGGAGCTGTATGTAGAAATCCACGACATTTGCACAGTAGTTTTTGAAGTTGGTGCTTTGGAATGATATGCGACTTGCATTCACAGTGATCAATAGTACATTTCAAGTGCAACATTTTGATGACGGAGTTAGATGTAGGGATGGGTAATGTGATTGGTGGATGGTTGTGTGACTGCTTAGCTGTGTCCAATGAGGAAATGGAATCGCGTGTGATGTGGAAAGGGTAGAAGGACTGGCTAAAAGTTACGTGGCGCACGTAGGCACCGCTTGTCCGCGGGTAGGGCGTGTCACATACGGGTATCTACAGCAAATCGAGCATGGAAAGGGGACTGTGGGCATCAGCCAATCAGATGTTCACATTGTTCCTTTGCGGCGAAAGACGGTGCGTATACTGAAGATGGCAGAGGTGCAGAGGGTCAGGGTTTTGGTCCTTGGAGAGATTTTTGTCCAATGTTTACAGCTGTATGCTGAAAGTAGGCATGTGGCACATCATTTTGATGTGAGAGGAGTGGAGGTGGTGTGGAGCGCTGACACTGATCGCAATGTTGGGGCACTTCTTCAAGTTTGCGACGAGATGCGAACGATGACCACTCCTCATGTGATACTTTTGCACTACGGTGCTTGCCATTTGGGCTATGTGAGTTCACGTACTTTGTTGAAAGATTTGGAACAGTTGGTTGAGGCAGTCACGAACAGAGGAAAATGGGACAATAGTTCTGTTTTCTGTCCCGATCAACGTATTGGGAGGTGTAACATTAATCGCGGCATGTGTGCTTTTATGTTACGTGCTGGTATGTTTTTCAGCAGCCACGAGAACATTGTTGCCAGTAATGCGGCTAATTTCGAAGCAGATGGTGTTGCGTTATCTTCTTTGGAAAATGCCATGTTCTTTTGGAATGTGAGGCTTGCTTTGGAGAAGGTTCTGTAATGGTTGTAGGAGTAAAGTAAGAACAAAAAATATCAACAAAAAAAAGAAAAATAACAGGTGTCTGTAAGGCATCTGCCCAAAAAGAAAAAAACAACGCCTCTTTTCAGAGCCCACCTTCAAGGGGAAAAGGGGAATAATATTTAAATGTATAGTCATGACGCTCTGCTCCTGTACGTGTCCGCGAACATGGCGGTAGTTTGTAGGCGCTGCCTTTTACCAACGAGGATTTTGGGGTGAAAACGCATGCAAATGAGAATGTGCGAAGGTAGGGATTGCCCACTAAAGGTCAGTGGGTGTGTTCTGTACAGAGATATTTAATCAGAACGTCTTTACCCTGACAGGAGACCAGACAGCCATGGCTCTGTGTGCTCGAAAACAGATTATCTCGATTTTGGGAGACTCGTGGATACATTGGCTGAAGGTGGATGTGGAAAGTTGTGTTCTATCTGCAGATCTTAGATTTCCTCACGTGGAAGTGCACTGGCATGGCGTGCGCGGAATGAGGTGGTTGGACATGGTACCTCTCTGCATTACTTTACAGACAGAGCGTCATCCTGATATACTTATCATTCATTGCGGAGGCAATAGTTTAGGCCATGTTTCTGGCATTTCTTTGCAATTTGCAATGAAGGAAGGACTTGCGCACTACACCATTCCCCAATCCGTATCATTCAACTAATAGTCAAATAGATCACAAAAGCATCCAAAAGCCACCAAGTGATAACACACCCCACTTAGTACCTATAACAACTACCCCGGTTCTCAGTGCACTTAGACGCACTAGACTCAGATCACGGACCTACATAACCTCCTACGTCTAACCAGAGGACCCATTAAAGATAATCAACCCATTCAAATCCCTCTTCTAGGTACCATAAGAACCCAAAGACTCAGATCTAGAATCACTAACCCTCTTAGAGCTATCACCTTTATCAATCATGTTAACACAGGAAATATACCCCTATTAAAAACCCAAGCTGAACACCCTAAAAGTCCCATCATACTCAAACAACAATCTAACTCCATAGAAACCACCAACTCTCACCCACCCACCCCAACCCAAGAGCCACCTCCATCCACACACCTCAAAGCAGCCCTCATTAATTCGCAGTCCATACCTGCTCATGCCACTGAAATTCATGACCTCATTATTGAGCAACAACTTGACCTACTCATAGTGACAGAAACCTGGCTCCACCAAGCTTCAGGCCCATCGCTCTCCATTGCCATTCCCCCAGACTACACCATTCTCAGAACAGACAGAACAAAATCAGTAGGTGGGGGAGTAGCCATTATCTCTAAAGCCCATCTCAAAATAAGAACTAGCCCTATTGAGGGCCCAGTCGGCTACGAAGTCCTGCTAGCTAAACTAGCTATGGACCACAAAACCACTATAAACATAATAACCATTTACAGAGCACCTAACACCCTATCTCAACCAGAAATAGACATACCACTATTGTTAACGCCACTTATTAAACCAAACACAAAATGCCTAGTCCGAGGGGACCTGAATCTAGGATTTAACAACCCCCAAGACCACAAAGCAGATGCACTACACAGTGCACTTAAAGACATGGCTTTCACGCAACTCGTGAACGCCCCTACCCATACAAAAGGGAGGTCACTAGACTGGATACTATATCTTAACATTATAGTATTCATAGACTCCATCACCCCAGTACACTGGTCAGACCATCATTGCATAAACTTCACTATCCTGTGCAAAAAAACAGACTTACCGAAAACGGTTGTTGAAGAATCCTATGTAACAAGAAACATCCGCAAACTCACAGCAGAAAACATCAACCCCCTATTAGCCAATGCCCTCAATAACAATATCATTACTGCCAAAGAACCTTGTGCCCTGGCAGACCATTACCATAACTGTCTTACCAGTACAATTGACGCCCTAGCACCCTGCATTACAAAACCAAACGTAAAGACAAAAAGTCCTCCTTTTGGTTCAACGAGGAATTAGTCTCTCTTAGATGGATCAAAAGATCGCTTGAACACCGCCTAAAGAAAAACCACACCCCAGAAGCTCTGGAAGAATTCAACTCTGCAAACAAAACCTATAAATCAGCCATCATCACCCATAAAGCAGATGCCTTCAATACTAGAATTAGTAATGCGGCCTCCGATAGCAAAGAGCTATTAACCATACTCAAGGAGCTGGAGAATCCAATCCCCATAATTAACCCAGTCAAACCAAGTAAAGAATGGTGCACCACCATCCAAGATG
Organism: Ambystoma mexicanum; assembly: GCF_040938575.1. Lineage (NCBI taxonomy): Eukaryota > Metazoa > Chordata > Amphibia > Caudata > Ambystomatidae > Ambystoma > Ambystoma mexicanum. Next base: position 263,478,286 of record NC_090935.1, on the reverse strand, counting down.
CCTTGGCCACTAAAATTAAACTATTACAAAACAAAATTATCTCCAAAAGAAACCTCTTGTCCGACAAACACTCCACGGCCAACCAGATCTCCACGATTATAGAAAATACCGCCCCCTTCTTCAACTTCACACCAGTCTCTCATGATACAGTACTTAATACTATAGCCAAACTTAAAGCGTCCAACTGCAAAGGAGATAACTTTCCAGCACACCTAATTAAACTCTGTGCCCCCACTCTCACGCCTATAATCACTAACTTTGTAAATAACTCCTTCTCCACTAATCAGGTCCCAGTCAGCATTAAAGCGGCTTGGGTCACCTCTCTACTAAAAAAGCCCACACTAGACCCACTAGTGCCCACAAACTACCGGCCCATAACGACTGTCCCATTCTTACTTAAAATCATTGATAAAATAGCTTACAACCAACTACAAACTCACCTAGAACAAAATAACCTGCTAGGAGCCAGACAATCAGGCTTTAAGCCTAATCACAGCACTGAGACAGCCCTCTTGGATCTTAAAATCCAAATAGACTCTATTAGAGATTCAGGCAAACTAGCCACACTACTGCTACTGGACCTATCAGCAGCATTCCACTTGGTAGATCATGACAAACTATGCAACACTCTAAAAAAAGATTTTAATCTTTCCAACAACGCCACACACTGGATCAAATCCTTTCTCACTGACCGTACATCCAGAGTTCCCATTGGAAACTTTGCAGCGGACCCCATAATAGTACCCATTGGAGTCCCGCAGGGATCCTGCCTCTCCTCCACCCTCTATAATGCATATACTAAACTTTTATTCTCAGCCTTAGACGATATGGGTGTCATTTACACCAACTTCGCAGATGACACACAGAACCTCATCCCTATTACAGGCGACTACACCCAAGACACCCTCACCATTAATAACGTTTACTCCATAATCCAAAACTGGATGGCCCTGAACAGTCTCTGCCTAAATGATGAGAAAACGGAGGTCCTCATTGTGGGCTCCCAAAAAAGAATAAGCACCCTCCACCCGGACTACTCTCACATTAATATCGACGGTACCCGGATCCCAGTACTTAAACAAGTCAAAACGTTAGGTGTCTACATTGACGCCAACCTCTCCATGCATAAACAAATAGCAGCCCTTTCCTCGTCCACAGCCTACACAGCAAAACTTATTGCACTCAGTCGCCAATTTCTCACCCCTGTAAATTGCATCACCCTGGCTAGAGCCCTAATCCTAACAAAACTAGATTACTGTAACGTCCTCTTCCTAGGAACTTCCAAAACCAATTTAAACAAAATCCAATCACTACAGAATAAAGCCCTCAGAGCGGCTTTAGGGATAAAGAAATCTGAACATATATCCAGCACTAGAAGAGAAAACCACTGGCTGCCAATTGAAGCAAGGATCATATTCAAAACCCTTAGTATCGTCTACAAATGTACCACCAACAAAGCGCCCAGCTACCTCAAAAACTCCATTAAAAAAAATGTCATGTAGGTCGCTGAGATCTAATAATCTGGCCCTCTTAGAAGTTCCTCAATACAAATACAGCAGAGCTGGAGGAAGTAGTTTCAAAGTTCTAGCCCCTTCGCACTGGAACGCACTACCTCTGAGTATCAAAAACGAGGATTCCTTACGAAAATTCAAAAAAGCATTGAAAACCTGGTTATTCAATAAATATTAACCGCTCAAGCCCTACCCTCCCATGACAATCTACACTGCTTAGGGCAGCCGCTGTACCGCAAATAAGGCTGAAACAAAATGGGAAGGGCCAACTGACCAATTGCAATCTAGTATATGACTACATGATATCTTGTAACCCATGTATAAAGAAAAATGTATTATTTGTATTGTAACTGCAACATTGTATAATAATGAGTTTAACTCTCCTGTATCTTTCGCCGTGATACCCTAGGGTCTGGGCGAGTAACAAATGTAATAAATAATAATAAAATAAAAATGGACATGGACAGCCTGAAAGAAAGCTGTCATTTTTATGCGCGAATACAATCATGTACATTATACACAGTTGCTAATGATACTGGCTCTTGTTTGCTTACTGTACTCTCCATATGTAAGCCCCATATTTGTATACATTGTGGTCTATTTATGTTTTGTGTGCATTACTAGAAATATGATGTAAGTGATGCATTATTAGCAACTTAGTACATGTTTCTCACACCTGAAAAGTCTGATACAGAAGTATTCACCATTTTCTTGTAGAACTTTGGAAAGTGCAAATATTGAACCTCTATGGTGTATGCTGCAGGCTGTACCTACATTTCTGTATGAGTAGGTTCCGGTATTAGAAAGAATACTGCAATGGAATTTTCTTTAGAACCCTATATTGCGTGATGGAGTATGTAGTTTATTACACATGTCCCGATAACCCCTGATACTTTTTTGCCAACATGACATTCACAACCCCTTGTTCCGAAAATTAAATGTACATGTGATGTCATCAGTGATGTCATCAATGACATTTGTGATGTCATCTTTGATGTCCTGGTTGTTAGTGTTAGCAGTGCATAATGGTGCGGCCAGTTATGGTTGCTTAGGCTACCATACTTGGTGAATTTCAGGGGGTTTTCTGTTTTACTTTGAACCATAATGGCACATTTGAATAGGTTTTGTAGTGGAGGGCACAGGTTTTTGGTAGGGTAACTTAACCATAACGTCTCCTTAACAAAGTTTTTTTTAGTGAATATATATATATATATTTTGGGCACACAGAGTTGCTAAGATTACACAATTATTCTATGATTGAATAAGGCTTATAAACTTGCTACAGCAATGAAAGATCATGATACTTAATTAGTCAATAAGAGTTTTCTTTTGGGTAACTCAAATTGTAGAATCCGTATAAAAGCAAAAGAGAATGAAATTTAATTTAAATCAATACACACATGTTTCAGGTATATAGAAATAGAAATAGAACCTGCCAGCTCAGGCACTATTAAAAAAAGAAAAAGAAAAACAGAAGCCTCCATATCTTGGTTAGCCCAAACATCCACCACAACCGTAGGTGAACCTGACATATGTAATGCTCTAGAACAATTAGAAAATGTCCAATCTGATAGATTCAAATGGGGTTTCTAGTCTAAAGCTCAACAGGAACCTTGGAAAGCCCTAGCAAGCCCCACATCATGGCATAGTATAGCACTACTCAGACTGATTTAGCTTTAGAGATGTGTAGCAGCAGCTCCACTAAGAGAACACCATATTGCAAGTGAAATATTAAGAGACAATTTTGAATGAAAACATCTTTGCCATATACTATTTCCATTTTTTGAGTCCATGGTATTCTTCTATAAAACACAGCAACACAGGAGCCATGCATAGGGAGGCATATTCAAGGCCTCCCTATTGATATTCCACAATAAAGCTGTAATGCTTTTTGTAGGAGAAAAGCACTACACCTTCGATTTGCCATGCCTGATTTTTAGCCTAATTAGAGTAAATAATCTCATGTGCGAGTTCGATTGATGTAGGAACCAGAATGACACTATAAACCTCCGGGGAAGTGGCACGAGCGGATCCAGTGCCAATGGCATGCTAGCTACATATGAGTTGAAGAGCAGCCAATAAAATGCATCCCTCCTTAGCACAATCTTTACTGATCTTCATAACTGACCAGACATACTCACATTAACACATCAGCATGTAACACTCTTGTTATAGACCATACAGCTTGATCTATTCACCATTTTGTCAATGTGACCTTAAAGATTCAATGCTAGACAGTTCTGGGCAATGTAGACATAATTAGTGGGGAACATGTTTTACCTTAACCTTTAGACTCGTAAAGGTTTAAAAGGCCAATGAGTGACAATTACTTGAAGTTGACCTTCCATCGCAGAATCGTCATCGATATTAATACTGAACATAATACTGAATTTGGCAAATCTGCAACAAAAGTGGGACGTGATGATTGTGTTGCTTCAATATTATAATCAAGTGTAATATCCAAACCTCATTGCACTAATATTGAAGAATGAGGAGACCTTTGTAACACTTGAGGCCTGATTAATGGAAGTGTTTTATAATGGTGCAATCCCATAGGAAAACGTTCCAGGAATCAGGCCCTTGGTCTATCCCATCCAGTACATAATTCTGGATAATTTTTGATTTTGAATTCAATCTGAATCCCCAAATTTGTTTTTTTTGGGGTATTTCATGAATTGTGTATATTGTGGTTTGGACTTGTTAACAGTTCTAATTTCTTGCTTCTGTGTAGGAAAGACCACAGAGTTATCGACATAACTTCAGATGGCTCTGCCTTTTAAAGTTAATGTCCTTCTTTTGCAATGTGATGAATCTAATGGAGTCATCACTGTTGCCCTGGCGGGTGACCTACTCCCATGTGGCCATGGGACAACAAATGCTCCCTGTTGCTGACCCTGAGGGTGGTTATATGAGAAGGATCACATGGGAGGAGACAACTACTTGGGAGATATGCCTTCATTGAAGAATACAAAGTATTCCCCCCTTCCCGATAAGGGAGAACCCCTGATACCCGAATTTTTAATGGCTTATTGCTATTCTGATCAGGCCCCCACTTGCGACCCAAATATCCACAGCACTCATATATAACACCTTTTTCTGCTGTGCCATTTTGTGAAACCTCTGAGAGAAATCATTTAGAGTGACAAGTGCAAAGACATCTATGGACTCGAAATCCCATAATCCATCAAGTACTGAGACGAGGAGTAGGACATGGGAATGTATGCATACTAACAAGGACCTGAAGAGCAACATGCAGGCTAGTTGTTTTTCTATACCTAATGTGTGTGGGACCTTAATAAATGAAAGCCACACTGCTAGAGGTAGGGAGGGCAGTAGAGGACGTCAGGTCCCAAAACAAGGCTCATGGACGCAGAAATTCAGAAGACTGCTGGAATCAGGCGAGAGATGACACAAGTAAGCAAGGAGGGCCACAGAGACAGTGGGAGCTGTGCAAGAGCTCCTGGGTGTCGGGCTGCTCAAGAAAGCAGCATTGTGCTATCCGGATTGAAGAGGCGACCCCGCTTGTGACATCAGAGCTGCGTGGACTGCTCTAAGGATTTTTGCACACTTAAAGCTGGAGAGCGGGTGGAGGAACTACCACGCAAAGGCACGAGAATCATTGGAGAGACAAAGAAGAAACAGTGTGTCTGCCCAAAGCAGTTGGGGACCTGGAGGTGTTCCCAAAAGAGTGCCAGTAATTAATTGGTACAAAGTTGCTGATGCAGAAAATGCATACAATGTGTTTGAATGCAGACAAAAGTACAAAGGCAAAGTTTGTTTGAATGCGGTCAAGGCAAAGTTCCAAATCAACACCCAATAAGAAGAATGTTCGAATGCAGACAAGGCAAAGTGCAAAAGCAAACCCCAATCCAGCAGAAGTGCATAAGAAGCCAATGTGGGGAAGAAGTGTGAATACATTTTATACAACCAGAGAACTGTGAAACACGTAAGAGGTCTTGCCATGCGAATACACCAGTCAGCAGAAGTTGAACTTGAGCTATCTTACTGAGTACAGTAAAATGAGCAATTACATGTCGGAATGTTCTCAAAGCCAGAAAGCAAATTGCACTCTGTAGTGGATACCATTAAACGGGTAACTGAGATTTAACAACAGACCAGTTGATCTGCAGTTCTGATGCAAAGTTGGCCCCATGTCAAGCCTGCGTGGATCTACTTTTTGGGCTTCAGAGGTTGGCAGAAACATACCATTGTGATGGTTTGTGTACTAAAGAATTTAGAGTAGCGCAGGGAAAGCAGCATACTCACACGGCATCCCGTACACTGGGCACTCGTTACCACATACATGCAAACAAATATCCTGAACAGCATGCCATGGAGAAAGGAAAGATAGACACATTACAGCAATGCAGTCATTGTAGCACAATGAAGTAAAGGGACACTTCATGTGCAATGGTAAAACATTTCTACACCGTACATAAGCTTTTAGGTGCAGGGATTTTGGCATGTGACCGAGGACACCGAGATGGAATGTCTTGTGATGATCATAACAGAGACCACGGCAGAAAAAAACATGCTATAACTGCAACTTGCGAAAAGCAAAATACATAGTCCAAAATGCATATTTATTCTACTCTAAATGCTTTTTAGAAGTTTGTGTCTGCATTGTGAATTTGAGGTGTTTAAGAATATAGTAAATCAGTGAATCACCCAGTGTGCCTGAAATAGACCTTTAATGAGTCTACCAATTATTGTACAGAATTCCAGAAAGGCCAATTATTTGTTATTCCTAGTCCCTCTTATTTAGGGTCACTGCTCAAAGTGTTACACATCTGGAACCCCCTTTCCTTTTTTAAAGAGGCCTGAACAATAAAGCAGGCTATTCCAGAAACAAAGAGCCACATGGCGCACCCCACAGCCCACAAGCTTCAATTAAAACAAACAAAAATAAAAGAAATATATTTTACGGGGTAGGAGGGGAGGCCACAGGGGTAGCAAGGGAGACCTTATGGGTTGCAGTTGAGAACCCCGGTGACCCCTAAATCATGTCCCTGCCACTGAAATTGAATAGAGATTCCTGGCAGGGGAGTATACATGGGAATTTGCAAATGTACCAGCACATCCTACATAAAGACTATTGCAGAAAATATTCATTTAAACAAGAACTTTGCAAATCTAGTGAAGACGCAAAAGAACTATTAGTTAAAGAGACATGTTAGGCATCCTATTTTGATAATCCAGGGGAAGGGAACCACCCCAAGGTTTCAAGGGTCTTAACTTTGAAGAGAATTTTGATTGGGATTATTTTGTATTTGAACACTTTTTGCCAACATCAAATCCAAGAAAAGAGCGGCTGGCTTGTAGTGGAACTCTGAACAGTGCATGTCAAATGAGATGACTTGAAGTGTGTTTCCATGTGGCTTTGGAAGAAGAGTTCTTTGCTGGTGATTGAAAACAGAAGTCCTCTTTCAATTTCCACTAATTCACCTTAAGTACTCCATCCTACGCAGAGTGTGCGGTGTGCACAGTGTGTTTTTGTGTTCCCGTGGGAACTTAGTGGAGGTCGGGAACTTGTGAAACAGCCTGAGTGTGCTGAGACCATGGATGTGTGCAGAAAGGTACTGTAACTTTTTCATCTTCTGAACTGCCGGTCACCGCTGCTTTAATATGCATGGCTTATGCAGAGGTAAGCTCACAATGACTCTAGAGTCAGAGTCACAGGAGGCCGGTGACCATGGGGATAGCGCTGCATTTAAAGACCTGGACAACGACAGTATCAGTAAAAATGTTTCCCACACGGACTGAAGTTACAGAGCTGACTCCAGGACTACTGACCCCATCAAGATTTTCTGCCCAGGCTTTGTTGGTTGGGGCTGAACGTGCTGGAGTTGTTAACTCTCTTCCGCGTGTTTGTAAAGCGAATGGAAAGTCAGTTAAGCACTGTGCAAAAGGCTCTTGTTCCCCAAGCCACGTTGATTCCGAGGATCTATTGAACTTTGCCGATTCAAATTTTGTGTCTCATGTCTCTATCTTAGCCCCAGTGCTCTCCTGTGAGTTAGCCAGAAGGGCGTGTCTTTTTCTGGGCGCATGGTCTCGAAGATTGGATACTATAAATGTACCCAGCCCTGGGAATGTGCTGGAGGAGGTACATTTTTATAAACCTGGTTGTACCTTAACCTCTGCTCCATTGGATCAGGGGATTGTGGGGTGTCTGAGTTCAGGTATCTCCAAATAAATTGGAGGCGCAATTATTTTTTTTTTAATGGCCCTACTTGCCCTGTTGTAAATCCATTAATGGCCTTGGATAGTGTGTCCTCAGGTGTGGGTATTCTCTGTGACTAATCTGAGCTTGTTGGGATCCCTCAAGAACAGGGGCCTAAAAAGAAAAAGAAAAAGTCCAGAAATGGTAAAAAGTAAATCATGCAGCTAGGGCAAAATAAGAAAGGTTCCTTAAAATGTCTGTGGTCTGTTGAAGCAGAGACTGAGGTGTTTTGTGATTTATCTGTACTCTGTGAAACTTCTGTTGACGCAACTGGAATTTTCTGCCAAACCAAAGACTATTTTGCTGAATAAGAAGTAGGGTCATAAGGCTCACCCACATATTAAGGGTCATGCCTTGATTATGACTTACTTAAAGCCCCAAACCAAAGCAGAATGTGCAGACTTGGTGGATATGGCTTTTCTATCTAATTACTCAGTTAGTTCTGATGAATATGGGGTGAGTTAACCCAAACATCTGATCAAAAACTTTTGTTACCCAACTCTTTCACCATAAGAGGGCAGGATAGGATGTTGTGTCTTCTCTCTTAAGTACCCCCTTTTGGTACTGTTACTGTTGTTCAGCTGGCACTGTTCAGTGTTATTCCAGCAGGAAGGCTTTTCAGGGAGTGTTGGAAGTGGCTCCTTCATTTTGCACTATGGAAGACAGGCAGAAGCATGCCGCACACCAGGCTTTGTCTTCCAGCATGACTATCCTCATATTATGTGCCCCTAAAAAATTCAATTGAGGGCCCAGTTTTTAAGTTACCACAAAAGAGGGTAGTCGAAACTGGCTTGATAGCAGCAAATTTGTCGAGGTGCCTGCGCAAGCCGCGCATGACATATTTTATATACACCTGAGGTGTATCTTTAAGGTCAATGGAATGTATCCCTTAATCGTCAATATATCCTGGCTTTATTCAAAGAAATTTCAAATTTGCAAGCAATTGCATCTAAGGATATTGGCAGGATATTTGTTTACTGACTTTAGAAGGCCTGATGCGGTTAAGGTGGGATTTTATTCACAGTTGATCACAAATCTGATTTTGTTGAATCAGATCACTTGCAGTGATTGGGCTATTTGCTCTCTGGGGATGTTGTGTGTTCCGTCCTGGCCATATGTAGGGATGGAGAGGACGGCCCTGTGTCTATTCTAAGTGAGCCATTTCTCATTGAGGTTAACGTTGCTTCATCAAGTATGAAAGACACAGGTCCCGTTCAACTCAATAGGCGGGTAGAGACATATGATTGGTCCCACATATTTAATTCCCTTCATGAGCAAAATGTCATAATCTGCAATGAAAGTAATTCAATTAGGTTGATGTCCTGGAATACGTGAGGTTTTAATCATCTCCGCAAGAATAAGGTCCCCGGGGAGTTGGCAGATATGATCTGTATCCAAGAATCTTTCATGTTGGACATACCAGTGGTAGACAGTTTCATTGTCATCCATGAGGCCACATCTCAAGGACAACAGGGCAGACTAGTTGGGGGTTTAATTTGTGCCGAGCCGATTTGTCCTTGCATGAATTTAGAACATTTACTACTGGGACGTTCGGACATTTTTGGAATAAAAGTATCATGGTGGGACTCTAGTTTTGTTGCCTGGAAGGGGGTTATTGTCTTGAATTTCTATTATAACCCTGCCACGTCTGCTTTGGCAGAATTAATTCTTCTCTGCTATCTTGAAGGCTATTTAGCCATATGTTGCGATTAATAATGTGAGAGTGATCATCATGGCTGATTTGAACTCAGAATGTTTAGAGCTTCAGTGGTATGAGTCGGCATCTGGTAGACAGTGCTCACAATCTGCAAGAGAAAGAGGGATTTTGACTTGCTCTTTTTTTGACAGTCTTGATTTTTCCCTCATTAATGGTAATGTTCAGGGGGATTTGCTGCCTAGTTATACCTGGTGCAATGGCGGACAAAGAACCACCTTCGATTATATGTTCTCATTAGGCAATTGTTCTCTAGCTTACTTTCTTTGGATGTGATAGATAGCCCAGCAGTGATCACTTATAGTTGGTGGTCGCCTTAGGAGGGTTTAATAAAGCCATCTCGATTCCTGCAGTACTGGGTGACATTGAAATCAGACCCCAAGACCAGGCTGTTTTGTGGCCCACAAGAGATTTGCCTCGAGATTTAATGATCAAATTGATAACGATCTGGCAGATGGTGTTTTTCTTTGATTTATCACCCATGACTTTCTGTCCGAACATTCAAGCAATATTGTTGTGGTTAATTCCTTTGCAAAGCTTGACTATTAATCCACATGTAAAAAAAGAGTGTTGGGACACGAAAGCGCTAGGAGGAGGAGAACAGCAGCCCAAATGCAGCATAAGGGATCCAGCCCTGTGAATATTTGAAGAAGGAGAACAGCAGTACCAATGCAGCATAAGGGATCTAACCCTCTGAATATTTATGCAACAATTGGGATCTAACCCAGTGAATTGGACACTTTGGGTTTTAGCCCATTTATTCTTTTTCTTTTTTCGGGTAGTATATTGGCCAGGAATTGGAGGGTGCGCCTCTTTTTTAACATATTAATCCACATGGACTTGACTTCACTCACAAATTCGACGAAAAGGTTGCCCTAAAAAAAGAAGAAACTCAGAAGTGACCTTAGAAAGGTGAAAAAGACGGTTGCCATGGCAACCCCATCCACAAGCACACTAAAACAAGCTTATAGAAAATGGCTTAAAAAATGTAAACATTTGTTATATCAAAAAGATGCTGAAGTCCTGTTATTAGCATCGGGCTCCAATGACTTGTCCACCTTTGGTGATTAGTTATAGGATATTGTATACTATTGTCTATACAAGTTCATCCTCAATGCCTCACCTTTTTTAGTTCAATCTATTCTGCTCCTTCTCGGGTTGAAGTGATGAATGGGGCAGAGGGATCTGGTATGTATATCAATCTCGATTTGGATATCTTGGATATTGATATCGAGGGCATTCTTATGGCCATAAAGAGGGCAAAATCTTCAAACATACCAGGCCCGATGGGCTTACAAACATGGCATTAAAATCGGATACTCACCTTTGGGCGCAAGTGCTATTGCAGCTGTATCAAAACATTTTGAGAAGTCATCTCTTTCCTCCAACATGGAAGGAGGCTATTGTGGTGGTGATTTTCAAGAAAGGATATGGATCGGATCTTGCGAATGACCACCCTAGCTCCCTCTTGGATGCTCCATATAAGATTTATTTCCAGATTTGTGTTGTGAGCATTGGAAAATTGGACGGCGGGTGCTTATAAAAGGTACTAATACATTGCTTAACTGTCTGTTGCTTAAGGTACTGACCTTGCAGGCTACAGCATCAAAGTGTTGTCTCCCCTTTTTAGACATCTCCAACGTCTTTGATTGTGTAGACCAGGCACGCGTTTGGAAGATGCTAAGAGAGTGTGGTTGCCCGGAAGCTTTGGTTGGTATTCTGGAGCAGCTGCACTCTGATAAAAAATTGAAAATGTAGCTGAATCAGACGGGATCATATTCGGATTGGACCCATGCCGCATGTGGATTATGACAGGGGTGCGTGCTGGCCCCCTTCTTATTCAACCTTTATATCTTTGGCATCAGAGCTGCATTAAAAGCCATAGTGGAAAATCCACCCAAACTGGGTATGTTGAAACTTCACTACCTTTTATATGCTGACAATTTGGTTTTATTGAACTATACTATACGCCAATTGGCCTACAAAAATCTCTGAAAGCTGTGAATGCATATTTTACAAACCTTGGCCTGAATCTAAGGTCCTCATTATTAATCCTCAGAAGACTTCTATGGGACGTTTGACCTTTGGTTGATACATTGGTGGTCAGAGATTGGAGGTCATATCTGAGTTTAAATATCTGGGAGTTAACCTCAGAGCAAGTATGTCTGTTGCTTTGGCTAACCAGACACTTAAAATGGATGCTATTTCGGTAGCGGTTAAACTTCGGCTGCTAGACAAAAAATATGGGCACGTTTCACTCTCACCTGCCCTGCTCTGAAACTGTAAAATCTAGTGCTGTTTCTAAGATTGGTTTATGGGGCTGAGGTGCGAGAGGATGGTTTGCTTTGGTCGAATACAGAGGCCCTCATTAGGACCCTGTCGCTAAGTGTTTAACCGCGCCGCAAAAGGCTGCGGCGCCGTTAAACAATTAGCGCCTTACTACGAGGTCCCTTTGCGGGACCCGACCTGAACGGCTGGTCTAGACCAGACGTTAAAGTAGGGACCCGGAAAGGGACCTTGGTGCTAAGTACGGTACCGCAATTTGCGGTACCATACTTAGCGCCTTCCCCAGTCCCATTGAGCCCTATGGGGCAAAAATGGGAATGGGAAGGGCCAATGTTCAATGGGGAATTACCGCCCCGCCAACCTTGGAATGGGGTGGTAATTCCCTATTGAACATTGGCAGACTTGTTACGATACCGGCACCAACCATGTTGCTAATAGCGCCATAGTTTAGCGCCAGTATCGTAATGTGGGCCAGAGTCTTTCATTTGGAAACGTGCACTGTCACAGCTCAGGTGCATGTCTTCAGTGCCCATACAACATATTTTGGGTTTGGTATCTCTGGATGCTATTGTGTCATGGTGTACAGTATAGCTGCTGAGAAACATCTTATTTCCCCCACGAACACTTTATTTGAACAATTGAATGCCATACTCAGGAAGGGACATGGTGGATCTTTGAACTTGTGGGTGAATGTTTCAATAATATTATCGAAAATAATGCTCTAGTGAGGGAGGATTTAGAGGTTGTTCCTTACAAGGTTAAACATAAACTGTTTGAAAATGAATGGACGACAGTTGGCCTTAAATTATGGAGCATTTTGTATATTAAACCTTTTAATTCACTACAGTATTGTATGGTTAGACTTTTTCGCTACTGCTTAAATGGAATCTCTTGCCCCCAATGATGGAGTGAGGGATGCTTGAAACTCCCAAATGCTGAATGCACGTGTTGCTTCTGTAAGATATCTAGGGAAACAGTAAAACAGTTAATTTTTGAATGCACGTCAAGCGACCTTTGATTTATACTTTGTAAAGAGACCACTGTCTTCATGGTATATGCTTTGGTGGCTGCTATTACTAGAACCTAGTGATCAACTTGTGATTGCAGCTATGAATTTTTGTGCAATAAATTTTAGTGAAGAAATGTGATCTTTTCTTTTAAAAAGTTGGGGTTCTGATTTGTTTCAAATATGACATATGTATATGACATAAAGTTATACCTGTGAACTGTTTTACATTTAAGTATGTTTTAGATATGTGAGATGTTGCATTTTAGATTTATGTTTTGCTGAATGTTTCTATGATGTATGAAATGTTGATGTGTCTGTGTTTGATTTACTGGAAATTGCCTTGTGGAATGAGATGTGAAAAGTTTCATTGGAACTATAACACATTAAATAAATCATGAAAGGACTTGTACCTTGTGTTGTTTTGTTTGAAGTGTGACGGTCAGGGTAGGGTCTTTCGGGCACAAGGACATCTTTTCAGTTACTTTCATTGTGATATAGAAAGATCCTTAGTTTTAGTTTCTAGGTAGGGACAACTCCTCTTAAGACATAGGGCCTCATTACAAGTCACCCGGTATGGAAATAACGGGTGCGGTAAACCCGCCGCCACCGTTGTTTCCATATCGGGTGATCTCGAGTCCTGGAGGCGGAGGTGTCAGGGTTTAACACCGCCCGCCTAGAGGCGGACGTGGAAACATGGCACCATCACGAGATGGTGCCGGTGTTTCCATGGTCCCCATTCCCATTGAGTCCTATAGGACTCAATGGGAATGGGGATTTACCGAATGCCGCCTCCGGAATTCCCGGGTCACCGGGGTTGTAATGCCCCGGTAATTCTGGGAATCACGGAGGCGGAATGGTAATATGAGTCCGGCGGTAACCGAGCCGGTAAAACCATCAGGTTACCGCCGGACTCGTAATGAGGCCCAAAGGGTCAGAGAGGCTTTTTTTCTCAACCCCTTTCAATTTAATAAAGTGTCTTTCTTTTAAGATATAACAACCTTGTGTCCAGATCTCCTTTCCGACATCTCACAGCAAACAGTGACCGTCATACAGCCTCTAAACACTTACAAGCTAGAGCGCGACATTCATCAATTGCTAGTTTTCTCTAGGCTCAAAATTAAGTGAACAGATCCATGACGTATCATTAAAGGTATCAAGCTGCACCAAATGTGTTTTACCTTTTCAAACCCGTTGCCTTCCATCTTATTTTCTAGCCCCTATGAATGTTTAGATAAGATAAATCTATTGGGCATTTCCCTTGCCAATGATCATGCAAGAACAAATATTCTATGGATAATGATAACTTTCAGAAAGGGTCTTTAAGACAAAGTCAATAAAACAACATTATTCCTCAGTTAAATAAAATAATATTGAATCCTATTACTCTAGTTGGTTCTGACTCATGGAATGGTTCCCTGGTTCATGTATGTAGGCCTGGATGAAATCTCAAGCATGACACTTGAATCTGAACTGTTTGAGCTTCGGATAGATGTTCATAGGGCCAGAAGTTCCTATTCACTCGCAGGCAGCTTTCAGAGAGGTATGAGGATGTTTCTGCTAGCAGGCATGAGAAACATAGGGAATGGTTAATACACTGCAGCACGTTTAGAAGCTGAGCAGGAACAATCGCAGGGAGCACCACTGAGTGACAAAGGAACCAGTAACAGAGTAATATTTAGGGTTGGTTTTGCAAATGCAGCACACTATGTTGCATTCAATGATTTGAAGTGAGTAGACCACACACATGTCATCAGCAGTGATTTGCCTAGAAGGTTAACACACCAGTCAGTGCCCATCTCTTGAAGCAAGTGGATGAGACATAGGCCAATGGGTGACATCTAGGAGGAGGAACATTAATGAGTATATGGCAATTCATGAGGCAAACCTATGGGAAAGACACACTCAGTTGATTTTGTTTGGAAGAGGCAGCTCCGATTTGGTCACAGTCACTCACTAAGGCTTTTAGGTTATCTGACAGCATACAGCCACCCCTTAAGGTGTTCAGGTTCTCCCACAGGCCACAGCCATCCTTAAATATCTCAGGTTTTTTCACAGCATGCAGCCGCCGACTTAAGTTCTCTTATTTTTTCTTCACCCATTAAGTTTCTCAGCTTCTCCAACATGGCACTGCCACCCACACTAAAGTCTCACACTCTCACCCTGAGTATTTTCTTAAGTTCTTATCTCTCCCACAGACCGCTGTCACTATGGCAGATATCATGTTTGAACCTTTTTGCACCATGAATCAACATTTCAGCCAAATACAACACAGTCATCAGAGAAGCCAAGGTCGGAGAAGAAGGATCATGAAGATGGGATTTCCGCAGTGTAGCCTATGAAGATGGCATTTCAAAAATCAGGAGGAATAAAAGCTTTAATTTCCTGACACGAGAACCTGAAATCAGTATTGTCATATCTGACATCAAATTAGGATAAGAATTGATGACAAAGCACAAAGATTTTACAGAAGTTGGAGTGATACTAAGGGAAACAGGACGGGATCCTAAAGGAATAAGGGCTTCCCCATTATAACTTGAGTGTTATGTCACAAAGCATAACACACCTGCCACATTTTGCTTTTCACAACACATATGGGATCACTATTGCCAGGTATATAAGTATTCAGATGCATGCCAAATCCAGAGAGATGGTGGAAAAAAGGTTTGATTGATCCCGCGGCAAAGCAATCAGCCAACTATGTTGAGTTCAAGCATCATCACTAGTGCTCTCTTTTTAATTTCATCCATATACCTAACAGAGGCATAATGTTACTTCCCAAGCTCAAACTCAACATCATCAATGCTCGCCTCTACTTATTTTTTAACTTTAGTCAGTTTACTGGAACAATATAAAACAATATTTCAAAGTGGTCTGTTTCGACCGTACACAGATTGTCAACTGATGATGTCTTTACCTTTTGACCCGCACAATTGCCACCACCGTGCGCTGCTAAGACTAACACCCAGGACAACAAAGATGACATCACAAATGTCATTGATGACATCACTGATGACATCAGATATCTAGGTCACTTGTTTTTGTGCACTGACATATATAGTCCAGGTGGTTTTGTTCACTGACAGTCAGAAAATTTAAATTGAAAAAGATGCTATATATCTAGACGTTAACCTTGTCATATGTTCTTTAAGTACTTTCCTTAGGGTTTGGTCTCAGCGCATGGTGCACATACATACGAAAATGAGCAGACCTCAAACACACAATTAATTTGTATACATGAAGATAAACCTTAATGTCATTAACATTTTTTGATGATGCTGTTTCTTTCGTCCTTATTTTAATTTCCCTGTATGTGCCTCTGATTTCTATGCATTGTAGTTCTTCATATGTACTGTTTTTACCAGCACAAGTGTTGTAAGTCTTGAATTGTTAGCTAGTTATTACATGTTTAACATGAGTCAAAACTCTGATAAGGTAGCATTCCTTATTGTACTATCCAAAATTACAAGATTATAAATAGTGAACTTCTATGGCGCATGCTGCAGTCATTGCCTATGTTTATATATGATTAGGTTTCTGAATTAACAATAACACTCCAATACAATGATTTTAGATGAGTGTATTCTTTAATAGATTAAGTAGTTCATGATAGGTCTCCTGATCACCCCTGACATCGTGTTACCAACAATATAAACACAACTCCTTATAGGGACTTTTCATCAAAATATATTTCACATGTGATGTCATCAGTGATGTCATCAATGACCTTTGTGATGTCATCTTTGATGTCCTGGGTGTTAGTCTTAGCAGTGCACGGTGGTGGCACGAGTTGTGGTTGCTTAGCTCACCATAACTGGCAAATTTCTGGGGGTTTTCGGTTTTGCTTGTAACCATAACATCACTTTAACAAAGGTTTTTAATCGAATTTCATAGGTTTATATTAGTCCAACTTATCCATAACGTCCCTTTAACAAACTTTTTTCAGTGAATTGCAAAGCTTTTTTATTAGTGCAACTGGACCATAACGTCCCCTTAACAAAGTTTTTTCATTAAACTACTCTATATTTCTCAGTAAAGTAGATAGACGCAATACGATTTTCCAACATTTCCATTTGCATTTTGTTTTATGCTAATGAAAATATTGTGGCATTTATCCCCCATTTCAGGGACTGGAATGATGGATACTGGCCTAGCAGGGAAAGTTATCACCCAAGCAAAGCAAGGGTGGATAACAAATTCTCTGGACCATTATCCCCCCATTCCATCCCCTGCAATGGGGTATGAAGGCCATTAGTACCCTAGGTTCCCAATGCAAAAACCCAGGGTGCTAAAAAAAATGCTGCCGACCATGCAAAGGGAAGGCAAGGGGAAGGCGAGGTTCCGTACAGGGCCCTTCCTCGCTTCCCATGGCAGCCTGCAGAAGGCGAATACAGAACCGTGTGGGATATTTCAACCCATGCCAATGCAACCTACTATACCCCTTTGCCAATAGGGAAAGAAAACTGAAATAAATGGAGGCAATAACCCTGTGCACGCCAAATCTGCAAGACTGTGCATGGTTCATCAACCACCAAAGAGCTGCACACCCTGCATACCCTGCCACCCAGGTAGAGATGGTGTAAAAATAGGAGTCACCTGTCACCTGTCAACTGTCACCTGTCACAAGGCCACAGAAGGGCTAAAAATCTGAAATTCCCTTAAACACAGCTCTATAATCAATGGGAACCTTCAAAGTGCTGTTTTGGTGCTAAATTCTGTCATCTTTCCAGGGAATTATTGGAAGGAAAGTGTGCTGAAATCAAAGATTCTCCAGGCAGTCAGAGGAATCCAGGCATCAAGGCCTGACAGCTGCCTATGGAAATTAGCTGTCAAATTCTGTTTAAATGTGTTTTCTTTTTCCTGAAGAAGTGAAAAATCTGCCTGTTTAAAGCATTTTTCTGTGAAAGGCTGAATTCCTTTGAAATGTCAAAATCCATTATACACTCGGTTCATTTTATATCTTTTAAATAAAAGATTGTAGGATTGGGCAGTCTTGGCCTTGGAAAGTTGACATCTCAGCTGGACACTCCCTTGAAAACAGGAAGCCTAATGGTTCCCGCATAATGACAACAAGCAGCACAATGGGAAATCAGTAGACTTTCATCTGGGGCTGAGCCAAGGACAATGACAAACTGCCCAACTGATCTATACAGGGGAGCTTCCCTCCAGGAAGGGAACATACCTCCCTGATCAAAGGACTGGACAGCTGCTGCCTGGGAAGGGGAGGTTACAAAGGAGAACTTTGATGTTGAATCCGTATTTTTGATTAAAGTTTAAAACTCTTTAACTGAGCAACCTAAAGAGGCATAAATCTGAAAATTGGTAGATATTAACCTAATTTCAGGCTCTTGATTTGAAGACATTGATGAAACTTGAACCATTTAAGGAACCAAAGTTATGAAAAAGTCTTATTATAGCAGAGCGATTAATGTTGCAAACCCAAGATTGTATGTAAATGGTCCACTGATAAGCGCTCAGAGATGTACTGAGTTAGAGATTATTAATCCAAATGGTTATTCTTAAAATTGGTAACATTCTATAGATTGAGAAAGACTGGGATTGCATGTGAATATAGACAATCAAATATGAAATGTGGGTGTCCAATTTTATTAGGGTACATAATGTTAGAAATGTACATTTGTGTAAAAGTTATGTTTTGGTAAAAATCAATGTGGGAGTTCCTAAATTGAATCATAAAGATGACAGCTCTGTTCAGACCGCCAATCAGGACAAAGCATGTGCCTGCAGCCACTCACAGCCATGGGGGTGGGGGTTTCAAATTCTGCCAACACCATAAACTGGGGGAAGGCATTTGACAGTATAAATATAGGAACTTCACAACACATAGGAAACACTGCTTCCAGAACCCATCCAGATTTCAGCGCAGCACCTGGTCGCAGAACTTTTCATCTTGTAGATCCAGATTTATTTGCAGACTCCAGACTATAGTATTGCTGAACTATTGACCCAATTGCAAACTTCCAAAACTTAAAAGAATAATTCTGATTCAGCTTGGCTTGCTACCATTAAGGCTTGCCCGCTGAAACTTGCATCCTGTCATCTATCTTGTCCAGTAACCAGAAGGGCCCATCCAAATCCGGTTTGAGGTGCAGTCCGAAATTGACCAAAACCGCGCCGCTGATCCGATCCCTCCAGAGGTGCCCTGTCATTTTTAAAATCAAATTCCTGTTTCCATTTTTGCGCCTGTTTTGCAAAAATGCCTCTGACTAAAACCTCCATAACTTCTTCAATGTTAAAGATAGAACAGAAATTTCAACTCTCACTGATACCTAAGACCCTTAGCTACATAGTGTTATGACTTGTTTTTCTCCAATATTGCATAGTAAAAGTTTGCCGCGAATTTGCAAAGTTCAAAAGTTTACACGTGTCTTTGTCCCATTTCATAGTGCTTCTTCCATCCCATTCTGATCTACATTGTGTACTGTTGGTTATATTATAGCTCATGTGTGTTAGGACTTGTTTAGTGTTGCTTTCCTCAGAAATTCTATCCATTTAAGCATTTTGCAACCTTTTGCATTATTTCACGAAGCAATTTTTACCTGTCAGTTTAAAAGTGTCAGTTGCCCAAAACAGGTTTTTTTCTCTTGTTTGGGGAAGGAAGATTGCCTATAAACTCTAGACCTTGGCCCTCATAGGGCTGAATGGGAATGGGAGAGGGAGCAAACAACGGGCCATTACGAGATGGCCCGTTGTTTGCTCCCTCTTCCCCTCGCGGGACCCGTTAAGCACGCCAGGTTTTCCCAGGCGTGTTTACCGTGTCCCGCGAGGGGAACTCATAATGCGGAAGTACGGAGTGAACAGCGCAGGCACCTTTTACAGCGCCGTTCACTCCGTACCGCCAGGGTCGTAATGAGGCCCCTTGTCTTTCACTCCTGAATACCTGCTGTTACTCCCATTTGTGTGAGTTTGCTCATTTGTACTCCAGTACTTTGCAGAGGGAACTAATAACCTAAACGCTATATGTGCACAAAACAAAACTGTTCTGTTTCCTGTGTTTTCTATGCTGCATCATTATAAGTGAATTCAATTGCTTTGCTTATTTTCTGAATTGTACTGTCACTGGTAGGTGATTGCTGTCCCATATATATCTATATATTAAATGTATGTGTGATTTGAATATTAAATATATAAAATAAATATTTACCTTTACAAACTGGCCTGATTCCTGGTTCAGTGTGACCTGGGGGGTATTTTGAGACGGGTGTGATATGAGTGGTATATCATTCAGAATATTGAACTTATAGACAAAAATAAATAAGGGTTTTATTGTGCGCTACATGCTAGGCGAGACCTTGGTGCGTGGGTGCCTAATTGAAATCCCTTACAATCCTATGACCATATTACCATGAGCACATTTTTCTTCCTTTTCAAACCTATCCCAATTTCGATTAACTTTACCACAAAGTCAGTCCCAGGTGGAAATGGCCACTTTAACCCCATGTGTTGTCCCACGTGGTCATGGCCAGTAACCAGATCACATAGGTCATAGGTCCCAGGGTCATAACCTTATTCCATGACCCGGACAATCTGGCCACTCCCATGGCCATAGACTACACCTCAGTCACCAGAGGTATATCACTATTTTTTGTACCTACATTATGACACTAGTCAAAAAATAAAATACAGGCACATGTGCAAAACCTTGCTTTCAGGTCCTTGCCAATGTTCCTTACACAAGTTTTCTGGAAAAATATATATGCACATACAATAGTCATATAACCTAGGCCCCACTTGACAAAATCCATTCTGACTTTACAAAAACATTTATATCTAGGTCTATAGTTTTTTTGCAAACCATTGTGTAGATTTCTCAAATTGCACCACATTTATAAGCCTTTACAATATTTTGGAACTCCCACCCCTAATTTTGCCCCCTCTTGACAAAATCTCACCACACTTTACAAAAACATTTATATGTAGATCAATTGTCAGTTCGCCAAAGTAAGTATACATTTGTCACATGGCACCTCATTCCTAAGCCTTTACATTATTTTGGGACCCCTCCTCTAATTTTGCCACCCCTTACAAAATCCCACCAAACTTTGCAAAGTCATTCAGAATTAGGTTGGGAATAAAATTGCAAAATTTCATGCAGTTTCATTAAAGTAGTAGTGCACTCAAAAATATTGCTGTCCCCAGTTTTTGGGCATGTCTATGTAAGCATACATTCATCGACCGTAAAAACCTTTCCTATGCACCTTACGGTGGTTTTCCTCACTTTTACATATGCGAAATTAGGTAGCAGGACGCGGTCATTTTGTGCTAATCTTATCCGTTGCTGCATCGCCTTAAGCTCAAATGTCCTTTCGGCACTAAATCATAGTCCCCGCCCCTGAAGCTGACATCACCATTCCTACCGATATTCTCTGCCTATATCTGTGACGCTACTGTGCAGCATAGCAAAAAGCAGCCAATCATCATTTACGTCCAGACGTCAGTTGATGCAAAATCCAGAATATCAACACAGAATATTTCACAGCACAGCGTGTCCCAATTCCCAATACAAAGCACTATCTTTAAATGAAACCGCAATACTCTGCAATTTAAAATGTGCTTTTATTTCACAATAAACTCTCAGAGACCATCCACCGATTACAATGATCAACCACATTTTTTGTTGCTTTCTTTGTTCTCAATACAGAAATGTTGATCGTGAGACACACGGTATTCCTTTGGGTATAAGCTCATTGGATGGTGGCACTGTGATTCGTAAGGCTTTGGCATCAGCTTGTTGCTACACCACTGCTGATTTCCATATCCAACAACATTTTTTGTTGCTTTCTTTGTTATCGTAAGTCACATGGTGTTCCTTTGCGTATCAGCTCATAGGATGGAGGCACTGTGATTCGCAAGGCTTCGGCATCAGCTTGTTGCTACACGACTGTAAACAATGTCAATGTACTCCTTATTGCCGGTACCGCAAAAGGACATGTGGGCCTAGAACGATCATCCCAAAAGAGCATTATGCTCATCCAACCATTGAGGTGTATCATCAACTACTGGCTAAAGAAACCATCAATTGGTATCTGGAAATTATGACATTCGCAGTAGGGAAAGATGTGGCTGTGTAGAAGACATAACAAAAATATGTCTCAGTAGCCGTTGCTTATGCACTGTGTCACAACTAAGAAAGAACACAAACGAGAAACAATGTAAACACAGAGAAAACAACGCGCAATGTTGGCGTCAAATATTTGATGGATGGTTAGTGCTATGAAGTGTGTTAAGCTCACAATGGGAGGCCGTTGCAGAAGTTGACTGAAGAATTTGAATACCACATACACAGCATTTTAACGTAACATTAACCTAGAATTGGACGTTAGTGGAGCTTGTGCTAATACTGACGTGGACTCCATGCATTTCAGTGCTGGACAGCCCATGTGCCATGGGACAAATGCCAGTAGACACTGGTTGTTTTTGAGTCTGCTCACAAGTTACAAATTCGTCTACTGTAAAACTTACATAATAATGAGCATTTCCATTCTCTTGGCGTAACGCGGAGTGTCTCTTCAGATCAACGATTTTAAATCAAATGAAATGAAACATTACTTTCTCCTGTTTTATAATGCTAACCCTTATCATGGTTCACGTTTTTACATACCTCATTCCATTTTTTTTTCCTTACGAATACTCCCTTTATTTCCAAGGACAGAAAACAATACAGACTTATCCCTAGCTTGCTTTTCATAAGTGGAAGCAAAAAATTCCCTTGGCAAGATGCGAAGGAGTAGACAGCTCAAGGCATTGACCTTCAGGCCCATGGCAGTAATTCCCTGTGCACCACTGTAGCATTAGGAATATGTATTAAAACAAACAAATGTTTGCTTGCATTCAGCAATGCCGTGTGAGAAATTTCCAGAGATTTACTTTCCCATCCCATCCCATCCTCATGACCCCTCGCCTCCTCAGAGATTATTTGATAAGTTTTACAAGTGCAATGTTGTGTTTTTTAATATGTTTTTCCGCGATGTCCGCGGACATCGGCCTCTGTCCGCAAATCCAAGAAGGCGGGCGTTTCCAAAAATCAGACGCACTTCGCGCTTTTCACCATCCAATCGGCAGGAGCGTCCGATGTCGGTGGACACCACGTTGCCCTATAATCCAATCGGTGTCTTGTCCGCAGAGTGAACAGGGCAATGTGTCAGCGGAGCACACATAGATATAAAAAGAAATGTAGACCAACTTTTTTGTCGTTTTAAAATAAAATACTGTTTTATAAATATTTACAAAAGCACGCTTTCGGGACCAAGCCACGCTCCTGCCGCAAATTTGGTGAACATCCGTCCAGCGGTTTGGGCTGTAGGTGTGCGTACATTTTTTTCTCCATTCAGTCTATGGGAATAAAGAAATTTTGGCTCCCCTTATCACTTTGCCCCCCCTTGACCAAACCTCACCAAACTTTCCAAAAAAAATCAGAGTGGGCCATATACTTTTTTTGTGCAAAGTTTGGTGAGGATTCGTCCAGGGAGAGCAAAGTTATAAGCCACTCAAAAAGTGATCTTCCTATGGGTTTAGCAATTTAACCATAACTACATGTCTGCTACCGCGGGCCATGTAATTATTACTACTACTGTTGTTATTACTGTTGTTATTATTATTATTATTATTATTATTATTATTATTATTATTATTATTATTATTATTATTATCAAATTTAGATCATTTGTAGGCAATTTAAGATCATAATTGTTCACAAGAAAGGCACTTTCAAATAATTTTCAAATCTATACATTACCAATGCTTTCATCATGCCAAACAAAGCTCATTACATTACTATGCACACAATGTCATCTTGATAGAGGCATTTCGTGCCTATTCTGCAGCGTAGTAGCTAATGTGACAGGTGGGGTACTGGTGTAATATTGCCCATGGGCAGTGACGCTGGTACCAAAACACGGGTAGACTGGAGGCTTACGGAGACACAAGTTGTCATAACTCTGGAAAGGATACATTGTTTGTCAGACAATATTACAAAAATCTTCAAAAAAATGTATGTATCTCTTCAAGTTACCCAGGATCCGCTAGGCAGGGAACAGAGGTGGTGGGCTAGTATTGTGAGCAAGAGAAAGTGCTGTTACTCAAAGGTATGGAACTTACATACTCGTTAGGGAACATTTCCATAAGTAACGTGAGCATAAATATCTATTGAGAGTCGCCCCAAACACACCTTCTCAAAGGAAACCAAGTGCAGAATTAGATCTAAATGCATTGCATATTCTAAGTCCTTTTTTGTCCAGCCTTAAAGCTAAGCTGGGGAATGAGGATTGGCAAGCACCAGTTTATCTGCTTTCAGGAAACATTATTCATGTTGCACCTCCATGAGCTTGCCTTGAGGACAAGCTTTGAGGCAAGCGGTTCAAACATTGAAAACAAAGAGGTGATCGTGGTAATAGTGGGTAGAGATTACCTGAAAGAGTAACGTAACCACAGCAACATTTTCTCACCCCACATCATGTATTTCAAGTTCTTGGTGGAAGGAGGGAGAGGCTGGTATGTAAAACACATTGGGTCTCATCACAGTAGCCCCTAAATGCGGCAGTAATACTATTGCAGCTGCATTTAAGGGCTGGCCCTGTTATGGGTTGGGCAATAAGTTGGTGTTTTACCTCCAGCAAACAGCTGGAGGTAAAAATGTCCAGTTACTGCCCATTTTTGGGACTATTACTGGCGGCGCAACTACCACTGGCGGTAATAGCACTTCCCAACCCCATTGGGTCCTATGGAATCAATGGGGAATGGGCAATAACCACCCAACCGCTACTCATGATCCGGTGCAAATAGCAACAGACCAAGTAGCATTAACGCTAATTGCATTGGCGATACCCCGGCGGTATTAACACCAGGATACCGCCTGAATCGTGATGAGACCCAATGACAACTTGATGCGTCCTCCTGCTAAGAAAGGGAGAATTTTTGCACATATTGGCATATCTCCTGGTGAATTAAGAAAAGCAAATGACTTTGTAGACCTTCTCTTGAAGCTAGACGATTGTATTGTTGTGGTGGTGAAGCAAATAGAAGAACTCTGAGAAATGTGGTAGAAGCACTAGGACTGGATGAACTTATTTGCTACAATCTGGCATCACACACTTTTTGGGTGATTTGATCAGGTCCAATCTCAGGTGAACCTTTTTAAGATGTTTGGCCTCATTTGTCCCCACGGGACATAAAGGGGCAAAGGAAATTAAGAGAAAGGGGAATAAATTGAAAGAAGGGTAGGAAGAGGGATTGAGTGACTGGGTATCAGAGAGGTGGACTTAGGATAGGTTAGGTTTTTGTTAACCCAGCACTCTGTTACTAATTCAGTGATATAAACTGGGTGAAATAAACTGGGTGAACAGTGAAAGTGCAATATGGAACAGGATTAGAAAAGGAGAATCCCTGTGAGGTAGAGCAGATTGGGGACTAGGAAACCATGATGATATGCGAAAGAGTATCCCATTACTTGTGTCAGCACAGGAGCAGGCCTATTCTCAAAGGGCATCGTTTCACCCCTTTGCACATGTCAGAGGGATTTCCTGCACAAATGGGATGTGCTTTTGAAGACACAGAAATTAGGGTCATCCTCCTATACCTGTTGAGAAGAGAGGCAACGTGGTCAGGGGTTGGTGGGGGGTGGTAAATCATGGCAGGGTCTATTTTAACCTGAGATGTCACACTTACCTTTTCATCTCACAAACAGGGATGGAAATGCTTTTTTTAGTATTTCACAGAGATGGCCCGTTCATTGCCCCCCTTTGTGAAATGTGCGGCCATCAACCATGTGGTTGCTGATAGACTGTGATACATTAGAGTAGGGAACGTGCTCCCGACATTACTGGATGCAAAGGGCTGGACAGTGCATTTTTTGCGCCACTCTACAGCCTCGCCTGAAATACACAGATCACCATTGAGAATAAAATGACCTGTGCATTTCAGCAATGAGCATAAATGAGAAAAGCACATCCTCTGTTGTTTTTTCTTCAATTTACTCTCTTTTTAGAATCTGGCTGTTCACCACAATGAGGTCCTGGGCAGGATTGTGACTGGCAGAGATGCAGGTATTGTTCGAGTAGCAGGTCATCCCATTTTGCCCTGGGGATTGGTAGGGAACAGAGCTTGCCTCTGCCTTGGACACGCAGTCTTCACCTCACTGGTGGAGGGCTTTGGATAGTCAAGTCTCCCAACAGAGGTCCAACAAAATACTTCCTAGGGAGTTTGTTCCTTTTTTAAAAATTATTACCGTTTCACATAGCCGCATATTTCAACAGCTTTAGGTTAAGTACAATACAATACAATTGGCTAACTGTTTATCACAGTCAAACACAATAAATCAGTTAAAATTCCAAAACAGTATTCCCACTGCCTGTCACAATTTTGCATTAGTGCACTAGTACACAGTACAGTACGTTCACCCAGACCCAACCGTCAACAAGGAAAATCAAAGCGACTTTCCCAGGACATTATTACAGACTCTCCAGAATACTAGCTATCTTCCTCCCCAAAAGAGTGAAAAAGATGATACAAGGCTCATTGCCCCCCCATGAATAAGGTCCAAGTGTCCTCAGCAATAAGGTCAGGGTTTATGCCCACGGCCACAAATGCCACCCTCCCATAACTATACAAGAAAGCACAATGGATTAACAAATGCTGGACCACCTCCAGAGCACCACAGCCACAGAGACGGCACATCCGGGCAGGTCTAGGAATGTTTAACAATGCCCCAGTGATTTCAAAATTCTTGTCAGAATTAGTTTTGAGTTTAAGGTAGTCCCAGACCAATGAGTTACCCAAGAATTAGTTGATGTAATTAAGTGGCAGAGTTGTGCCATGTATTGCTCACGGAAATGACTGTAGACAACCCCTTTCATGACAGTTTTAAACTAGAGAAATGGCCAACTCAAGGTAGCACCCAGAACCAGAGCCAACCATTTGTTTTCAACCGTGACCAAACTGTGGATGACACTGCGCTGCATGTGATGGATTTTGCTACTGCAGACGCGATAGAGAGCAGAGTTCAGAGTACCAACCTCTGCATTGGCAAGTTGCCAAAGGAGATTTAGGAAGGACAACTGGAGAATTGCCGTGCAAGAAAAAAATGCCAAACTCCAAGAGTATGGTATGGACAGGGATCCGAGTGGGAAGCCGGAGCAACCTCTTAAGTAGGAAGGATTTCAATTTGAACACTCCCACCATGTTACGGGTCTGCCAGAGAGTGGTGTTATAAATTAACATGGGGCTGATCTTTGCCAAGAATATTTTGACCAAAATCCCTAGGGAGTAACCTCCTCCCAACCGGGCCATTTTTCCCAAGGCCCTTAAGGCTTTGGAACACCTAAGTCTGGTGTTATCTAGGTGATGACTGCCACGTAGGCCCCCATCAAAGAGGACACCCAGATATTTTTTACTCTTGGACAACCTGAAGTGTTTCCTCCTCCAAATGCCAAGGTATGGTGATCTGCCTTCGACCAAAAGGGTGGAATACCATCATTATTATTATTATTATTATTATTATTATTCTGGTTTCAGAAATATTGATCACCAAATCCAGGGCATCAGAATAACACTTCAAGGATTCCAAGGCAGCCTGGAGGTCAATGGGGTTTAAATCCAACAAGATAATATCATCAGCAAACCCCATCAATTGGATGGGGAAATCGCCCAATTTAGGGGGTATCGAAACAGGATTCACCAAAGCCGCTCCCATATCGACAAGATTTAGTTTGAACAAAAGATGAGCCAATCTACATCCTTGCTTCAGGCCACGTAACTTGGGGATCCAGGGAGTGGTATTTTCCAGTTGGTCCAGCCGGACTTTAATCTGAGTATCAGTATGAAGGTGTAACATCATAGCCAATTAACCTGCGGGGATGTTCCAAGCAGAACTTTTGCACCACAGTTTATTGTGGATAACCGAGTCAAACGCTATGCTATAATCGATGAACGCAGTGTAGACTGTACACTTTCGGGTAAGCCAGGCCTACTGAATGACGGTTTGAAGGGCAAGGGAATTGGTCATTGTGCTAAATCCCTTTTGAAATACAGTTTGGTTGGGCTTCATAAGGTTAGCTGTCACCACCCAAGCCCAAAGTTCATCGAGGAGGATACAGGCAAAGATTCTAAAGGATGCATCAAGCATTGCGTGGAGGCAGTAATTACCCGGGCTTGACACGGGCCCTTTTCTTCTAGACAGGCACAATGATGCTATCACACCAGGAAGATGGAATAACCTGTGCTTCACTGATCCGTCGGAAAAGACAGTGTAGTGCAATAGCCCAAAGATCAGCATCCTTCTTGATAATCGTGCTAAAAATGCAATCAGGGATCAGGGGCCCTAGAAGACTTGCTGCCTGGGATAATCTTATGATATTGATATTGATATTGATATTGATAGTTTATGTCTATCGTGCTCGTACATAAGTGTTTCAGAGCGCAACATGGCAAGGGAGGGGAACAGGGGAGAACAAAACAGCGATCTTACTAGGCCCAGTGACATTGAGAACAAGCAAGTGCATGGGGAGGGATAGGGGAAAAGTGCATGGAATGGAGGAGAAGTGAAAAGTGTGAAGCAGAGGAGAAACAGATCAATAATAATACATAAATAAATAATAAAGGCAAAAAACAGTGGTAGTGCAGCCAGCAATTTGCAAGTGCTAGGTTTAAGGCAGCAGAGAGGGTAGGTCTGATAAGTGCAGTAAGAAAAAGGGGGTGCTGTATGGGTACAGATACAGACACCAGTGCAAGGGTGGCCCGGAGGCAGTGCGGGAGGGTGGCAGAGTGAGCAGGTACCTGGGCACGGAGGACAGAGGGTGGCCAGGTGCACGGTGCGAAGAGAGAACAGATCAGCAGGGCAGAGGGGGAGTGAAGGCACAAGAAAAGAGGAAGGTCTTGAGGTGCTTCCGGAACCAGAGATGGTTCTCCTCAAGTTTTAGAGTGGCAGGGAGGCTGTTCCAGAGGGAGGCCCCAGCCAAAGACAGAGATCTAACCCCAGCTTGTTTCTTTGAAAAATGACTGACCCTGAGGGAGTTAGAGGTAGAGGAGTGAAGACCTCGAGAGCGGAGGTATTTGCGGAGGGATAGCTGAAGGTATTTTGGACCCAGGCCCCAGAAAGCCTTCTGGACAATGCAGAGGGTTTTGAATACTTGCATCCACAGAGAGCCAATGGAGAGATTTCAGAGCTGGAGAGATACTATCCAAGGGCTTGCGGCCAAGGACAAGTCTTGCAGTCCTGTTCTGGATTAGTTGCAGAGGGCGGAGAGTAGAGGCAGGCAGATTTAGAAAGAGGCTGTTACTATAGTCCAACCTAGAGAGAACTAGACCTTGGGATAGACCTTGGGATACCATGAGCTTCTGGGGGAAGGAGAGGAAAGGCAGAGTACCGCTGAGGAGGTGCAGTAGGAAGTTTTACTTTTTAGAGACCTCAGAGATGTGGGCGTAGAAGGAAAGGGTGGAGTCAAAGATGACACCGAGGTTCTTAGCCTCGCAGATGCGGGTAGGAGGAGGGCCAAGGGAAGCCGGCCAGAGAGTGAGGGGAAAGGATGGTGAAGGTGTGCTGATGAGGAGGATCTCTGTCTTGCTGGCATTCAGACAAAGATCATTGGCGGCACTCCAATCTTGAATGGCAGTTAGGCAATCAGAGATGAGTGAGGGAGAGGAGGTGTCTGAGGGCAGCCTGAAAATGAGTTGAGTGTCGTCAGCATAGCACTGGAAATTTGAGTAGAAAATGGCAATGCAGAGGGTGAGAGTTGCCAGGTATTGGTTGAAAAGCCAGGGCGAGAGGTTAGGCCCCTGGGGAACACCACAGGTAGAGAAGAAGATAGATGATAGGAAGGACACAAGTTGGACCTGGGAGGGTCGATCAGAGAGGAACGAGGTCACCCGGC
Source organism: Ambystoma mexicanum (assembly GCF_040938575.1). Taxonomy (NCBI): domain Eukaryota; kingdom Metazoa; phylum Chordata; class Amphibia; order Caudata; family Ambystomatidae; genus Ambystoma; species Ambystoma mexicanum. The sequence continues at coordinate 263,448,666 of NC_090935.1, read as the reverse complement.
GAGAGCCAGATCAGTGATACCCAGGTTTTCACAGAGACGGTTGAGCAGGATGGTATGGTTGACCGTGTCAAAGGCAGAAGAGAGATCGAGGAGGATGAGGACAGAGAGAATGTTACAGTCAAGGTTGGAGAGCAAATCTTCGCGGATGTTCGGGAGAGCAGTTTCCGTGCTAATGGCAGCTCTGAAGCCAGACTGGTGGTCAATGAGACAGCCAACAGACTTGGAATGAAGGTTGAGCTGAGAGATGGCCGACTTTTCCAGAAAGGGATTAATGGAAATTGGGCGATAGTTAGCTGGACAAGAAGGATCAGCTGTGGGTTTTTGACAAGAGGATGCAAAATGGAGTGCTTCATACGGGAGAGGAAGGATCCTGAGGCAAAGGAGTGGTTGCAAAAATCAGCAAGGGCCGGAGTGAAGATGTCAATGTGGTCCTTGATGGTTTTAGAGGAACAGGGATGAACCTGTTTTGATGAGATATCCTTATGGGCGAGGAGGTACTGCCATCTGCCCAAAGAGCCATAAATGGCAGCCACACTTACCACTCATCCACCCAATGTGTTCATAATATGCTCAACCCACTCGTTGGAAGACCGCGCACAGGTTGGTTACCATCAATTGCCTTAAAATATTCATGCAGGTTATTGGAGGTGGCAAGATGAAACAAAATGCCTCCAATGGGCGCATTCAGAAGCACACCAATGTCATTTTATCCATGAGCGGTAAGTGCTCTTGGCTTTTTTCAACCAAAGTGCATTCACTGAGGGATCCAATATCGTGCCAATAATGAGGTGCAATTTGAGGCGCAAGGCCTACCTCTTGTTGACAACAACACTGTCGTAAAGATGGTGACGCAATAGTGGTATGGCTGGTCACTTCGAAATTGGTTTGATCATGGGAAAACAGATAATACAGAGGCATAATGCCTGGTGAAGCCCTGCTGCAGGTCTGAATTGCCTGAAACTCCCTCAACAGGGAAGCCCCTTCAAGTGCAACTTCTTCCCTTGAGCTGATGGGAACAACCAACTCGCAAGCCACCTGGACACCGTCTCCATACTGGTCGAATTTTCTTCAGAGTGCTGTTGGCGGAAGTCCCATCCAACCTGACCAGACCGTGACGGATTATTTCAAAAATATAGTGTGAGTTCTCACCGTGCAAAACCAATCTCTTAGTTAAAATAATCTAATCCAAACTATTTTAACCTATTTAGAACTGCCTCCTAGAATCGTGTCATTCTGTCATCTTTAAACCTGAAAACTGTCATCTGTCATTCTGAGCTTTCAAATTTCAAAATCCGAAAAACTACCTTTACTAAATCGGCTGTATCTCCGGAACCATTTGTGCTAGGAGCGACTTGCTACCCCTTATAGTGCCTCCCTAATTGCGCTCGACGCACGCTACTAAATTTTCCGCGATTTGACATTTTGCTTAATTTCAGCCACGTGTAAAAATATTTGTCCTTGCTTTCCTTTGCTGAAATTCGTTTGCAACCTGACAATCATTCATAGAGCATTGCTAACGTGATCCTGAACTAATACAAAGTAGCCATCACCTACCCTGAACCTCCTATAGGGAATTTAAAGCATTTTTCACATATTTTTCACTTAATTGCAACCACATCAAAGTATATTGCCTGTGTTTAAAACTCCTACCTGCTTTCCTCTAAGCTTGCTAGGGGGGAACTGAATTATAGTTGATTGCATTCCTGAGAATTGTGTGCTTGCCTTCCATCTCTTTACCTTGCATAAAGGGGGGGTGAATTGTCAAAGAAAAGTGATTACATTAACTTTTGTTGAAGTCATATCAAGTTTATTTTCTGTACTGCATTTTCATTCATTATTGCATTGTCCTTGAAGCCATAAAAGCATTCTCAGCTACTTCATCCTCTCTATATCACTTCTAAGCCATCAAAAAGAGTGTACCACTGTAACATTATCCATTGTTGATCACTATCATCTTCACAAGTGTGCTATCAAATATTAATTTACTATAAAAGTGTGATATATATATATTGTTTAATTTTCAAATAAACCTTTCAATTTGCAAAACAAACCTACTTCTTGGCTCAGTGGGGTCAGGGGGATTCTAAGAGAGGGGTGTTATATAAGGGTTGTCATCCAGAGTAAACGAACTGGACATAAAAATATATCAATAAGGGTTTCTCTCAGCATCCCAGACTAGGCATTGACTTAGCTGTAGTGTTGAATTGAAGTCGCTTACAAGTGCATTCAGGTTTCCTAGGAGACTAAGCACAGGGAGTTTCGGGCACCTTCCTCACATCCTGTCCACCTGTTTACCAGTCCCAGAGAAGGTATTTAAACCTTGGGAAGTCTGAAAGACATCCCTGTGCCACTGCACTGAAGGTGCTGTGTGACACACAAGAAAAAGTTGATGCCTATTGAGTTTGTCTAAAAACTCCATATCCACAGAACACAAAAGTAAAACACACATCAGAATACATGAAAGAGTGGGAAACAAAAAGCTCACACTGTTTCCAGGAAAACTTTAAAATCCTACAAATCCAGCAAAGTTGCTGGGGGTCTCAAAAGGTAAGGGAAATTAGCACATTCTTGAGGATTCTCCCCAACAGTTATCACAGAGTATTGATTGATTACATCCATGAGACCTCCCTTCTCAAACAAATGTGAGTGGCCACAGGAGTTCCAACTTATAAACTGAGCTAAAGATTCTGAATCCCCTTTAGTTCCACCAGCCTGGCTAGCCAAGCTCAGTGGTTCTCTTCTCCCGATGGGCCACCACAGGTCCCCATATTGTGTGGCAAACTAGGGACAACGGGAAGTGGGTTACCATGGGCGGACACACCTATGGGTCCCCCACTTTGCTCCGCCAGCAGATATCTTTTGCTGTACACTGAGTCAATTGCGGTACACTCATAGCCGAATCTGTTAAGATGGTCAGAGTACTCCACCATAAAAGCCAGTGTGTCCTTGGAGTGAAAGTAGACCACTGAAGTGGTGTTAGTAGAAAGCTCACAAAGATCCACCATTTTAATATCTTCACTACGTAGGGGGATAATGCAGTGGAATAGCTGAAGCAACTGTGCTCGATTCAAATGGTAATCATCTGTCTCCCTAAAAAGCCATTGAAACAACAACGCCTTTGAATCATAACCATCAGCAATGTGCTGGGGTCCCTCAGAACACCCTTAGGGCCTATTCACACGAGCGTGAGGGAGGGGGACTCCATACTCACCCACAGTTTGAGCAGAGGAGTTCGCAACTATGCTTATCACTGGAGGGGGATCAATTTTCACAGGAGAAGCTGGATGTAGGCATGAGATTGGTACAGAAGAAGTAACTCCAGATGTGGAGACAGGCATACAAATTAGGTCAATTACTGAAGGACCAGACTCGATCTACATAAAGTCCTAAGAGACCGCACAGTTACAAAAGGGTAAATCATCTCTAGGGGCAGCAAGCACCGGGCCTTGCCCTGTGGGCAAGAGAAAAATGGGCAATGGAGCAGCAGATAGCATCTCATAAGAGGCAGTCGCCAATACATTTTCTCCTTGTTTTGTTGTTAAGGGCTTTGTACATTAATGCCTGGCTAACTAAATTATGGGGACGGCACTTTGGATGGTTCACTGAAGGTATAAGTCCCCCCATGGAATCGATATTGGGGGGGGTTGGGTGCTGCAATGGAGGGGTAGGATGAGCCTGCAGGATGGAACTGTTTGTAGAAGTTACAATGGGAGGGGGCATAGGTGTCCGCATCTCACACCAGTATATGTTTCGTAATTATTTCAATAACCCCCAAGTCCAACATCTTGGCAATTTCTTCTTTGATGGTGTCCTTAATGTTGTCAGGCATCCAGCGAATTGTACTCTTCCCTGGTTTACCTTCTTCAGTGTGGATGTCATGGATGCACCAATCGATCTTTACTGGTATCAGGGACAACAGTCCTGCAATCTGGCCCTGCTTCTGGCAGTCTTGCAATTGCTGCTCAATAAGGTCTGGGGAGATCTGGACTCACTCTATAGACCCACCAGTGGACTTGGTGTGCAACAAATATCAGGGGTGATCTGTTTCCTCCTCGGTCTCATCATCAGGGACCAGAGCCACTGATGCTTCTGTCTTGGTTTCTTGGTATCAAGGAGGTAGATGACTTCACTGATTTGCTCCAGCACCACAACGGTCAAAGCCCACTTGGAGTGTATTCATGTCAGTCATGGAAGCCTTCTGGTGATGCCAGTGCTCCATGAGCTCCAGACTAGTCTTCAGGTTCTGGGTGCTCTGTTCCCTGTACTTGGCCATTCTTGATCTGAGAACAAGGAGGTGATTCAATATGTCATGGGAAGGAGTTTGAGGCTTACATTCCATCCACCCCACACTTCAATTAGCAAGCCCTAAACAGGGTGACCAAACAGGAGCTTGTAGGGGCTCGTAGGGGCTGAACCCAACTTTGGTCTGTGGCACATCCCGGTTGGAGAACAGCAGGCATGTATGAAAGATATCCGACTTTCTCCTGAGAAGCTCTTCCAAGGTGTCTATCATGCCCTTCAAGGTCTTGTTGAACCACTCAACAAGCTGATTAGTTTGGGGGTGAAAGGCTATGGAGAGCTTGTAAGTTACTCCACACCCAACCCACATTGCCTTCATATATGCAGATATGAATTTGGATCCCTGTCAGAAATCAACTCTTTAGGCAATCCTACACAAGATAATATGCCTATGAGGGCCTTTGCCACCAAAGGGGATTTGATGCTCCTCAAAGGTACAGCCTGAGGGCACTGGATGACGTGGTCCACCACTACCAGAATGAGGAGGTTTGGGGATCCAAAGGAACCACAATGGCCATACCTATTCTCTCAAAAGGCCTCCACACTACTGACAGTGGAATTAAAGGGCCCTTGGTGGCTTTTGCCAGCCTTGCTGGATTCTTGGAAAGTGTGGCAGAAACAAATGCTTACACTTCTTCTCCCATCTGGGGCCAGAGAAAAAGGGCAGACAGTGTGTCAGCAGTGTTGGTCATTCCAAAATGACCTGTACAGGGATTGTTGTGAGCCAATTACAATAGGAACCTCAAGTGGCATTGGGAGACTGCCAACCGCCAGCTGGCCCCTGCCTCAGAATTCTTGGTGTCACTGTGCAGGAGACAATTCTCCCAGTACACCATGAGCATGCCTGGGGCTTCTGCTTGTGCCTGTTTCCCTGCCTGCTCGCACATAACTGCCAGAAATGGGCTGTCACACTGGCCTTGGTAAATGTCAAACTGACTGGGCCCCCGGGTAAGGACAAGTCACTAAGTTCTGGCAGGCCATTGTCATCTGAAACTACTGTGTCCTCCATTCCAGGTAGTAGTTCTCTACCTGTAGACAACCCAGATGTGAATGATTCCAATTCTACCGCAGTGGGCATCACAGTGACCCCTGCGCTTTCTCCAGCCGAAGCAGGTGCTCCTGTGGACTTTGTATCTGCAGGCATGGGTCTTTCGCTATCCTTAGCTGGAAGTGCCCCTAGGCAATGCTGCTTCCTTGTCCCTAGATCCAATGATCACAACAATGATTCTGGCATCAGGCGTGTCATTCCTCTACAGATAGTTACTGGAATTGCATCTATTTCAATGCTACAGAGCTGAGAGGTTTCACTCCTCCAAATGTACTTCACGATAGACAGTGGGCATTGGATAAGACTATAAAACCCCTAGCTAGCTTTGGAGGTCCAGGAAGAAGCTGCATCTCTCACATCCACTGCCGTCAGAAAATGATGATGTTCACAGCAAATAGAAGGCATGACAGTAGAAGGTCCTACTTTCTCCTAAGGGGTTCCTCTAAAGCACCTATCATGCTCTTCATTGCACGGTTAAACCTCTCTACTAATCTATTTGGCTGTGGATGGTAGGCAGTTGAGAACTTATGTCACTCCACAGTTTTTCCACATGGCCTGCATGTAGTGGGACATAAAATTGGTTCCCCTGTCAGAGATGACTTACTTAGGAAAACCTACCCTGGTAAAAATACCAAGCAGGGCCTTAGCAACAGCAGCATCACAAAATGAGGGGGCTCTGTTGCTGTTTATGAAGGAATGGTTGTAATAATATATCATTATTTTGCTGGTACTGGGCCCTCTGTTGGAGACCCAGTACCTATCCCACTCAGAGACACTAGGGTACATTCAACCAGCCCCCGACCTAGTGGAAACTCATCATCTAAATTGCCCACACAATCAAACTCATCCTCTTCTACCTCCCCCATGCGGGTAGCACTCACTACAGTGGGCTTGGGTCTACCCTTGCAGGCATGCCCTCTACCACTCTCACATCCTCAAAAGATTGGAGGTTTTTTAGCAGTCCATTTTTCTAAACCTTCTCCACATAGGTTGTCCCCTTGTTTCTCATAACTCATGCAGCTCTCCTTCATACAAGGTGGATGCAGAGTTCATTTGATGTGAAATGATAATTCATTTATAATGGGCATGTACAGAAGTGTTTCTTGTGCCATTCAGGTTGTACAGGTTTAATAACGAAAATTTCAGGGGGGAGAGGGGAAAGTGTAAGGGAGAGGGAAGAGGGGAAGTGCAATCAGGGCAGCATTGCTCTCAGTAATTGAGGCCAGGGCAGCCGGCTCTGGGTAAGTGTAAGGAGGCTGGAGACTGTTGGGTTACAGTTATAGTCCCTAAGCGCACAGTAGTTGATGCCAAGAACCAGGGTAAAAAATATAAACATTTCCAACGTGCAGTGAAGCTAACATTAACTGCATGTTTCTTCTTTGATTTACTAAGCTGTAGTCATAGTCGTTTAAATTACAAACTGCAGCCATCAGGCGACAAAAGGACTTCTTTTTCTTGGAGGAGTACACGAATGAATAGTAGTAAAACCACATACCTAGCCTTCCCACTTCTATAAACCATCAGTGGTCCTAATCATAATGGTACAACAGACACAGTTAAGAGAAAAACTGAGGGAAGGCTATACTTGGAAGAGGAGTGTGAATGTGATTCAGTAGCATCCCAAACAGCAATTTACAACACTCCTTAATTTGGTAATATATCTGTGACCTTTTCCAATATGTTAACAATACAGACCATTAAAAACATTTAATTGATATAATAATCAAATTAAAAATACATTTCTTGTTTCCCTTAGAATGAACGTATATCAAAATTATAACTTCCACATTAGTCATAATCAATTAAATATTTTAGCTATGCAGTGTAAGGCCTGTATAAACACTACTGGTACCACTTGATGGTACAGCACATTATGTGAGTTTGTAATATCCACCCACTCTGTGTTTACTACCCATAGGGAGACACAATCCTTTTTGGCCCAGAAGAATACACCAAACCTGGAAGCCGAAACGTCCTAGGGTCCAGCACTACTACTGCTGGTCCATTATACACCTCTGGGAATTTCATGTTCCTGACGTAAACCGAGGATTGGTCACCAATAGATCTCAAACAAATGAACAATTATATAGGACCTGTCTTGACATTGTAAGGACAAGTGTACCTCACCCATATATGTCTGTGCACCATTAATCAACGTCCACTAGACTTGTCTACCTTTTTGTTGCAGTCGAAATCTAGTGTGGCATTTTTTGAAGTTGATGAAAATGTACTCACCTTTACGTTGTTGTTGTTTTTGTTGTTCTTTTTATTCTATCACCTACGTTATGATGGTATGTAAATATATGTGAAAAACCTATCCCTACAATTCAGATTTTTTTTATACTTATACTGCAGAATACACTTGAGACTTATGCTCTAATGCTATCTGCTTTTTTACAAATATATAGAACATCTCACTTTGTTTTCTTGCTGTCCTGTTAGGAGAAGCTTATCCTGACAATATTGTGTACATATGTGCAAAGTAATATGTTTGTCATTCTCACCCCATAGGATTCTTTAGACTACATCACTAGTATGAACCACCAGTGATTTTTTATAACACCACAATTATTTAGCTGTAAACAGTAACATACAACATCAATAGTATGTTCCAACTTTGTCTGGTGGCTACCACCTTTTGTGATATACCTTATACCTCAGCCTTAGGTTCCACCTCTAAGGGCTGCCCCTTCAGTTTACATATGCACTGACCCCCACAGGCACCTCATCAGAAAGCGAGGGCGAGCTTGCACCAATGCCAACTACCACCATTGCATGTGAACAGAGGAAGAAATCCGCCCCCAGCAGCCAGGACCCTGGAACCAGCGACAACAGACTGGAGCATACAGTCTCAACCGCCCATCCCCTTCGCCACCACCATACACTTATCAGCCAGAAAAGGAAGTCCAAAACATCTTCCGTCAGTCATCCCCAGCTAACAACAGCAGCATTGGCTGATGCGGCATGTCATCCAAGAATACCTGTCATGAAGCCAGCGCCTCGAGTCGTTGTAACGGCGTCACCAGACATGAACATGCCTGGAGACCTGCATTCCCCAGCCCTGAGCATGCCTGCAGAGCCACTATCCCCAGTCCCAGGCATGCCTGACCTTCAGAACTCATCAACACCCACCCATCTGCCAAACATGGAAAGTCCAATGGCTGATGCAAGGGCATGCGGCAAAGTAGAGGCCACTGGGCCCTGAACCAATGGCAATGTCCCCCAGGATGAGGAGCCTGTATTTAGTCCATCAGGGCCCTGCAGCCCACCACCCATGCCACTGCCAGGACTCCCCCACATCTGAGATATTGAGGGCCAGCTCACCCGTACCGAGGAGCGGCAGGAAGGCTTGCATGCCCTTGTAAGCCATTACCTGACTGAAGCCGAGCTCACGAGGCAGTCAATGCAGGATCACACACGCAACACTTCACGCATGCTAGGCCCGGCGACTGAGGCTGTTTACCAACTGGCCCGAAGAGTGCGGGAGGAGAATGAGGTCATATCCTCGATGGCTGAATCCATCAATTTGCTGGTCACTGCTATAGACAAACAATGGCATATCATCACGTCACCAGTGGATTCCGCTAGTGCGTCGCCAAGCACATCAACCGAGGGGAGCCCTGTGCAGTGCTCCCAGAGACTTACCCGTTTACAGGGGCCTGAACCACATGCACCTAAGAGGGGCCGCTAATAGGCCTTGGACACCAGTGCGTGGCGGAAGTAGTTGTTGGGGAAGGGATGTTGGGGTAATGGTGGATGCAACAGTGGACTTGGGGGTGGGGTTTGTGGGGTGGGTGGGTGCTATCGGATCTGGGTTGCGGACTGGGGGTGGGTGTGTTGGGGCATTGGTTGTGGGGACGTTGGGGTTTTGGGAGTGTGTACATTCACAAGGGGATATATGTGTATGTTGAAACAATGTTGTGGTGTACATAGTAGAGCAGACATCAATACACTGGTGTTGCAAAGAAACATTTGTCTGGACATTCTTTCTTGTGTGTATACGTTATTTTATTATGCACAGTGCCCATCACCCAGTGTGACCCACGTCCATTCCCATGTCTGCATGATTACATCAAAAATAATTTGCAACCAATGCTTGTTGTGTGGCCTGTCCATCATGGCCATGGTGTTGTTGAGGGATTCCATCATCATCATTATCATCATCATTATCCTCCGGTGGCATCATGTCCATGTCCGGGGGAAGGGGTACATTACAACAGATGCACATGTTGTGCAACATTGCACACACCATCACAATTCTCCCCACCCTCCCGGAACCATAGATAAGGGCACCCCCAGACCTGCTAAGGCAGCGGAACTGGCTCTTCAGCAGTCAAAATGTCTGTTCGATAGTCATGTGAGTCCGTGCAAGGGAGCGATTGTAGGCCTCTTCGTCTGTTGCGTGAACGCCTGATTGGGGTTAGCAGCCAGCCAATCAGAGGATACCTGCCATCACCTGCATGTGAACAAGAGAAAGGGTACCTGTGATGATTTGGTTCATTTGTTGTTGTCACAGGCTGTACGATGATGACCACAATGATGGACAGAGACAATTGATGACACGAAAGTGCATGCTGATTCTCATCATCTGTTGTTCACAAGATGTACGTAGGCCTGCTATTTTGTTGGGTTAGTTGCTACAGTCGCTGACACATGGCACATGGAATGGGTACCTGCACAGGCACAATTAATGTCAGGCTGACACTGTGGCCTCACCTTCATGGTATCAGTTGACAATGTGAGAGGAGTGTGCATTCTTAGGGTGGAATCACAAATATGCGGTGTCTCATCGTAGGGATACAGGGCTTGCAACCTCATGTGTGTGCTCATGGCATGTATGTTGGGAAGGCTACGGTAGGTAGGTCCACTTCCACTTTGGACTGTGGGTTCCTTTGGCCTACTCACTCCCTCTGCACTTCTTTCCCTTCCTGGTTGTGTTTATATGTTTCGGAAGGGTTCACGGTGCATTAATTCATGCAGTGGGCACTTGTGATCCAAGATGAAGCAATGATGTGCTATGTACAAACACCCCACATGGCCCACCCAGCAGACAGGTTCCCAGTGCTGGCAACAAAGCCCCCCCATCATTGCCTCACATGGCCCACCCAGCAGGCAGGTGCCCAGTGCTGGCAACAAAGCCCCCCCAATCATTACCCCACATGTCCAACCCAGCAGACAGGTTCCCAGTGCTGGCAACAAAGCCCCCCCATCATTGCCTCACATGGGCCACCCAGCAGGCAGGTTCGCAGTGCTGGCAACATAGCCCCCCCAATCATCAACACCTATACCCCTGTCGCCAGACTCACCCAACAGCCATGTATGAGTTCCGGCATGTTGATCCATGTAGTGGGGCAGCGTGGATTTCCTCAGGACCATTGCGTCGTGTGTGGAGCCTGGGTATCTTGTAGAGCAGTGTATTATTATTTGGCTGGCATCACACACCATCTGTACATTCAGCGATTGGTACTGCTTTCTGTTGCGGTACACCACCTCCACGGCATGCTGCACCAACAGCTCAACATGTGTGCAGTCTATCGTATCAATGACATTGGGCATGCCTGCTATTGCATGGAATGCAACTTTGGTCACATCGACCTCCACTGCATTCCGTGGCATGCTTATGTGGTCACGTATATATTTGAGGAGTGCTTTGAGTACCTAAGTGAGCACACGAGAGAAGCAGGGTTGTGATATCCCGTGCAGTTGGCCCACTGTGTGCTGATAGGTTTCTGTTGCCAAGAAGTGGAGCACACACACTACCTTCAGCAGGCTGTCCAGATGTTGATGACGGTCACAAGGTCATTGTGTATGAGGTCCACTAGTGTGGTGATGGCATTCCTGTCCAGGTGGTACAGGGTGTGGATGTGTGCAGGGGTTAGGTTGTGTGGGCTGGCCCGTTGCTGGGGAACTGGTGGCAGCCTGCGAGGCACAATGGCCTGCACATCGGGTATGTGCTGTCCCCTTCTCACCCTCCTTCTCCTCCTGTGCATTTGCTGCATGGCCTGGCTCACTGCCTCCTCATAGAGTAGCTGCTCATACATGTCCTCCTGTTCCAGCAGGGCTAGTGCTAGTGGTAGCATTTTTGCTTTGGGAAGGGTGTGGTGTGTGGGCTGCCTTTATGCTGTGCCTGGATTGGTATGGTATCCACCTGTGTTAATTGTGGCCACCTGTGGCAGGTTTCTGCACACCAGGTTCCTGTTAACGCCAGTCCTGTGACGCCGTGTTAACGACATCCTTTTGGGCATTGTTACTGGTAAGTGCATGCCTGTATTTACATGTCCGTGCACCTCTGAATGTGCACTTGTCTACGGCATTCCAGTGTCACTGGCACTGCTGGCATGTGTCAGGGCTGATACTGGCAAGGGGTAAGCCGGTCACCTTCACGGGTCATAATGCTCCGGTTCAGCAAATGATGCCGGTATTCCCTTACCGGTATCATTATTACTGGACCGGCAACCTTGTAATGAGGCCCTTTGTGTGATAAATTGATTCCTGTGGAGACCATGATCTCCAATCAAAAATGAATGATAATTGATGTTCCAACCTTTCAGATGTGCATGAGAAAGTAAGCTAAAATAGCCACTATAACTCTGCTTTTGCTGCTGTGGAAAATGAAACCCAGCCCAAATCAACTAAGCCTGTTAGCAAAGGCCTGATTTGGAATATTTGAAGCGTTCTATAATATTGGTGTCCCAGAAAGACTACCTTCATGGAAGAGCACAGGAGATATATAATATGTGCAAGATATATGAGTGATACGACAGGCATGAGAATCACTCTCCACATTTTCCCTTTTGATGAAATGATCTTTGAAAAGTTGACAGCTTGAGGACCATCTTTTGAAATCTTTCAGAAACCCTGCAAATTGAATTGTCTGTAATGGGTAGATTTCTGATTTTTCCAAGTTCAAACTGAATACCTACCCCTGCAGGAAGAAGACTGTTATTTTTACGTGAGATATCACCTCCTCTGTCAACCTCTCATACCCAGAATGTCATCTAGGTAAAGTAACATGAAATACTTGCACTAGATAAAAGAGCTTTGTCAATTATCATGTTTTGGTGCTAGACAAACTAAAGAAAAGAAAGGAGAACCTGTAAAAAATAAGAAAGACGTAGTGAAATTGAAGATATGTGTTGCTGGACACAAATTGGATCTGTCATATTTAAACTCACTGGTAAATTGACTGGCATCAACACATCTCTCAACAGTGTAATCATCCACATCTTCAAATTATGGTACAATGTATACTTGTTGACGTTGCTCAAGTTGATCAAAGGGCTAAATCCTTTCTCCCAATGTATACTTGTTGACGTTGCTCAAGTTGATCAAAGGGCTAAATCCTTTCTCCCGCTTCCAAGTAGAACATTGTGATCACGATGCACTGCCGAGGCTACAAGTTGTTCTAGTCCTCTTTCCTATAACAAAACCTGTACCTTGATGAGTGAGTACAGGATGCTCCTGGAAAAAAAACTCATTTCTCTGCAAGAATGACATTATACTGGGGTCTCAGCAGAAACTAGTACACATCCTTATGCTACTTCGAATTCACAGACGTCCTCTGAAATAAAAGTTTTGTAAATAAATATCTTATCCTTCCCCCAATTCTCTGCCTATCAAAGCAACCAATCATGTGATATCAGACCATTACCTACTTTGGTTAAACATTCCGCAGCTCTTGTTCTCCTGGAACGTCTGTTCCTAAAGTACTGTTCCCACCGGGAAAAGACAGTGGGTTTGGAGCATTGGAATTCCCTTGGGACAAAGCATTGCCTTGCAGGGAGACCTATGAATCTGAGAAATCAGCTGATAGACCGGTCTTTACCATGGCTAGCCTTCGCACACACCCACACTGCAAATGACCTTCTGAGGGACACATTGGCTTGATCCAATATCGTGAATATATTGACAAACATCCTCAAGTCCTTGACAGGAACATCCCCACACAAATGTAGCCCAGCTGTGGAAACGCGTTTGGATTTAGCAAGGCCCCTAAGCTTTGGCATTATTTTCAAACTGATTTCCTTTCTCCTATCACTTATTGGCATCAACCTAAAAACAAAGGGCCCACTGAGCCCAGATGATGATTTCGTCAGCATCCAGGGATTAGCCAAAGCTTTCTGGCTAGATTTTGGTTGACGTATTCTACTGCCTACCCTGACAAGTGAACCATATTTACCCACTCATTTTGTCAGAACTGTTCCATATTTGGAAAAGAAAAACACAATTTTTGAGTGTACTGTAGGGTCTGTGTGGACACCCCATACTCATTCTTCTCCTGGTGGTATGCTCATTCTGCCTCTGAAGTGGCACCTGCCTCCCTTGAATTTAAATGTGCTCTAGACAATGAGTCACACATGGCATGACCCAGGCATCATTGTAGACCAAAAAGCCCCTCTCACAAATGTGTCCAATCTTCATAATCCATGTTTATCAAAAACAGTAACAGTTAATTAGATCCCATTAGTTTATCCCTTGAATATCAGTGTGCCTTCTATACACCCACACCCTGTGTGATGTAAGCTCAGCCATGTATTTATTTTATCCAGTAGCTGATTCCCCCCCCATTTCCAGGATATCTAGTAAGCACACTTACCCTTCTTGCAATGAAGGCTCCAATTCTGCTGTGGACCTGGGGTAGTCTGGATGAGGAAATGCACAACACTCTACTCTCTCCAGTGGGACCTCGTTTAGGGACGTAGTGTTCCCAACATCACCAACCTGATCCTCTCATCCTCCTGGTTGTTTAAAGGGCAACTGAGATGTGTTTTGAATGGCTTTCCCTGCTCAGTTATCAAATACATCAGCCACAGCATTTGAGTTATCAGAAAAATAACTCTCAATAGCATTCGCTCCACAGAGGCATTAATGAAGTGCAGGGATGTTCTACTCCATTCATGACCAGCCTCAGGATCTATATTGCATTTTCCAGAACTTGCATTGGTATTGCTGCTCTTTGAATAGACTGGCCCACACTACCTATGTCATTGTTGTTTTCAATTGAGTAATCGAATAACCAAATTGGACAGAGCCCCATCACCCCATTCCTAGATAGCTCCTTTCCTAAAGCTCCAAACGTAAACCATAGCAACCAAAGTGAAATCACCTGCCAGCAGTCCCTCATGCTGGGAGTGCCAATATGTGGCATGGTCAATGTTGGAGCCAGTACATTGCAATACATATACAGTCTTTCCTCTAAACTCACCCCTATGTGGTGGTCCTGTGTTCCATGGAAATCAGATCTGCACAGTTCTACCTGTGTTTCTAGATATACATTTACCCTTGTCCCTGAAATGGATCGTTCATGATATTATCATTCCCCAAGCCACACAGAGTGTACTTATAGCATGAAACAGAACAAGGCCTGTCGATACTCATCTGATTGTCGACATGGGCGCAGTATTGATAGAGGAAGAGGACAGATGTGGAGCTACCTTTAAAGAAAGGTGATTAGTGGAATTGGTGGCTTGAACCAGCACTAAATCTGAAAAAAAGATTATTTGTGTAATATTTCATAGAAGTAAATAAAACGATTGAGCACATTATTACACCTTTCTTACTGCCATGAAAAAGGAACCGAACCATTGAATTGCATAATAAGAGGGTTTCAACCAACACAACATAATTCAATAACTAGCCCTCACATTAGAATATAATACCTGGCACCAGCCGCTGTATACTCCAATCTATAAAAACACCATGAAGTCTCTACTATTGTTTTCTCCAACCAAATCTTGATTTTATTTCTGTCCATGAAGGATATATGCTCTTATGAATAGTTTAAATGACCCCCATTATGACGATTTTTCTTGTCAGTACATTTTTACTTAGTGATATATATTTTGGAGCCCTACCAATAGAATCCACATTATCCAGCAAACATTGTTAGGTAGCGACTGAAGGTGTATGATTCAGAGAACACAGACTATCTGAAATGCATAAATGATTGTTTGCCACTAATTCCATGGGGTAGAATAAGTGGATGCGGGGAAACAGTTCCTCCTCTCTACACTAACTAATGCTTGAGAGCGTGAAAAATAGAATTGCATGGTTTCACACTCCATTTGAGGTCATTCAGGCCAATTACAATTCTTCATTGTCTATTTTCCAGAAAATATTGCAAATATTGATGGTTATGTGACATTGCCCCAGTTTAATATTACTAAAACCTAACACTCTTGCTAAAGAACCTGGCAAATGTTATGGAAAATGATAGCCATCACGTTCACCAGAAGGTTTATTAAAACGGGGTCCGAGTGACAGAGAGAGGTTGCGAAAACATTGAAAAGCACAAGAGAATTGATGGGTTTTGTGACTGAGTCAACACAACAGATGATGTCCCAGAGAATGAAGGTGGAATGGAAGATTGTTTCAACCTTGACAGTATGCACAGACATACATTGTCTGCCAGTTTGGGGCGGGAAATTTAGGCATATAGAAAATTAAAAGCTGGTAGCAGCAGAGGCACTGTGATGTATATTTATGTTTTGAAAAGGATGTCAAGAAATCTGGGCAGGTTCCACAAACGTTTCTGTAAGCGATACAAATAGTTTTCTATGCGTTATTGAGTGGATGGTTAGTCAGTGGAGAAAGCAAATAATACGTGTGAGGCAGTGATGTTTATTTGTGTTAACGATCAATCAGTCTGCCTTATTCTGCATTAGTTGTAGATGATGGTTTTGAACGTGAGGATACTCTAATAATGATAGTTGGAATAATCTAACCTGGATTGCATGAGTTCAGAGAGAGTGATTTGCAGGGAGAGTGAGAAATAAGAAGTATTTGTTATCAGGTTGGAATCCTAGGATTCTAAACATAGAAGAGTGCATAGCCAATGAGATGAAAGCCACACAACAGGTGATTACAGAGAAGGAATGCATTAAAAAAAAAAACATTAACTCATTTTTGAGGCAAGTGTTTATCAAGGAGAAGATATCGGCCATACATTTTTGAATGCAGACGGGTGAGGAGTTAGTGTCATTCTTGAGGCGAACTAGTCGTTGAGTGTCATCAGCATAGGTAAGGAAACGAAATCCATACCATGCAATGGGTGATGCAGGGGATATAGAGGTTAAACAAGATGGGAAAATCTGAGGGTACAAAAAAGGTGAGCAGGTGTGCAGAAAAAAATGAAGGAAAACAGTTAGGTAGAATCTTATAATCAACTGTGCCAAAGGGCTAGAAGAGTTTTTAGAGTGATAGTGCACTCAACAAATTCAAATTGTCATACCACATGGAGATCTAAAATGACCAGGGCCACATTTGTCTAATTATTTGTGATTTTGCAGAGATTAATGACTACTGCAACCAGTGATGCCTAAGTGCCTCAACCTTGATGAAAACCTGCCTGAAATGGGTAAATGAGTTGGTTCTATTGAAAGGGGCCCCTAGGGGTCCCTCGTGCTATGGAAACAAGGCAATAACCATACACGAAAAGATGCGCCAGACACAAGGTTCAAATTCCCAATGCTAGGGTTTATTGCAAGCAAAAGATAGTATCAATTGGCCAATTCTGATCTCACGCCCCGCGACGTGAGTTTCCTAGACCTCGAGGGACGCAAGAGAGCGAATTACGTACATCAGTTACATATATACAAAATGCATATCATACAATCAGCAAAGTCATGTTCAACACCCCTCTTTATTAAGTTCATTTGAACTCGGGATGACGATGGACATATCCGACGAGTATGACGATTATAATGCTTTCGATGTCTATTCTAGTAACAATGTGCAATTAGAAAGTGCAGAGGCATCTTTTAGAACACAGTGGTTCTGTTCTTGGAAGCAAGCTGTACACGGGGGAAGATCCACATTCCAAGCTTTGCTATCTATGAGGTACTATTCGTGTCCTGGGAGCGACACGTTCTAAAGGGTTTTGCGAAGGGGGGCCGTAAGAAAAGCATAATTCAAGCCTTTTACTGTACTATTCTAACATATTCTACCATCGTACAAGACTGGCTGGCAGCTGTGAAGTGATTAAATGCCCTACAGCTTCCTCCCAAGGCTACAGAGAGGGAGCGTGGGCATTCCTCTCTGGGCTACTCATGAGGAGTTTCAGCAAACTCTTCAGTCCCGCGATCTTGTCCTTTCATATTCAGACAACAATGTTAACAGTTGAGCAGAGTAAGCAGAATCCGCAAGAATTGCAAGCTGCAAAGCAGTTTTTAGACAGAAAGCAATGAGCAATGGTTAACAAGCAAAATGGCGATTTTTGCTACATTTAAAATGGCCGCTCGTCGATCAAGCATAGCAGTTTATATTTCTATAATTCGGTGCATAAGACGGTTGGCCCACGGCCATCAAGTTACGTCTGTCATTCAAATGAAGGGTATTCATTTTTCCAGATTGACAAACCCTCCTTTTGGCCATATGCCAAACGTCTTATTCATTCATTGTATCCTCCTCCAATGAGGATAAGTCTGGGGTATCTATGTCTGAACCATCTTCATCATTAATGTCTATCGCCATGAATTGTTTTACTGTTTTTGTTTCCTCAGTGTCTCTGTTATTTCGGCCATGCGTATGTTTTCCTCTCGACACCATGTGCATACATCCCTTAGTACATCCATCAGTTATTTCAGTGCAAACTATTGGTAAGCATTGTATGCAACAGCAGCATCTTATGAATATCCCAAGTACCATCATTATTATCGAAATTAACTTCCATCCCCAAGACCGCAATAATGCCCAAAATCAGGATCCTATCCCCCAACCCCTTCTTCAGTAGAGAGTGTGGAACTTATGATATGTAATTTCCGGATCGCTTTAAATATAGTAGGGGAGTAATCATCTATATACACACAGCATGCAGTTTTTACGAGTTTGCAAACTCCCCCACGATCAACTAATATTATATCGAGAGCCATCCTGTTTTGAAGTGCCATTAGTCTTATTCCTTTTTCTTCTAACGTCATATTCAATAAAATATCCGTTGTGGAATCTATTGTTTTTTGAAATATTCCAGACAATTTTCTTATATTGTAAGAATTTTCTATTTGGGACAAGAACAGTATAAATGATTTGGCTATATCCATTGCTATCATTCCATCCTCACTACTCCTTTGAGTTCTACCTTTTGTTCGTCTGGCTACTTCTGCTGTCTCTAAGGGGAACACTCCTGGAAACAGTAGACCTAGGTAGCATGTACCTCCCCAGTTCCTAGGTAACCATGGATATGCTTTTTCTCCAAATATAAAGTAAACAGGGTCCCCTACGTACACGGGTTCTATTTCGTGTTTTAAAACCACTGTGTTCAGGCAGTTGCTAAACGTTCCTACTTTATAGGAACCCTTTTTCTGTAGACATAGGGGAGCAGTTTTGGGGCTGTGATCCACTGTATAGACAGGGGGCACAGCATCTTTCTTCCATTCATCCCTCATTTGAAATGTCATTACTGATGTTTTTCTGCTGGCGGGGTTGGTCTATTTTGCCTATGTAATCTATCTAGTCTTGTTATCTTTCGTGTATTCTTTCTCGTGGGTTCTAGTGCAAACACGCAAGCTTTTTGGAATATGGAACAACCCACAGGTCTCATGATCACTTCCTCAAATTCATTCATATTGGTCTCATCTAGCTGACCCGTATTACTCATGTTCCATTTCCCAAAGAACATTGCACTTAATGTTACCTCACATGAATAAATCAATGGCAACGGTTGTACATACCAGCCTATCCCTTTCCCACCGTGCTGTGGTAAATGGGCGCAAACCCAGCAATCTTTTTACTTTAAAACCGCATGGGTCATGTTCATGATGAGCAACAATGTATTGTTGCCGTATCCTTCTCTATGTCTCTCTTCCATTGTGGGCAAAGTACCAGTGATTACATGAACCGGGCTTTCAGTGGCTGCTTTTGGCAAAAGTGTTTCTAATGGGTGTACATACTCCAGGAACCATAGTGTAATAGCTGCTATTGTTGGTACTACCATACTTAAAAAACATAGGACCAATGTCCAAATCAGTACCTTATTCCTTTTACCATGCTTTTTTCCTAAATTTACAGTCTCTAAATCTAATATCTTTTCAGCAGGGGTGCAGGAGGAGGCTGAAACCGGTCTTGACTTGTTCTTCATCGTCCTTCTTCTTGCTGGCAAAGTTCATCGCAAATGTCTCTCGTTCTTGATGCCAGAAAAGTTCAACGAAAAATGTCACAGTTCAATTCTGCCAGCCTTTTCACAGCCTAGATCATTTATCCACTCCGAGCAAGATTAGTTGTTCTTTCTCCCACTGCTCAGACGATTTCTGAACAGTTCTTTATTGATAGAGTACTATGTGCATCCAGCTTGTCCGGCTCTGGCTTAGGACACGTACTCTATCAGCCTTAGTACTTATGTGCGTCCAGCTTGTCCTGCTCTGGCTCCTGACACATGTACTTTTATAAGTGCACCGAGGAGCCGTGAGTCTTGAATTGTCCGACTTGCACAATTCTCACACTTCTCTCCTCTACGCCCCTGGTTCCTACTCCGTGAGTAGAACCAAAGGCCAAAAAGAAAAGCACCAAAGATCTGTGGTTCACTTTGCCTGTCGAGACCGCAAATCATACCGATTCACTCCTGGTATTGTATGATCCGTGAATAGTGCCGTTGCATTTCTAGTATCAGGCTCAGTGTCAGCCTGTGGGACAATGATGGGCAGCGATGAGCGTCGTGGCAATGATGTATTTCCTTTCTTTGGCTTTGGTGCATTTGCGGGAACTGGTGGGCGCCAAAGGGGTACACGCGTTGTTTCTGCTTGTGTTTGCAATGCAGGGTTTGTGTCGCTCGGCAGTGATGTTGTTTCTGTTGAGCAACGTTGGGGCACTTTTCGCCCTTTCCCCTTACTGGCAGCCTCCTCAGGCTCTGTTTCGAGTTTCACTTCTCGTTTTCTCTTTGTTTCAACTTTCACTTCTCGCTCAGGCTGATGCTGTGGCACTGGACTGGCAACAGTTTCTTTCGTTACCGAGACCGCTTCCTTTCTCTGGTCGTCGGAAGTTGTCAGCAGTCCTGGGAATCTTTTGGCATGTGTCGCATGGATCCATGCCTTCCGTCCGTCCACTCGGATGGCAGTCTGTGTTGCCAAAAGTACTTGATAGGGGCCGCGCCACCTGGGTGCTAATGCTGTCTCCGTTCAATGTTTTTGATTAACATCCAGCTTCCAGGCTCCAGTGAGTGCCCCGGTCTGGTATATCGCATTGGCAACGCCTCCTGCACCTGCTGATGAATCAAACGCAACTTTTGTATTAAAAGTCCACAATAAGTGCTTAACATAGGATGCTCGACCTCACATAATCTTTTGGGCTGCGGAGCGCACCATACATTTGCTGGTCTCCCCATTATAATCTCATAGGGGGAGAGCCCAGTCTTAGCCTGCACAGACGTGCGTATACACAACAGCGCTAGGGGTAATGCATCTACCCAACTCAACTTGCTCCCAGCGCAAATTTTTGCTATCTTTGACTTCAAGATTCCGTTGTGTCTCTCCACAAGCCCGGCAGAACTGGGATGCCTGGAACTGTGGAATCGCTTCTCTATTTGCAGACCTGCACAGATCTGTAGCACTACTGCGCCCACAAAGTGGGGGCCGTTGTCTGACCACAGGACACGGGGCAACCCAAACCGGGAGAAATACTCCTTTAGCATTACTTTTGCTGTGGACATGGCAGTACAGTCTTTTAAAGGATATGCCTCCACCCACTTGCTGAATGCACAGATTACCACTAACACGTACTTGTAGTTCTGGCACCTTTCCATTTCTATGAAATCAAAATGGACCACCTCAAACGGCATAGAGGGTGGGACGAACCTACCAGCTGGAGTCACGGTTCCCTTCCCTACATTGTGTTGCAGGCACGTAATACAATTCTGCACTAGCCTTTCTGCATTCTTTTTTATGTGCTCATTCTTCCATGCTGTGGATAAATGCTGTACCATCTTCTTCGCGCAAATGTGGGTAGGGTTATGCCCCATTATAACCATTGCAGTTACGTAACAATTTGGCAACATCCAGTTCTTTGTTTCCTTGTCCACCCAACATCCTTCCAAATCTAACTCAGCAGAGCCCTCAGCCCACCCCTGAATCTCTTCGGTCGTGGCCTCAGCCTGCATTTCTTTGACTGTGGCAACTCCATTCTCTATCATACAAGGTACTTCCTCAGTCTGTACTGTCAACATTTTATTCCCCAAATCTGTGGCTGTTTGCTTCGCAATCCTGTCTGCAAACGCGTTTCCCTCTCCCACTCTACATGTTACTTTCTTATGCGCCTCGCACTTCACTATAGCTAGGAAACGTGAGCGCAGACAACAATCACACAATCAAAGGGCCATGCTGAATCCTGGCTCCATGTGATGTCAAGAAACCCCTCTCAGCCCAAAGTCGGCCAAAGTTGTGAACCACGCCATAGGCGTACTGGCTGTCAGTATAAATATTTACGTTCAGATTCTCAGAGAGTTCACAGGCTCGGGTCAGTGCTATTATTTCTGCAGCTTGCGCCGAATTGTAGGGGATTATTCTGCTTTCTACAACTCTCTTTAGGGTAGTAATTGCATATGCAGCCGTTGATGTGCCATCAGGTAATTTAAAACAAGAGCCATCACAAAATAACTCCCCATCTGGCTCTTATTGTGGGATATCGCTCAAATCAATCCTTCCCTTTGTTTCTTCTTCTGTGATCATTAAACAATCATGGGGTGGTGATTCGTTGTCAACAATTTCTTCTATGGGCAGTGGCATTAATTCTGCAGGATTCAATGCGCTACACCTCATAATTTGGATGTGGTGTGCAAACAAGATGAGCTCATATCTTGTCAGTCTAGCTGAGGTGAGGTGTTGCGTCTGCGTCCTATTTAATAGGACGTCTATATCATGTGGCAGCATCAGAATTAAAGTGTGCCCCAATACCATTCCTTCCATTTGTTTCACTGACGCAGCAGCCGCTGCGATGGATCTCAAACATCGTGGTAGTGCGCGCGCGCTACAGGGTCCAACGCGCAAGAAAAATAGACGCACGGCCTATTTCTTCCACCTTGTTCCTGTGTCAATACCGTCAAAATGCACATCCTTCACTCTCACTCACAAATAGTCTGAAGATCTTTTTATAGTTTGGAGTGCCTAAAACTGGCGCTGCACACAATGCAGCTTTCAATTGCTGAAACGCTTTCTGACATTCCTCATCCCACTGTAAAGGCATCTCTGTATCCTTTTTAGTCAACTGTATCATCGGCTTCACAATCAACGCAAAATTACTGATCCACTGCCGACAATAAGAGGCCATGCCTATTACAGCTCTCACTCCTTTTTGAGTTTTTGGAATAGGCATACTAGAAATACTTTCTATGCATTCTGGTGTTAATCTTCTCCCTTCTTTCGAAAGTAGGTATCCCAAATAAGACACCTCCTTTTGATTATACTGGAATTCTTCAAACTTGCCTTATGACCATGGGTCGCTAAGTGTGTCAAGAGTAATATAGTACTTTCTTTGCAGATCTCTTTCGTGTCAGCAGCTAATAACAAGTCATCTATGTACTGCAAGAGTACGCAACCTTCAGGTAATTCTAGCATGTCTAGCTGCTCTTTTAGCGCTCTGCTGTAAATGCTCGGGCTTTCTGTGTATCCTTGTGGAATGCTTGTGAATGTGAATGATCGACCTCCTAGAGTGAACGCGAACAGATATCTACTGCTTTTATCCACTGGGATGCTAAAGAATACGTTCTTCAAATCGACTACACTAAAGTATTCTGCAGTGGCCGGTATCATTGTCAGTATTGTTGTGACATCTGGGACCAAAGGGAATTGTGGGTCTACCACTTTGTTTAATGCGCGCAAATCAATTATGAAACGATAGGGTACCTCATTGCCTCCTTTCTTGTAAACTGGAAGAATCGGGCTGTTGCACGTGCTACCTGCAATTTCCTCAACCACCCCCAATCTCACCAGGTCAGTAACAATGCTTTTCAATCCCTTCTCACCTTCAACAGAAATTTTATACTCGGGAATTTGTGGTAGTGTTACACCTTCTTTCAGAGTTATTTTTGCTGGCTCTATTTTTAAGCATCCTACATCGTTATCATGAATTGCCCACAGACAGGTTGGTACTCTACTTAACTCTTGTGGCAATTCTTTTGACATAAATTCTGTCACCGGCGCATCGTGAGGCCACATCGTGAGGAACACCCCGTCTGCCGTACAATGTATGACTGCCCCCAATTTTCTCAACAAATTTAATCCTAGCAAGTTCTCTCCAAAATTTTCTGTGAAAAGAAATGGACACTGCTCCGTAAATGGTTCTATTGTAATTGGGACAGCTTCGGACATGGGGTTAATTACTGGTGTATCTGCGAACCCTACAGAAACATTCTTCTGCCCCGACAAATGCATCCTACATCGTTATCATGCATTGCCCACAGACAGGTTGGTACTCTACTTAACTCTTCTGGCAATTCTTTTGACATAAATTCTGTCACCGGTGCATCGTGAG
Source organism: Ambystoma mexicanum (assembly GCF_040938575.1). Classification (NCBI taxonomy): domain Eukaryota; kingdom Metazoa; phylum Chordata; class Amphibia; order Caudata; family Ambystomatidae; genus Ambystoma; species Ambystoma mexicanum. The sequence goes on along the minus strand of NC_090935.1, from coordinate 263,424,866 downwards.
GCCACATCGTGAGGAACACCCTGTCTGCCGTACAATGTATGACTGCCCCCAATTTTCTCAACAAATTTAATCCTAGCAAGTTCTCTCCACAATTTTCTGTGAAAAGAAATGGACACTGCTCCGTAAATGGTTCTATTGTAATTGGGACAGCTTCGGACATGGGGTTAATTACTGGTGTATCTGCGAACCCTACAGAAACATTCTTCTGCCCCGACAAATGCATCCTACATCGTTATCATGCATTGCCCACAGACAGGTTGGTACTCTACTTAACTCTTCTGGCAATTCTTTTGACATAAATTCTGTCACCGGTGCATCGTGAGGCCACATCGTGAGGAACACCCCGTCTGCCGTACAATGTATGACTGCCCCCAATTTTCTCAACAAATTTAATCCTAGCAAGTTCTCTCCACAATTTTCTGTGAAAAGAAATGGACACTGCTCCGTAAATGGTTCTATTGTAATTGGGACAGCTTCGGACATGGGGTTAATCACTGGTGTACCTGCGAACCCTACAGAAACATTCTTCTGCCCTGACAGTGGTATCTCCGGAACCAAGTGGTGGTCTATCGAGCACTTTTGTGCCCCTGTATCTACAAGGAAACGGTGCTCCTTATTCCCGACTCTCATTTCTACATAGGGTCCTCTCTGATTCACGGGAATAGACACTGGTTCCGACCCCTGTCGTGGGCTGTCCTATCACAAAAATAACACATTGTCCGATGTGTAGTCACCACTACTGCTATAATACGTGTTTGGTTGTGTATCAAAAATATTCCCATTTCCCCCTCGATGTCCTCCACTCTGATCATTTCTCTGTTGGCCATGCACGCCCGATTTTGGTTCGAAACACTTTGGTTCAATGTCTGGTTCTGTTGTGCTTGGTTTTGACCATATGATTGGGTTTGAGTACCTCCATTGGTATATCCCTACTGCTGCTGCATGTTACTTCTGCTTGAGGCCTTCTCTGACCAAACCCACCTCTATTCTATAGGTGCGGGCATTGCGCTCGCCAGTGTCCTTCCTCCTTACAGTACGCACATTGATTTAATCCCAATGACAACCCATGCATATTATTCAAATTTACCCGGCCTTGTGCATTTCCTCTACCTCTATTGTATCCAATGACCTGCTGCACCCCTACTATCATTTGCATCTCTTCTTTTCTCATCTCCAATGGGTACCCATTACATATCTCACTTACTTCTTTTACTGACGTTCTTTTGTTCGACATCCATTGCGTTCTTTCCCCTACCCATACCTGCAATCTTTGTTTATCGCCTATCTGTCCCAGTACCGGCAAATGCTTTGTACCACCTGGAAAAACTCTCGGCCATGATTTTTTCATATTCAACTTTGACGCCTCCTTCCTACCTTTCTTAATAAACTCTCTACTATACTCAGGTGTAGCAAACATTTCAGCATATCTGTCTTCCATTTCATTTTTTACTTCAATCAGTTTGTGCACATGTTTTCTTACATCCTCATCTCTTTGCTCACTGCATGCTAACTTATTCAAATCTAACAACCGCTGTGGCGGTAAATTCCCAAGTATCTTTTCCCATTCTCCCACCAGAATTTCCCCCATGCATTCCAACACTACTTGTCTCTCGTTGCTTCTTCAGTACCCATACAATGAGGCCAATGCTGCCGTCTCATCATTTCCTTCTATGTACATTTCTACCTCTTGCCGTAATTCAATCTTTCTCTCTTTGCTGATTGCGCTTTGAGTTACCTGTCCAAATCCTGTTCCTTCAGCCCCGCCTCTCGCCTCCCCAGTCTCAATTTCGACTTCGGGAGGGGCGGATGGTGCTGAATCTGTCTCTGGAGCGGGAGGTGCGGATGGGACAAGTGACACAGGTGGATTCTGTGAAGGGCCTTGCTGGGTGCTGGGAAATTGTGTGTCTGCGGTCTGCGCTTGTGGGAGTACTTGCGCAGTGGGCGGGGCTTGGGTTAACGCTTGCGTGAGGGAAAGTGCTTGGGCTGCGGGTGTGGGTATGAGAGCTACTGGTTGGGCCTGCCTATTCACTGCTGTCGTTTTTGGTTTCGATTCTGGTTTTGGGCCTCGACCCGTGTTAGTTAACAAATGTTCCATTAATTCATCTGCTATGTGTAGTTCCCGCTGCGGGTATATTCTGTCTATGTTCATCTGGTCCCGTCTCCCTTCTCATCTTAGACTCTCAGTCCACCCCTCCGCTTCCTTCTCTTCTGCTATCTCAAGCTTCGTTTTGTGCCTACGCGCATGCTTCTCTCTACTCCTTAGTCGGAGCATTGCTTCCCTCCTCCAATCTTTGACGGTCTCAAAAGCTGCAGGTCGCACTTTCTTTCTAATCAGCACCCTCTCTAGGTTATCTATCCTCCCCATCTCAAAACTACCATTAATCGGCCACTGATGGTTGGGTTGCTTTCTAGTTTGCCTATGCCAAATTTCACAAAATATTATCGCACCCACACCATATTTTGCCTACATATCATAAGCCGGCGTTCCACCAGGCGGTGCACTTTGGCCATATTCCAAGGACTGTCTACCGCAGCTGAAAAGCCCTGCTAAAGTGAACAGTACTCCAGGCATGTTTCTTTAACCTTCCCCTTTGGTTAGCCACTTTTACCTGGACGTTTGAGTTTGCAAAATCAACACTCTACAAAAAATCAGGTTTCTCTTTGAATCGGGGAATGACTCACCTGATAAAACAAGTCACCTATTCTAACGCAACCTCTCCCCACGTCCTATCTGCGCTTCTCTGGCTTCTGTCTCGTCTCGGGACCCTCGCCTCCTTTGCCCTCTGGCCCGGTACGTCGATCAGGGATCAGATGTGTGCAGATCTGCGGAAGGAATCTCTCCTCTCTTCTACAGGGCGCCCCGCACACTTCTTGATTCCGGCTCGACCGTCCCGTCCTTGCCGTTCTTCCGCCTTTACTCCGTTACAACGTATACGATGGGGCAAGTGGGGGAGGGTCCCTATTCGGGCGCCATCTTGAAAGGGGCCCCTAGGGTCCCTCGTGCTATGGAAACAAGGCAATAACCATACATGAAAAGATGCGCCAGACACGAGGTTCAAATTCCCAATGCTAGGGTTTATTGCAAGCAAAAGATAGTATCAATTTGCCAATTCTGATCTCACGCCCCGCGACGTGAGTTTCCTAGACCTCAAGGGACGCAAGACAGTGAATTACGTACATCAGTAACATATATAAAAAATGCATATCATACAATCAGCAAAGTCATGTTCAACACCCCTCTTTATTAAGTTCCTTTGAACTCGGGATGACGATGGACATATCCGACGAGTATGACGATTATAATGCTTTCGATGTCTATTCTAGTAACAATGTGCAATTAGAAAGTGCAGGGGCATCTTTTAGAACACGGTGGTTCTGTTCTTGGAAGCAAGCTGTACACGGGGGAAGAGCCACATTCCAAGCTTTGCTATCTATGAGGTACTATTCGTGTCCTGGGAGCCGACACGTTCTAAAGGGTTTTGCGAAGGGGGGCCGTAAGAAAAGTATAATTCAAGCCTTTAACTGTACTATTCTAACATATTCTACCATCGTACGAGACTGGCTGGCAGCTGTGAAGTGATTAAATGCCCTACAGCTTCCTCCCAAGGCTACAGAGAGGGAGCGTGGGCATTCCTCTCTGGGCTACTCATAAGGAGTTTCAGCAAACTCTTCAGTCCCGCGACCTTGTCCTTTCATATTCAGACAACAATGTTAACATTTGAGCAGAGTAAGCAGAATCCGCAAGAATTGCAAGCTGCAAAGCAGTTTTTAGACAGAAAGCAATGAGCAATGGTTTACAAGCAAAATGGCGATTCTTACTACATTTAAAATGGCCGCTCGTCGATCAAGCATAGCAGTTTATATTTCTTTAATTCGGTGCATAAGACGGTTGGCCCACGGCCATCAAGTTACGTCTGTCATTCAAATGAAGGGTATTCATTTTTCCAGATTGACACTATTCGATGGAGGCTTGCATTAGTGTTCCTTCAAGTGCTTCCAGGATATTGAAAGGAGCAGGCAAAATAATGATAGGTAACAAGTAAAATGGTACAGATGTATCTAGTAAGGGGCTCTTAAACCGGGGAGACATCAGCAGATATATATGTGAGGCAGCAGAACCTGAGCATAGATATTGATTGAGAAGGTTGGCAGGGGGGCGGGGCTGGCTCACTGGAAAGAGGTTCAAGAGTGTGTTAGTACACCCATCCTGAGATGATCCAGATTTAGCCTTTGAGATCTGGGTAAGCAGAGAAGGACAATAGGAGTTTATCAGATGATCAGGTGAGGGGGGTTGCCAGGTGGCTGACCAAAGGAAGGATGGGATGGTGAGGGATAAACTACTGCCCAAATGGAATGTACTTGGTCTGAGAAGTATGCAGATAGTTGTTCACAAAGGTGCACATAGGGGGATACTGGTTTAAGTGAAAGAGGGGAGTGATGATCTTCGATTAATGCAAATACATTCTTTTGTTTCTTACTATAGTTTTCAATGGAATCAGAAACGTAGTTGGTGAACCCATAGACCTGGGTCCTTTAAGACGAGGTAGCCATACTTAGAGATGGATTGGGAAGCAGAAATTACTCATACATCAATAATCAAACCAACTCAGGAAGTTGGCAAAACTTAGTGCTGTTTTATTTGCAATTGTCTAAAACAGGAAGTTACAATGGACATCAACGGATGTCACAAAGCACGATCTCTGTGAATTTCATAAAAAACACATTTTATAGTCAAAATTCAACATAATTGACTTCACACTACGTGGCAAACTACAAAAACCAAATTAACAAGGGTGTCCTGGGAGTCCCTCCGCCAGACATTAGTCCTGATTACGAGAGACTTACCCAGAGTCTTTAGCTCACTATCTTTCACAGAGAAGAAATATCCCAAACATATCAGTCTTTGTCCTGCCCTGGGGCAGTCCAGCACCGAAATGCTGGGCAATTCTCCTCTGAACAAGAGTACCAACAGGAACCCCAGACACGTGTTTCGGTCTGGTTGGACCTCATCAGTAGGGTGGATCTGTGCCTCTCTAAGAATAGTGAGCAAGGGGTCCACGTCTGGTCCATATGTTTGGGATATTTCTTCTCTGTGAAAGATAGTGAGATAAAGACTCTGGGTAAGTCTCTCGTAACCATGACTAATGTCTGGCAGAGAGACTCTCAGGACCCCCCTTGTCAATTTGCATATTTAGGGGAATCCAGACGTGGACCCCTTGCTCACTATTCTTAGAGAGGCACAGCTCCTCCCTAATGATGAGGTCCAACCAGACCGAAACACGTGTCTGGGGATGCTGTTGGTACTCTTGTTCAGAGGAGAATTGCCTAGCATTTCGGTGCTGGACTGCCCCAGGGCATGACAAAGCCTCATATGTTTGGGATATTTCTCCTCTGTGAAATATAGTGAGCTAAAGACTCTGGGTAAGTCTCTCGTAACCAGGACTAATGTCTGGCAGAGAGACTCCCAGGACCCCCCTTGTCAATTTGCAAACTACAAAAACCTACTTGGGGATGTGATAGGCATACAGGGAACATCTAAACATATGCTACATACTTGCGGCGGTTGTGATTGGGTCTCTATATCAGGTGGACAACTAAGACCTCCTCTAGTGTAAGTAATCTTCATCATCATAAAATACACAACAATTCATGGGTTATATAAACTATAGGATTCTCTGTTACGTGGCGCTCTACAATTGGTTGGCAGGCTTGTTCCCTTCTGGAATATTCCATATGCTAGCAGCATACAGGCTTGTACCCCAGGTGCTAGGAGGGTCGGCCTGGTCATGCCTTCCCACCCAATTAGCTCAACATCTATCATCACTCTTGCGGTCGACCATTCACTTAAGGCTTTGAACTTGGACTTGCAAAAGCTCTCTGTGCCTGAGAATAAAAGGGAGTGTGTCATGGTCTTATCTTTTGGTTTCAGTATAGCTCGCCCTAAAGTCTATTTTCATCTGACCATGTGACAGGAGACCACGTTTTCGAGCTCTTCGCTGCCTATAATACTATTAAATGATGAAATCACAACTCCTTCTGTGTTTTTTTCACCCCAAATCAAACAGAAGTTTGTTTCTTTCTCACGTTCAAGTAACTAATTGACAGACAACCAGGCTCACGGTTGCCTCGACTCTTGGTGCAGGGCCAGCCAGCCTTCCTTGAATTCTCCTTCTCCGTTTTGCTATTTTCCAACTGTGCCACACTGAAGCCCTTTCCATTCACAGGGTTCAAGTCTTGCTAAAGTTTATCGTGGAACATCCAGGTTCTATACATTGCTATGTAAATACATTGGCACATCACCGGAATATATTCAGTATGTGGCTAGCCTCACGATTATTTTTTCTACTTGCGTTACAGCATCTCTAAAAGTGTAAAATGACTTTTCTTCAGTGCTTCTTCACACAAGCATCTTCATTTCGATCCCGAAATGTTGCTTATCCTTGACACCTCCTCTTTAGATCTTATAGAATGTCTATGTTCTTTCGTCTTGTCTATCTTTTCACGGTGTGTCAGTTCTGCTTCGTGTGATGTAACCAGTCTTCTTTCTCGTTCATTTTCACACTTCTTCCAGGACACTGTGCAGAAGACCATAATTTTTTTGTGAATGCATATAGGGTTTTCTCAATGGATACCTTGTTACAAGAATTCTTTGCAGTACAGGCATCCTCACTGGTACAGCACGTGTTGCAGTTTCCAGTTCCCAATATATAGGCAACATGGGGGCAGAGCTTATGGCAGGGTTTTTGGCTCTTCCTCTTCAGTGGTTTTGGAAGGTATGCATTCTCTTAAGAAGTGAAGGGCCAGAATCCTTTAGCAGCATTATTCTGTGTCGTTTTTTATTAAGACAAGGATCACAGAGATCTTTGGTTTTAGATATAACGCTTGAGAATTTCATTGCCATAGAGAACATGTTTCATAAAATGGCAATCATAGCAAAGCGTGCCAATATAGTGTTCTTTCCAGGGAATGCTGAGTGCTGTGATAGATGGAGACAGGTTAGCAGTGGGAAAGATAGGGCAATATTGAAGTGGATCATATGGTGATCAGACCATCATGTAGGGAAAAGTTAGTTGTTGGAGGCAAGGTGATTTGTGCTAAAAATGTCCAACGTGCGACCCGCAAAATGTGTGGGAACAGAAACTAGCTTAGTAGGGATGAATCTGGGGGGCGTGGCTTGGAGCCGATGGAGGGCAGAAGCTGATCTGCCGGGCTCCGGCCGAGACGCCGCTTCCTGATCCTTTTTCTCCGGTACAAGAGTGGTTGCAGCCAGCGGAAAAGCACGCATCGGTGGGGGAAGTGCTCCCCATTGGGAATTACTCGAGTGTTGGAATTTTCGGAGCCCCCGTGAGGAAGAGCGGGCTCCGGATCCCACACTCCCCTCCGCCGCGCATTGATCCAAGATGGCGCCTGGCACAGCTTCACGCAGCCCCTGAACCAGCGTCCCCTGACGGAGCGCTTTGGGGATCGGCAACAAGGCCGGGGGGGGCGACCCCTGTCTGACACTGGTTCGGAATCGACACAGGCCCCCAGGCCCCTGACTCCGTTACCCCTGGGCTGGCCCAATTTATGCAACGCGGACTACAACTAGAACCACGTGGATGGCATCACATAAAGAGAAACTCGCCACCTCTGAGAAGCAGCACCCCGCCCCACGGCCATCACCCGAACGACCTGATTCCAGCCGAAGCACTCGGGGGCCCTGAAACTCAAGGTGCGTGAGCCTACATAATACCCTTTGGTGGGCCCCTGACCACCACCGCACCCTTGGGCCGCCTGCACTTGGCTCCCCGACTCGGCTGCCCCGGGGCACGCACTTGCCCCTGCATGCTCGGCGATCTACGTCCAGCGGCTTCAAGATGGCCACCAAGAACAAGAGCAGGGCCGCCACCATGGACTCCTTTGTCTCGACCAAGGCGAAGACCTCCACCCAGTCCAGACCTAGCCTCTCCGAAAACACTCATCCGAACGAAGGGGAGGTCAACGACAATCGCTCTCAGATATTGGATGCCATTGCCTCACTGAGAACCCACATTGACTCCAAGATTGATGAGTTCAAAATAGACATACAACTCATCCGCCAAGATGCCCGCAACTTGCCGGAGAGGGTAACGACCGTCGAGAATTCCACGACGGAGCTGTCCGGGGCCACCACAACCCTGAAGTCCGAAGTCTCCGATCTAAAGAGGAGGGTTGCCTTCCTGGAGGAAAGGGCGGAGGAAGCCGAAGGACGGGCCAGACGGGGGAACATCAGGATCCTGGGTATCCCGGAGGGAACAGAGGGCCTAAACACCACATCCTATGTCGAAACCCTTCTGCTACAAGAGATCGGGGCCGGAAAACTAACCCAAGGCTTTGCGGTCGAAAGGGCACATAGATCCCTCCAGAGACGTCCTCCCCCCGTCTCGCATCCATGGCCAATAATAGCCAAAATATTGAATTTTCAAGATAGAGAAACCATCCTACGGCACTCCAGGGAAGCGGGTCCCATTGAAAGGGGGGACTCAAAAATTACTATTTACCCCGACTACACCCAGAAAGTGCAGAGGGAAAGGAACTCATTCGTCCCGATCAAGGCGAAGCTTCGCCAACTGGACATTAAATACAGGCTGCTGTACCCCGCGCGCCTGAGAGTTGTTTATAATGGGCGAGCGATATTTCTCGAAAACCCGGAGGCGGCCAATATGTGGCTAGAAGATAATAACCTAGCCGATGGCAAGGATCCTCCTCGGAATGATGATTAAGTCCCGAGTCTCCTCGCACCACCAGTAACCGGACCCCAGCAGGTAATCCAAACAACAGTTTAACTTGCGGAAGCGGCCCTCGCACGGCCCTGCCGCCTCGCACCAACCCTACCCCCAGCAGAAAATCCAATTGGGCCAGTTCACCGCCCGACCCAGCTCACGCCCGATTCCCGGATGGGTTCAGACGGCTCGAGAGCGCCTGAGCACCGCGACAGTGTTGTAGTCGCTGGGCGCACCAGTTTGTGTTATGTTATTAGTTTAGTTGGTTTTGCAGTCTACGAATCATCAATGTTGGTAAAGTACAAGATGGAGGCAAGTTACGACACAAGACTTCATGAACCAGGGGCCCCCCGCCCGCAGAACGCCACCTGTGGTTCGTTGTGCCACCGGGCCAGCGGGCCAGAACTCCAAGACGAATTCAGAACACCGATCCGATGGCGTCGCAACTTGTTGTGATGACATGGAATGTGAGGGGAATGGCTTCATACCTCAGAAGGAACCGCGTACAGTCCTACCTCAGGAGGAAGAAGGTCTCGATTGCGCTATTACAAGAGACCCACCTTACAGCGGACTCCATGTCTAAGTTAACAGATCAATGGGATGGGACCACGAGGGGGTCTCCTTACTCCAAATACGCGAGAGCCGTACTGATATGGGTGAACCCGAATGTGCCTTTCCAGCTAGAAGGCTGGGATTCTGACAAGGAAGGGAGATATACATCAATGTGGGGTACCATAGAACAAACCCCAGTGTGCTTCATTAACACATACTTTCCGCAGCATGGAATCCCGTCATACTTAAGCACGTTGAGTGCTAGACTGGCACAACACCGAGGCAGGACCTTCGTGTGGGGGGGAGACTTCAACTGCGTCATGGACTTAAGCAAGGACAGATCGCGCCCTCCTCCTCAGCCAAGCAATCCTGCATCCACCTCCTTGACGGAAACACTCGACCAGCTCAACCTGGTAGACATCTGGAGAGTGCAACATCCAGAGGCCAGAATTTACTCGCACTACTCAGCTCCACATGGCGTCCACACAAGGATCGACTACTTGTTTGTTGATAAGGAACAATCTCCACTGGCCACATCCACTGAATATTTGGGGAGATCGATCTCCGACCACTCCCCGCTCGCCATGCATTGGCAGCTGCGTGGACCCAAACCTCCAATTCCCATGTGGAGGATGCCTGCAGCAGCGTTGGATGATCCGAAGTTCAGAGAGGACCTTGCTGAGAAGCTAGAGGAATATGTCGAAATCAATAAGGGATCAGTGGCCACCTGGTCCACACTGTGGGAGGCCATGAAGGTGGTTACCAGGGGAGAAATTATTTCAAGAGCGGGCGGAACCCGCAGACAACTACTGTCCTCTCTTGAGGCCCAGGAATTAGAGATCGCAAGACTAGAGTCCGCCCCTGACATTTCCCCAGAGTCCGAGAAGATCCTTAAAACAGCCCGTATAAAATGTCAGGAATCATGGGTCAGACTGGAGAAATTTGACTTCGCAACACATACCGCCAGATCCCACAGCGAGTCTGACAAACCCGGCAGATTGCTTGCCTGGCTCTGCAAGCGGGAACACCCTAAACACCTGCCAACGGAGATAAAGGACGAAAAAGGAGTAACACACAAGACGCAGATGGAGATCAACGAGACTTTTGCTAAGTTCTACTCCAAATTGTATGCCCACGAGTCCCAGGTGCCCGCCGCAGAATTAATCGAAACATTGGAGGAGATAGGCCTCCCTCAAATCTCCAGCGAGCAGAGGGAGGAACTGGACTCGGAAATCACTTCCGAAGATGTGACAGCGGCCATCAGATCGCTCGCTAATGGCAAAGCCCCCGGCAGTGATGGTCTCCCGCCCGAATTCTACAAGACCTACGAACCCATTCTCACCCCCATCCTGCATGAAGTTTATCAAGAAGCCTACACAAATGGCATCCTGCCCAACACCATGAAAGAGACCATAATTATTCCAATGCTCAAGCCACACAAGTCACCCACCGATTGTGATTCTTATCGACCTTTGGCCATGCTGAATTACGACAGCAAGATCCTCACTTCTATATTAGCCAACAGACTCGCCAGAGTGGTAGGATCCATAATTCACGAAGATCAAAATGGATTCGTCCCAGGACGCAACACCACGGCCAACCTCAGGAGACTACAACACATCATGGCCGAAACCCACGACCGAGAGGAGGACCTGGCGATACTGTCACTTGATGCCATCAAGGCCTTCGACTCTATCTATTGGGAGTGGCTTGTGGAGGTTTTGAGAGGCTTCGGCTTTGGTGCGGGCTTCATCAGATGGATCCAGGTACTTTATAATTCGCCAATGGCAAGGGTTAAAACAGGCAGAATTGTCTCGGGATCCTGGGCAATACAAAGGGGCACGAGACAGGGGTGCCCACTCTCGCCCATGCTGTATATATTGGGCCTAGAACCAATAGCCATATACTTTCGCCAACAGTTTTTTGATGCGGGCATTAAGGTGGGCAACGTTGACAACATAATTTCATTATACGCGGATGATGTACTTCTCTACTTGAGGAACCCTGAGCTCAACGCACCCACAACGCTAGAAGTTCTCGACAATTATGCAAAGTACTCAGGGATACGATTCAGCAGACACAAATCAACTGCATTCCCCCTAGCTAGCCTGAGGGGCATTGCAGTAGACGACCTCCCGCCTATCGGAATACAGTGGCAACCTGACAAGTTCCGGTACCTGGGAATCAATGTGGGTCACACCCCGCTACTCACACACGAACATAACACTATAGCAGCAGTCACCGGCCTTCGGCGTTCAATCAAATTTTGGTCCAAACTACCACTGTCAATGGTGGGTAGAGCGGCGATTGCCAAAATGATAATCCTTCCTCGATTCCTGTACTTCTTTGCCAATATTTGCCACTACGTTCGCCCGCCTTTCTTCAAGACACTAGAGGCCATCATCAAGGACTTCTTGTGGGGTCCGCGCAGACACAAGCTCACACTGGCCACGCTGTCTCTCCCACATAAGGAAGGCGGAATAAAACTCCCAGACCTTCACCTTTACTACTTGGCGGCCCAGCTCAGTCACATTACGAAGTGGCTGTCTGATGACACATCGGCCGAACTGGAACTACTCAGGCAATCTTCCACAAACTTAATCCCCAAAGAAACTTTATGGTTTCCCCCTCGGCTACCTCCCGAAACTCCGCTGATTGTCAAGCTGGGCAGGCAGATATGGGCCAGGGCCTGTCACATAAGGCAAGTGAAACATCCGTACTCACCGGATAACCCCATAATGGTGGATGTGTGCAAGTTGGAGGCGGAACTTCCCACTCTCAGGAGATGGGAGGAAGCAGGCATATATACATGGGGAGACATGTTCACTGATGGGGAATTCAGGGACTTCGAGTCGTTACAGAACATTGAAGGACTATCCAAGGGCCAGTTCCTCTGGTACCACAGGATCAAACAGATCGCTAAGAAGCAGTGGAACAGCTGGCCGGAAGAGCCCACCCCAGACCCACTGCTACAGGAAATGCACGACCTCTCAGATGGATGGAGACCAGTTTCCAGACTTTACAACAGACTCATAGACAAGCCTAACCCCAAAGGTCAGGCACTGAAGGCGAAATGGGAGGCAGATCTTGAATCACCACTTACTGACAAGGAATGGGAGAGAGCACTGATCTACCCCAAGAAAGTGTCCCGGAATTCCAGATTCGGACAAATACAGCTGAATGTCCTTTACCGGACATATATGACTCCCCACAGGATTGCCTCATTCAACCCGAAAATACCCCCGACGTGCCCATGGTGCGGAAATGACAAGGCAGACATGATCCACATGTTCTGGTCCTGCATCAAAGTGAAATCACTCTGGTTCAAAGCCAAACAATCCTGCGCAGAAGCTGGCATGGTAAGATACGACTGGACGCCCGGAGAGTGCCTACTAGGTATATATCCCAGACCGGGCAAATTTAAACATTTGGTGAAACTAATGGACATCTCATGCATTTTGGTCAAGAGAACAATAGCGATGGCCTGGAAGACTCCAGCGGGCCCCAGCCATGCTCGGTGGCTGAGCGAACTGGCGAGATGGACGACTGCTGAAACCAGGGCCTGGCAAGACGGGATCACAACCAGCGGAGATGCCACAAGTGGAACCCTGGACTCCTGGAAAGCCCTCCTGAGTGACATGCGCTTCAAGGCAGACTATAAGCCTCCCTGAGGGACTGTAGCGTCCTACAACACCCGATTTTTCATACTGATACAGAGTTGGAATTACCCGAGTCTGTTCCCCTCGCTTCCTGTAACAACGGAACTATAATTTTTACTTGCCACCAAACATCTCATAATTAACGCTACATGTAGACTGCTGTTGTTTTGGTTGTTCTCACGTTTCTTTTTTTTGTTGTATCGTTTCTTTATTACCACACTTGTAAGTTTGTAACGTTTCCCACTTTCTTGAAAAAACCAATAAAATACTTTACAAAAAAAAAAAGTAGGGATGAATCTGCCCATTGGGAATTGCAGTGAGCCCAGACTTTGAATTTGCCAATCACCACAGCATTAGTATGGGTGAGAATGAGTTGTCAAAGGACATTAGCAAATTAATCATTGAAAGAAGAAGTGGAACTTGGAGACCATCAGACTAATATGAGCAGTGATTGTGGGTCAGAAAAGGTGAGGTAAGTTGCACGGATCTGAAATCTCAAATCAAATCTCAGATGATATGAACAAACCTCATTGCTTTATTTGCATTGTGAAGCATTGCCTCAAACATCTCCATAAGATCTTGATTCAATGTACCACTGATATGTGTGCCAGTATTATTACTTTCTTTATCAATAAGATAGTCTATTAAAAAGGAATCACAGACTGAAGTCCCTGTTACTTTTTTGTATTCTGCAACCTATTCCTCAATGGTGTTTTTTTTTTTACTCTGTATCGTGTAATGCACATCTCTCTCTGTTGACTACACTACAATCATTGTTCCCACTAAAATTAGGAATGATCTCTGTATGTTAGCACTCCTGACTATATGTTATATTATAAATACATCTCTATACCCTTGGAAGTTTTCCTTCAACTCTCAAAGCATAACATATCTGTATTCTTCTGAGAAAACCTTGACTAGATCCATATTGTTTAAACAACTATTGGCCCATTACTACTCGTCCGTTTAGTTGTAATATTCTTGCAGAAGCCTGGCCATACATCTATTATTCATATAGCACCCATCTGTCTGGTTTTCATCATCATTTTAGAGCAGCTTCTGGGACTCTTCAGATATTAAATGAACTATGTCATATCATAGATATTGATAAAACCTGTCTTTCTTCATTTATGTGTGGCTTTCGGGCTTTCGAATAGTGCCACATGAATATCCTCAATTCAATTTAGCTGAGCAAATGGGTCTTGGTGAACAGCTATTGCATTGGTTTGGATTTCACCTGACTGACAGGTGTGAACTATGCAGTCCGTGACTTTTACTGACGTGTCCCACAAGGATCTGTTCTGTCTTCTATTTCATTCACTCCATATGAAGAACCACTTGGTGATATTGTACAGGGAAATAACGTTACTATCCCCAAAAAAGTCATGCATAACAGACATTATACTGTATCAACTAACTTATATTGGCCACACATTCAGGCTGTTGGTGGTATTACCATCACCAGAAGTAAGAACATCTGACATCTGAACACCTTAGGGCTTAGAGTTTGAAAAGCTAGGCCGGCTCTATTTTTATTCCCTGCTTTTAGAACTCCATATCCTCTGACCTATTAAGGGCTCCTTATCTTTTGATTTCTAGAAAACATTTTAGAACGTTTCTGTTTCTTGAATACAACTTAATTCCTTTACGATTGAACCTATGTTTGGCACGTTGATACCTTCAGGTCTGGTTTGTGCAATAAAAAAAATATGAAAAAGAAGTACATTATATACATTATTGGGAGGAAAGGGTAAAGAGGAAATGGTGAGGTACTTTTGTTGTTCAGGGGAACACCACCTCAGGGTGTGTGAGGTGATTGATGAGTTGGAGCAGTGGGTAGTAGAGATTATGGCAGGGCTTGCTTCATCATTGAGCCAGTATCAATGAGGTATAAGAGATCAATGTTGTTTTCAAAAAGAAATGTTCCAAATATCTGCGAGATAACTGGGTAAGGAGCAAACATTAAAGAGTAGAGCCTTAAAGACTGGCCATGGGAAATTGCAGAGATGGATGAAGAGAGTGAGTATGAGGCTTCTTAACAGCTGGTTCTGGTCTGGGACGCAAGGCCACTATGAGCAACAGAGGTCTGAATCTTGGATCCGCGCTTAGAAACCAAACTCAGGTATTAAGGGTGTTATAATTAAATAAATTAAAGAAACAGGTAACACGATTTCTGGGAGGTCTGAGGATTAAGAAAGTTTGAAGTTGATTAATGTTTGAGCTGGTCAGGGCTCTGACGAAGTTGGGCGGGGGAACAACGTGATAGTCACAGAGAGTTTATTCAGATTTACAAAGAATATCATTGGATGAGTTTTGATCTCCCCCTTGACCTAGATCCCCACACAGATGTGCATGCCTTTGGCAAGCGTGTGGAATGCTATCACCATGCCTTCTGTCTTTGGAGGGATCACATTTTAAGAGGAACAGAGGATTGCTCTGCATACCTTTCCTGGTCCAATTGGAACAAAGCATAGGGTCAGAGGAGCATGGCAGCTATCTATTATAGCCTGCAAGTAAAACGAATTTAAGATGTAAAATAAACTAAAAAAGGGCAATGCGAGCGAAAGGCAAGGAAATTAATAATCAAACTAAGGAGATGCGAAGCAGGTAATGCCATGCGTTTAGGAAGACTACAGAGGGGTGCTT
This sequence comes from Ambystoma mexicanum, assembly GCF_040938575.1. Classification (NCBI taxonomy): domain Eukaryota; kingdom Metazoa; phylum Chordata; class Amphibia; order Caudata; family Ambystomatidae; genus Ambystoma; species Ambystoma mexicanum. The sequence goes on along the minus strand of NC_090935.1, from coordinate 263,409,268 downwards.
ATGAGGACACCTTGTGGAGGGTGGTACCATCTACTTAAGGTCAGGTTACAGAGTTTTCATCAGGCCATGATAGTCCAATCAGAGCAACAGGACAAAGTGTGGTTCAGAGGAGCTTGTTCAACACATTAAGATGGTCTGTGAAACATACAGCTTAAAACTAAAAAAAGGACAATGTGAGCCCAAGCAAGCTCGGCCTTATCAGAACATCAATTAACAAACTAAACTGAAGTGATGCTAGGCAACCTCGTAGTTTTATGTGCACTACAAAGAAAGCTAGCAAACAAAATGAACTAAAAAAGAGAAACTGTAAAACTATAAGGTCCCAAAAGTTTGAAAAAGCAAGCAAGATTAACTCAAAAGGGCATATCTGTAGAAAGTGCAAAGGGATATACTATAGGATTGAAACATGTCAACCTGTTCGTTTATCACATAGATAGGTTTGCAGGGCTAGTCTTGTCAGCGGGTTGGCACAATATTATGCAACCCACTGTGTACATGGTAACAATAATTAGACTCCTCTCAACTCATTGCAATGACTTCCCATCAAGCAGCAAGGACAATTACATGCCTGTACTTTCTGCAGAAGGTTTTAGAAATACAATCACATTGTTTTGAAGCAGAAACCAACCAGTTAAGGAGTATGGATGCTTGTAGAGGTCTTTATTACATGACCTATGACCTACAAAAAATACTTCTACTCCTTTACAAAGACACAATGAAAATGAGAATTTCAACAACAAAAAAGCTATCACCAATTTGGATTGATCTGAGGTTTTATCTTTAATTTCCAACATCTGTCTTTGAGAGTTGTAAACAGTCCCTTCTGAACCACAAAGACACAGTGAGTCTCAGACTCAGCCTGTGCTGTAGGCAGCTCCCAACTAGCTGTGCCCAGTGGGCAAACAAGTCTTACAAAGTGGCACAGCCTATCTCACAAGGGAAGCAGCCCAATCAGACCTAACACAGTTCTCAATTCCAGCTGTTTTTCTACCTGCACATACTCTCCATGCAGAGATTTAAGATTGCCATATTAAGGGCAGACCCATGCCGTGCGGTCAGGGGGTTTAGATACACAGACACAGAGAAAAAGGACAAAGGATAACACAGGCATACGGACACAACAAAGATGCCATGATTGAGAGAGGGCGAAAAATGGCAATGATGTTTAAATGTATTGATGAAACGATAGAGCAGATCCGCAGTTTAATAACATTTGGGTGTGCACATTTGCTCTTTGCTCATTGGCAAACTATGTCAGATTCCCGATTCATAAACTCCATGCTAATATCAGTGTACGTGTGCCCTACTGCAGCAGTACTCTGATCTGCAGTGCCTGCTCTAACAGATGCACCAACCTGGTTCAGAGGTCACAGGTGCCCCTTTGACAGCTGCAGTGACAGACATGTCTCTGCAGTGCAGGGGCTGCATTTAAGACATGCAACCCTGTGCAACACACTATAAGTATGGGTTTACTGTTCTGATGGCAGATAAATCATTAAATATTAGCCAGACCTAAGTTATGGTTTGTTGGATGGTATTTTACATGATTCATATAGCCACAGTAATTGGATATCACACATGTGTCAGCCCTGTGAGCCCAATTCAGCTGTGAAAGGATTGCATGTATTCTCCCCAGACAGGCTGGACCCAGTCACAGTTTGCAGGACTATATCCATGGGGATTGCCTCTCTTTGTTCCTTTGTGTGGGCAGGTGACCCCCTCTCCAGTGAGAGAGCCACTCCACAGGAAGCGGTGGTGGGAACAAGAATCAAAGGGCACACATTTCCACATCATGGGTTTCGACACACCATGGTGCTGCATATCAAGACATTTGATCCAATTGAGTAAGGTAGGTGTGTGGTAAGAATAGAAAGAGGGAACTCTTTACAGCTGGAGGAAGGTTCCACCATCTTGTTTCTATCCATCACTATTTTTCCTTCCTGTTCCCTCCACTTCTGATATCACAAAACACTTTGGGTGTGAAGTCAGAAGGCAATGTCCACTTGCTCTAAGAACAGAGATTGGACATTTAAAACTAGCTAGCTTTTAGTCCAATCACCTGTGAGCGCTTGCCTTTAAAAGACAGGGTATCTGAATCATTCTTGATTCATTTTTGGACAAACAAATTGACCACGTTTAGGAAAGTTGATCTTTTCAAAGCTATCTGTTATTGAGATAAATATTGGTTGTCCAAGGCAGAGGAGAGCTCTGGCCCCTACCAATCCTCAGAGGGTGGGGGTGAAATGCTGTTGGGACATGACCTGACTCTCTCCCAACTCCAAAGGAACCCAGGTCCTCACTGTGTTGAAGGGCGCCTGAAGTTGTGTGCCAACCTGCCCTATGTTTGAGAGCCCTAAACAAGGACTAAATGTATCACTGAGCCCCTGGATTGGGACTCACAGCAACCTAACAGCTGTGACTGCCAGGACACCTGTTTGCATTGCATCAAACCCAGTGAACTACTTTCGAAATGGGTTGAACAGATCTTGAACCACAGGACGCACCAGTGCTGCCTTTGGCACTTAGCCAAACTCTTTTAACCAGTGTGCCTACATCTGAAAACCTGCTTGATGTTGCATCATGCCTCACAGAGACAGTCACCTGCTCAGCTCAAATCAACTGCTTTTCACGGTACGCGACTCGAACTGCTGGAGTGTCACTCACCGACTCACATCAGCTGTGACACAAACAGACTTGAACCACCTTGTCCCCAAACAGATCATGGTGAGCGCTCCAACCTGCATCACTCAAAGGCCACCTTTCAACAGCTTTTTGTACCAGCTCACTGTTTAGATCAACAAAAATCACTACACCCGAACTTGTCTCAAAACCACTCGCACAACAGGTCGAAGTCTGATTCAATACTGTTGAAATGCCAAGAACCAAATAAAAGTTTCTTTTCACTGCTAACTGCCCCCTTGTCCATTTTTTGGGCCCTCAAGACTGATGAGGTCACTCATCACTTTTGCACCAAAGCACATATCCTTATAAAGCCATTGGAGCTTTTCAATTGTCATCGACACCTGATTGAATAATCAGAGGTCTGCATCTTGCTATCCTTGCTATTTCCACAGGGGTGTGTTTTTAGCAACTTTTGCATATGGTGTGTTTGATTGAAGTATATATTTTATAGACCCTTGATTGGACATTCCTTTACTTTTGACTGTTGTACTTCGCTTTTTGTGTTGCTACAGAATCAGATACACTGCCTTCTTGAGAGTATAGCCTTCCCTCAGCCCACGTTACCACGTCAAGAGTCCAGTCTGATGAAGCACTTACCAAGAATTAGCAGGCACTGCAAGATCATTTTAAATATTTAACAGAATGCAAATGTCACCCTGGGGAGCTGCAGAAGCAACTGCTTAGCTAGCAGCATAAATGCCTCCATCTCTCCCTTCCCCTGCCAACCAACAGGCACGACACAATCTCGCTTTACTGAGTAACTTGCACATTGTTTGAAACGTATCTCATTCACGATGGCAGTGGAGGCTCACGCAATTTTATAAGTCATTATTTGCACCCTGCAATTTGACAGACACGTTCTCTGCCACCTTGCTTTTGCTCACCGGCTTGTTAGAATTTTGCAAGATGACAGCCGCAGAACCCAGCTTGTCATTTACGGATACTGTAAAGACATTGTACAGCTTGCCATTTACATAATGCAGAAAATAGCATACATTTATCTCCTTCAGCAACATTCCGAAAAAAACGGGTGTATATGTTTTATGGAAAGAATGTCTAAATCCTGCGCGGGGGTGGGCGGGCGAAGGGGCTGATTGGCAATCTTATCATACAGCACCATTAGTTGTCCACACCGGAGGTAGAATGTTCAGAACCATCATCCTACCATGCAATTACTGTAAGTCTATCTAAAGCAAAACGCGTTCCACCATCACTATGCAGGACGATTAGGCAACAAAGTATATTGCACGAGCAGCTAAGGGCTACTTGTAACGTGTCCCTTAGCAACACACACTTTCATATTGTAAATTCAGTATTCTTGGCAACTTTATTGCCATGAAATGTAATACTCCCTCTGTCTCATTCTAATCCGGATTACGTGACATATTTCATGTAATTCCTATTTAGCAGCGAAATAATAAGCGTTCAAGTTTTTGTCATGTCAAAACTGGGATTGGAGTTTAGGCTGCCTGGTGAATTTGAGGTTTTGACAATTACCACCACTTTTACCACTTCGGCAAATCCAGAGTTTAGCCTTGAAGAGTAGGATTTGCCTCCAGCATCATGCTGGAGGTATGAATTTACAACTGAAAAATCCCCCAAAAATGAGAACTCACCACCTACCACCACTTGTAATTTTGCAGTAAATCCGTGGGACCAAATGACGGTCATTCTGTTTGGCGGTAGTTTGGCAGAATTACTGCTCAACTACCACAAGACTTGTAATTCGTACCAATGTCTTGTGTGCTATGGCTTGTGCAATGTTCTACAGGAAACCGTGCATTGACGTACACATGAAAAGCCAATGCAAATCCGTCTTGTCAATGTTCGGTCAAACTCTGAAAGCCCTCAGGAGATTCTGGTTGTTGTGTCAGGATTGCTGCTTAATTGCCAAGTTTCTGCAAGATTTTGCGTACTGAGGAAAAAATGGCAAGTTCGAAGGTAATTTAATGGTCTGTGTAAGGAGCACAAGAATTTCTTACCTTTGTGGGCTTATTTTGGCTGCATGAGAGCAAGGCAGCGATGATTTACTAAGAACATCGATACTGACAAGGTTAGAACGACCCATGCACCCACCGCCCCCGACTTCACGTCCCCCCCAGCCACTCTTTCCCTCCAGTCACCACAGAACCGAATCTCAAATGTGCCATGTTCAATGCCAGATGTATGAATGCTCATGCTGTAGACATACATGACCTCATCTCCACCCTCAACTTGGGCCTCCTCATGGTCACAGAAACCCGGCTAGATGAAGCCTCGGACCCTGCACTCTCTGTTGCACTCCCCCCACGCTACGCCATCACCAGACAAGATCGCCCATCCAAAGGCAGAGGTGTAGCGCTAATAGCCAAAGACTCCCTAGCCATTAGAAAGATAGACAACCCTATGAGCAATAACAGTGACTACCTCCAACTCCAACTCAGCCTCTCTCCTCACTGCACCATCGCCATACACCTTGTCTACCATCCCCCAGGAATGCTAGGCGACATCCAGGCCACACTCACTCACCTCCTCACAGACAATCTCAAGAAACCTTCCAAAGTTATCCTACTCGGTGATGTCAATGTAGGTCTCCATGACAAGAAGGACCCAGCTGCTAAATCCCTCAACTCAGCCCTTGAGAGTCTAGGATTCAAGAACACTATCTCTGACCCCACCCACTCTCTAGGTATAACCCTGGATGGATTGCCCAACATAACTGCCCTATCACCATCACAGGAAATACCCCCACCCCATGGTCTGACCACCACATAATCTCTATCAGCATACCCACATCTAATTTCTCTACACTATCTCCTCAAGCCTTACCACCTGCCCTTGCAAGAAGCTCTCGCCAGCTAACCGAAGAGAGTTAATTACCCTTCCTCCAAGGCCCAGCCTTCAGACCACCTTTCTCCACGGACCCAGAAACCCTCACACTCTCATATGATGCCACCATCAAATCAGCTGTCAACACCATAGCCCCGCTCAAACCCCGCAAACAGAAATCCATGAGTCACTCCAATACTTGGTTCACCCCGGACCTCCTCGTACTCTGCTCTGAAAAATTGACAGCCCTCACACGATGGCAAACCTCCCACTTGGATAAAGACAAACTCGCCTTCAAAGCCCAATCAAAAGAGTACAAGAAGACAATCATCCTTGCCAAAGTGGAATCCTTTGAATCCAGAATCTCTGATGCCAACTCCAATACCAAAGAAATCTTCTCTGTCTTCAGAGAATTAGAGACCCCCACGCCCAATCCCCTAAACTTCACCAAGGATAAGGCATGGTGTGAAGAAATTCAGACAGCCATGCGCAACCAATTAGCACACTACAAACTAAAATCCAGTCCATGAAGCACCTGCTCCCCACCACCACCACCGCCACCCCGTCCTCCACCCCTGACTCCTCCCCGCTTTTCTAATTCAAAGCCATACAGGAACAAGACATGATCAACCTCATGAGGATCCTCAAACCCTCCAACTGTAAAGGTGACTCCTGACCTGCCTCTATTATTAAAGACTGTGCCAAGACCCTCGCACTATTCCTGACTCTTTCGTCAACGTCTCATTTGCCACTGCGAAAGTCCCCTCCTGCCTCAAGGAAGCCTGGGTCCGCCCCCTCTGAAAAGAAAACTACTCTCGAACCTACCTCCCCCAATAACTACAGGCCTATCACCACCGTCCCCTTCATGCTCAAGATACTGGACAAAGCAGCCTACGTGCAGGTATAGCAGTTCATTGAAGAAAACAAGCTCCTAGGGCTACATCAATCTGGCTTTCGCCCAAGGCACGGGACTGAAACTGCCTTACTTGACTTAAAAAATCAGATGGACGATGCCAGAGACCTAGGCAAACCAGCCCTACTACTACTCCTCGACCTATGCACAGCATTTGACCTCACACCACCTTTCCACCACAGCAAGATTCTCACCTGATGCTACGACTTGGATACACCTCCTTCCTACAAGGCAGACCCATGCAAGTATTCTCTGACCTGGCCTCCGCCTCACCCACCATCATGATTTGTGGAGTTCCACAAGGCTCCTGCCTCTCTGCCACCCATTACAACATCTTTACTCGCTCACTCTTTCTCATCCTCGATGCTTTGGGTATCTCCTACGCAGACAATACCCAGATCCTCCTCACCCTCACAGGCAACTATGACACAGACTCTGCCATGCTTAACAACATCTACAACACCATCCAGGCCTGGATGGCAGCAAACAGACTATGACTCAACTCTGACAAGATGGAACTCCTCTTGGTGGCTTCCCCCGACACATTAAAAAACTTCGACTCACAATTTAGCCACTTCACTATCGACTCCATTAAAATCCTAGTATCAGACTCAGTCAAAACCCTTGGAGTTGATTTGGACTCCAACCTATCCATGAACAAACAAGTCAGCGCTAACGTCTCCTCGGCAGCCTACCAGGCTAAACTAATTAACACAGCTAGGCCATTTCCCTCCAAAGAGAACTGCACCAACATAGCCAGAGCCATCACAGGCTCAAGGTTAGAATACTGAAATGTTCTCTTCCTTGGAACCTCCACCACAAACCTGGATAGACTACAAGTCATCCAGAACAATGCACTCCGCGCAGCACAAGGCATCTCAAAAAGAGAGCACATTAATGCCGCCAGGAAAGCAGCCCACTGGCTCCCAATAAAAGAGAGAATCTTATTGAAAACCCTGACACCGACCGACAAGTGCATGTACCTTTCCGCACCTGAATACCTCTCACAAAGGATTCACCCTTCCACCTCCACAAGGCCAATTAGGACACACTACGCCAACATGCTCTGTGTGGCTATAGTAAGAAGGACTAGAGCAGGTGGCTCTAGCTTCCCCTACCTAGCACCTTCACATTGGAATGCCCTACCTCCTACCCTCCGAGGCGAGGCATCCTCATGACTTTTCGCAAAGACATGAAAACTGTGCTCTTCACCTGAAGTACACCATAATGTCCAGCAAAACCTGTTTCTTCGCATAAATGCACCATGCTTATATGTATATTATATGTATCCTAACATATATTTGCTCTGTTTCTGTTCAATGTATAACTGATGCTCCCTGTATCTACGCTCCCTTCAAGTAACTGTGCCTCGATGCCCAAGGGCTGCTATATGCTATACAAATGTAATAAAGAAATAAATAAAGAAATAAATCCACTTTTCAGAGTAGGAGAACTTTTCGGAGATAGATTATTGTAATAATGCCCCACTCATTAGACTTGGCTTACGAACCTTTATTGTAGAAGTCAAGATATAAGAAATGCATACACTTAAGTTACACCTGTGGGCAGGGTCGCTAGGACCCAGCTGAAAATCATGGACCAGATGGTGCGCACTGTCCACAATCTACTCCCCTCACCAGGCCTTCCATGTGGTTTGGAATAGAGCTCCCATCAGTCAAAGCCAGCACACTCAATGATATAATGGGCGTTGTAGTCCAACAAATCTGAACCTACCTAAGAAGCAGACACCTGTCCTACATTGTACATTCCAACAGAGCCAAGATACTTACACAAGGATCTTGTTAGTTGGTAGGATGAAACACTGCCATTTTTATTTTAGATGTGGAAACACTATATTTATTGTTTTTCTATTTTTTTTTTTTTTTTAGGGAAAACGTTTCTTTGTTTTGTTAGGCATGCCTTCATGTGTAGAGTTATTTTTATGTTTATTTGTTCTGTTAGGAAAGTCTTTATTTCAGTTAGGATTGGCAGCTGTACTGCTTGGTAGCTTCCGTGGACTAAAGCAAAACATAAATGCCCCAGTAATGAAAGTAAGTGGAAAACATTTGCAAATCCGATTCTTGGACAGTATTTGGAGGCTTTTTTGCGGTAAACTGAAGAAAATGTTGCATTACACCAACTGGTAATGTAACAATTATCAAAATGACCTGCTGCACAGTGCACTTATCCATTAAACTAGTTGATATTTGTTAATAGAACCGTCCCACACAGGAATGTTAAGAGGGCATTCAGGCTATGGCGGCATTCAGACTATTTAGTTATTGCCGTAGGTTTCTGTACAAGGATGTTCGTCAGAGGAAATGTCACTTCAGTTTTTTTTTTTTTTTTTTTTTTAACCAGGCAAAATTGATTGATCATATTCTGTGCTGTTAATAGTGAAACCTCCTCTATTCTGTCTTATTTCAGTGAATCCTTACTTTGTTTTATTTGTTTTATTTCTTACTTCTCCTTGTGTTGTTTGTTTGTTTAATTATTTCTATAGTGCACCTTAACACGGAGGTTTCTGGGCATATTCGAGGTTGCAGAAGTTACAGACATACAGAAGATATATACGCCATATTTACATAAAATATCATAAATACAGAATTACAGCATAAGCAATCCTGGCGATGCTAAGTCATGATCGGAGGTTCAGTGGTGGAGTGGTAGCGAGGTTGCAGAAGTTACAGACATACAGAAGATATATACGCCATATTTACATAAAATATCATGAATACAGAATTACATCATAAGCAATCCTGGCGATGCTAAGTCATGATCGGAGGTTCAGTGGTGGAGTGGTAGCGAGGTTGCAGAAGTTACAGACATACAGAAGATATATACGCCATATTTACATAAAATATCATAAATACAGAATTACAGCATAAGCAATCCTGGTGATGCTACTTTATGATCGGAGGTTCAGTGGTGGAGTGGTAGCGAGGTTGCAGAAGTTACAGACATACAGGAGATATATACGCCATATTTACATAAAATATCATAAATACAGAATTACAGCATAAGCAATCCTGGCGATGCTACGTTATGATCGGAGGTTCAGTGGTGGAGTGGTAGCGAGGTTGCAGAAGTTACAGACATACAGAAGATATATACGCCATATTTACATAAAATATCATAATTACAGAATTACAGCATAAGCAATCCTGGCGATGCTACGTTATGATCGGAGGTTCAGTGGTGGAGTGGTAGCGAGGTTGCAGAAGTTACAGACATACAGAAGATATATACGCCATATTTACATAAAATATCATAATTACAGAATTACAGCATAAGCAATCCTAGCAATACTACGTTGTTCAGGTTTTGAAGTCATAGGTTCGGATTGGGGTTCAGAGGTGGAATGATAGCGAGGAATATTAAGGTTAGTGCTGCTCAGTTAGCCATTTGACAGAGTTGCTCCTGAAGTTAACAAATGACTTGGATCTTTTTAAGGATAGAGGGAGTGAGTAATTTGTATCTTGGGACTATTAGACCGAGTGTAGACCGAGTTTATTAGTTGACCTAGTGGCTCGGGCAGATGGATTTAATTTAAACATATCTGTTAAGTAAAGGGGGGGACGCATGATTCAGTGCTTTATATGTGAGGGACATGGTTTTGAGTTGAATCTTGTCCTTGATTGACAACCATTTGTGGTGTCTGCTTGTTTCGGAAATGGGAGCTCATCTTGAGATTGTTTTGCAGGGTTTGTAGTTTATTGAGAACAAATTTGCTGGCTTCCAAATAGAGTCTGTTGCAATAATTCAAATTAGTATTAATACTCTGGCAAGTATGATGCAACCTTCCTTAAAGAGCAGGGGTTTACATGCCCAGATTAGTTTCCTGGTACATGCCGTGGCTGAAGCCATGGCGTTCACCTGTTTATGTAGGTTTAGGGTGGCGTTGAGATAAAAACCTAACATTTTTACCTCTTTGGCCACTGGGATCGTGTTTCCATCGATGTTGAAGGAGATGTAGTCTGAGTTCAGTTTTTTTAGGTTAGCTGTAGATCCTACAATCAGCAGTTCTGTTTTGTCATCATTCTGGCAGAGGCCATGTGTAGCCATCCATGCCTGAATGATGAGATACATTTTGTTCACTAATGCTACATCATCTTCATAAGTGCCCGACAACTGAAGGAGGATCTGGGTGTCATCTGCGTAGTTGGTGTAGGTGACACCTAGATGATCCAGTTTATCGAACAAGGGCTTAGTGAAGATGTTGTACATTGTGGGTGATACACAGGAGCCTTGGGGGACTCTGCATGTAATGGGAATAGGGTTAGCTGCTGCTGAGGTGGAGAAGACTCTCATGGTCCTGTTATTTAGAAAAGATTGTATCTAAGTTATGGCATTCTGTGAGAAGTGGGCAGTGTAAGCGAGGTGGTTGCATAGTACCTTATGGTCAACCAGATCAAATGCTGCCAATAGGTCCAGTAGTAGGAGTACGGCTATTTTCCCATTGTCCTTCAGTTCATCAATCTGAGCTTTTAGGTCAATGAGCGCCGTTTCGGTCCCATGTTGGGGTCTAAATCCCGACTGGTGGGTCCCTAGGAGGTGGTTGATTTCTAGATATTGTTGGATCTGTAGATAAGCTACTCTGTCCAGAATCTTTAAGAAGAAAGGGGCATGTGAGTGGCCTTTAATTTGTGGGGATTGACGGGTCCAGAGATTGTTTTTTAAGTAGGGATAAAACCAGGATTCCCTTAGGTTGCTAGGTGCTATACCAAATGTAAATGAGGCATCGATTAGTTTGGATATGAAAGGTGCTAGATCTCTAGCAGCGTCTTTGATTATTTGTGCTGGGCAGCTATCGCCTTGGCATCGTGTGGGTTTGAGGGAGGCAATGATTTTTTATACCTCCAAGGCAGAGATTTTAGAAAATGTAAAGTACTGGGGTGGATTGGTGTTAGTTTTTGTGTCGTGGTGGATGTTGCCTGTGTTTTGTAATTTTTTTTGTTTTTCAGAGATTTTAGATTGCAGAGAGGCTATTTTATTGGCAAGAGCATCCAGAATGTTCGTGGACCAGAGTTGGTCCTTAACGCATGTATCGACTGGGGTAATAGGCGTTTCCATCTCTTTAAGGATCACAAAAAGCTCTTTGGTGCTTGAGCGGGCCCGATTTATTCTATTATTGTATGATTCATGTTTAGTGCTCAGTATTTCCTCCCTGTACTTAGCAGATATATTCCTTAGATTCATTTTGTTCTCTGCAGAAGGGCAGATATTCCAGATAGATTCTAACTTTCTTTTTTTCCACCCGCAGGTTTTTTAATTCAGGGATGAACCAAGAGTTCAGGTGTGGTCTTAGTTTGCCTTTGCGCAGTTTAAGTGGGGCAATGGTATCCAGAGTTTTGGTCATAGATGAGTTGTATGTCACCACTAGTTTGTTGTAGTCAGTGATATTGTAATGCACCAGCCGTGGAAGGTCTGGTACCGATGAAAGCATACCTAACATAGAGACTACGAACCTCCCTTAGCGGTCTATGCCTCATCCACGTATTTACGTGTGACGCACCGGTGCTCTGATGCGTTGTATCGAAAGACTTTCGTATTGTTCCAGCGCTGTTTACTGAGCACCTTTTTCTGAGTTCTATTTCTTCCCCAAACTAGTGTCTTTTCTCTGACTTTCTTTTCACCGCGGCTTACATGCCTTGTGGGTTACTATTTTTGAGGTTGTATCTCTGATAAGTATACCTAGAGGTAAGCCCTTCTACTCCTCAGTCTCTGTTCTTTTTCTTGTTTATCGTTACTTTCGTTTGTTTACATATAACCTTGTTTCCGACTCTTTCCTTCATCTACTTTCATTTATTTCCTATTCTGATCTTTTTCACCTTATTCATTTCAGATGAGCCCTCTTATCAGCTTGTTTCAGTCTATGCGCCGTTCCTTGGCATTTCCCGACCTTCCGGTCTTGCTTTCCCAGTGCACCTTGTGCGACTTACCTTCATACTCCTGCTTCCAGCTGATTGAGCGCCTCCCCTTCCTGTGGCATTCGCCACTTGTTGTATTCGTACTTCAGAGACAGTGTATTCTGTTTACTCTACCTGCCCTCTTCAGTACGTACCATCCATTGCCGCAACATCTGTGGGAAGACTCACTTAATGGACTTTCCGCTTCCTGTCTCCCGGAACCAGAGTCCATGCTATACTGAACAACTGGTCGGATTCGTATCTACTCTCCAACCTACAAGGAAGGATCCTATCTACACAGGGTTTTTTCAGCCTTAAGGCTTTTTCCCTGGAATTGGGGGCTGACTCCTGGGAGACTACCGGGGCTTGGTTCTCATCCGGTCACGGTGGTCTCCGCGGAGTCACATCCGTATTTGCATCAAAGGAAGAGTAAGGAGTCCAGAAGAGCTAGAAGGGAAAAGAAGACGGAACCCCAAGAAGACTCCATCGAAGACTCAGGTGAGGAGGGGTTGGTGGAAAGGGAAGCTAAGGTTGCACGTTTTGACAGTATACAACACCAAAAGACAAAGGCAATGGCCACTCCAGAACAGATTCAAGAAATGTGTAATGCAATTCAAGCTCTACGAGTCGATATGCAGAAGTTACAGGTAGAGAACCAGTCCCTTCACCAGCAGGTAGCTACTAGAGACGAAGGAAGAGGTGAACTACCCCTGATGCCCCTTTCAATGAACAAATACAATGGGAACCCTAAAGGAATGAAGGAATTCCTTGACGCCTGTGCAGTATATTTCTCATTCAGAAGGGGAACCTTTGAGTATGGATGGTCTCAGGTTGGACTCTTGATCGCTAACCTGACGGGTAGTGCCTTGAAATGGGCAACACCTCTAGTGACTTCCGATGACCCTTCTGTAAATGACTATGATCTATTTGTTCGCAATTCAAGGTCAGGTTCAAGAGACCAGAGGTCCAGTACTCTACATATGAAGCCCTATTGGACGTCAAGCAAGGAAACCAAGATGTCCAATCTTACATATCCCAATTCCAAGGGTTGGCTGCCTTGGCAGGATGGCCTGACTCTGCTCAGCAGACCATATTTCATAGGGGTTTGCACGAAGATATAAAAGATGAACTGGCGTGGGTGGCAAGACCTGAGACATTCTCTGAATTGGTATCCTTGGTTCTCCAAATTGAATTCAGATTGAATGAGAGACGCCATGAGAAGAGGAGAGGCCGAGGGCTTCAATGGAATTAGCAGACGGTCCCACAATCTAAAGACCGAGCTTCCTTTGAGGAACCAATGCAGATAGGTACTACAAGCGGACCCCTGTCTCCAAATGAAAGTAGACATAGAAGGAAACTAAATTTGTGAATGTATTGTGGGTCTTCGGAGCACCAGTTGAAGGACTACAAAGAGATTCCATCCTGGCGTTCGGGAAACGCACAACCCCGAGTCTACGCAAGGGAGACTATTGGGAGGGTTGCACAAACCCTTGCAACACCACTATGTCAGGAGAAGACAACCGACTGATGATTTTCCAGGTATCATTAACCCCTTTAACTGGAATCTCTATTCCAGTACTGGCCATGTTGGACAGCGGGGCAGCAGGCAACTTTATAGACACTTCATGGGCACAGGACAAGGAGATTCCGCTGTTAGGCAAAAAACCTGTGCAGTTCCCTTAGGGACCACTGCAAAAGATTTAAGACTACAGGTGTTGGCAGTAAACCCACTTGGTAGCAGTCTGCACCACCCAGATTTACCTGGTAGCTGTGGCTGAGCACTCAGACTTCCCTCAAGAAGAGTTAGGCAGTATGCAAAGGGCTCTCAGATACAATAATACAAGCAAACACTTACCAGAGCTTTGGTATCAAAGTATATAATTATTTATTTAAAAACACACAGTTGAAACACTCCAGCACTCTTATTGTAAAATATTCTAAACACGGTTACTATTGTAATATATACACCCCTTTTTCTTTATCAGATAAATCACAGTAAAACACCACTTATTTTCATACAGAGGTGAGCGCTTAACTAGATTGCACTTCAATAAGTTTGTGAGAAAGGGAGGGAAAAAGACAGAATATGGGAAGGTACACCACTCTAAGATTCAGGAACACTCTTAGCAAGGCAGAAGAGCAAAAGTCACTGGTGAGCCAAAGTCCAAAGTCTGGGCCCACTCTTAGAGAGAGCAGAGCACAAATGCGCCCGAGATCACACAGTTACACTAGGCTTAGAAAGTCTTGCAGAGGGTTCAAAAAGAGTTTAGAGAAGCTTTAGGAAAGTTTAGCCAGGGTGTCCCAGACTAACCCAGGTTCTAAAGCCGGGGGCTAAGTCTACCCCGTACAGTTGGTAGCAAGGGAAGCCAGGCAGGACACGGTACCTTAAGTGGGAAGGATCCTCCAGCGGTGGCAGTTGTTCCTGGTAGTGGGTGCAAGTTACGTCGTCGTCCAGGGGAAGAGAAGATCTCGACTTGGAGGAAAGATGAAGGTCGTTGCACTACCAGGGAAGAAATGAGTTTTCCAGTTAAAGGTGGTACCTTTGTTTCGCGGTCGTGGTAAAACGTGGTATCCCGGTTGCCGGGGTGCTTGGCACGGGCAAGGTGGTCACGAGGTACGTCGGGAAAGCGAAAAGACGGTGAAACTGGTTATCCCCACCAGTCAAAGGAAGAAGACTCTCCGGCGGGAGATCTCCTCTGTCGTTGGGAAAAGTGGTGAGGCAGTCCAGCAGGGCTCCACCGGTGGTGGTGTCATGGCAGGTTGGCTCAGCTTCTCCCTCGTCAGATTCTTAGGTCCTGTGGCGACTTCTGAAGTTCCAGTCCCCAAAGCCCTGCTTTTATGCAGCAAACCCCCATTCATTCAGCCTAGCTGTCACTCAAACATGCTAAGTGGTGAGCCGGCTGGCTCACCACTTGGGCCAATCAGGATGGAGTGCAACTTGAGTTGCCTAGGCAACTCAGTCCAGGGTGCCTAAATTTCCCTCCACCCCTCCTAAGTACCCCAGACAGAGTGGCACCACTTTGGAGGGCTTCTGTGGAGAAGCCTGCCAAAAAAGTGGAACAAAGGGCTCGACTTGGGTTGGAGTCGCAGAAGAGAACACAAACACCATTTTAGAATCAAGTTTTGGCAAAAAATACCAACCAGAGAATTAATATTAATTAAATAAACCGGCGGTATGTTCGAGGCTACCGTAAATAATTAAATAAAGATAGTAGCCTAAAACAATGGGAAATCCCATAGGAAAATATTCGCGGTTGAATATAAAAAGTAGTATCCACTGCCACCAGCCAAAACTCGATTAGGGGGGACAGAGACGTGCCCCCTCGACTAACAGACCCTGGGGTAATTGAATCGCCCCAGCCAGTACGTCCACAATATGATGGTTTGTACTGGTTCTGTTCAGAATTTAAGACTAGTAAAGTCAATGGTGACTTTACAAGCCCTGGGAGACAGTAGTCAGTCCCAGGGTATGGAGTCTATACTGGGGGGTCACTATGACACCCCTGTGTCACTGCACTGAGGGTGCTGTGTAACACACATCACAAAAACACATGAAACCCTATGGAGTAAAAGACCCCATAGCCCATTAAACACATCTAGATTCAAAGAAACACACTCAAATCATGCCCAAGAGTGAGGGTAAAAGAGTCTCACTCTTGGCAGGAGAAAAAAATAAATCCCAAAAATCCAGCAAAGCTGATGGGGGACTCACTAGGTTAGGGAATTCCGCCTAAACAGAGAATTCTCTCTAACACTGCCCCCCCCTAGACTAAGGGACAGGAGGATTTAATCCACTCCTGGATGAACCTCATACCTCTAGTCGATAACATACATCCTAGAGAGTCCATCAGCATTTTGATGGTGACACCCTGACCTGTGCTCAATGGTGAAATCAAACCCTTGCAGGTAGATTGACCATCTCAATAGTTTTGGATTTTCCCCTTTCACTTGCATTAACCATCTCAAGGGTTGGTGGTCAGTCTGAATGACAAAAGTAGAACCATACAAGTATGGCCTAAACTTCTTCAGTGCCCACACAATAGCAAAGCATTATCTTTCTATTGTTGCCCACCTTGTCTCAGGATCCTTCAGCTTACGGCTGATGAAGCAAATGGGGTGCTCCCTACCCCTCTCATCCAGTTGGCCTAGAACTGCACCTATACCTACATTGGAAGCATCATTTTGTACAATGAAAGTGTGATGGTAGTCAGGAGCTCTCAATACTGGAGCTTGGCAAAGAGCTTTCTTCAGTTTTTCAAAGGCCTGATTGCACCCCTCATTCCATTTGACCTTTTTAGGGAATTTTGGAGAGGAGATTACATTCAGTGGAGAAACTATGGTCCCATAGTTCTCAATGAAATTCCTGTAGTTCCCAGTGAGGGCTAGGAAGGCTCTCACTTGGGTTTGAGTAGTAGGTGTTATCCAATTTTGCACAGCTTCAATCTTGCTGAGCAAAGGCCTTATTTCTCCACCTCCTACCTCATTCCCAAGGTAGACCACCTTACTTTGACCTATCTGGCATTTACTTGCCTTGATAGTCAAATTGGCCTGCCCAAGAGCCAGCAAAACATGTCCTAGGTGGTTCACATGATCCTCCCAGGAGTGGCTGAAGACTGCAATGTCATCTAAGTATGCCATGCAGAAGTCCTCCATCCCAGCTAGAACTTGGTTCACCATCCTTTGGAATGTAGCAGGTGCATTTTTTAATCCAAAAGGCATGACCTTGAACTGGTACAAGCCAACTTGGGTGGAAAATGCAGTTTTCTCCTTGGCATGGTCTGTCAAGGCTATTTGCCAATAGCCTAACGTAAGGTCAAATGTGCTGAGGTACTTGGCTGCACCAAGTTTATCCACCAACTCATGTCCTTGGTAAAGGGTGGGAATCAGTATTGGTGACTGCATTAAGAGCTCTATAGTCCACACAGAATCTCAAGTCTTTGGACCCTGCCTTTGGTACTAACACAACTGGGCTAGACCATGGACTAGTAGAGGGTTCTATTACCCCGAGATCAAGCATCTTCTTGACCTCCCCCTTGATGTGGGTTCTCACATTTTCTGACATTCGGTATCCTCTGCTTTTGACTGGCAGACAGTCACCAGTGAGTATCTCGTGCTGTCCACAAGGGGTCAAGCCTGGTGAGAGTGAGAACAGGGAGGCAAACTGATTTAACATAGATTTGCACTCCTCTTGTTGCTCATGTGTCAGATCTGAAGAGAGATTGACTCCTTCAATTTTTTCATCTAAAGGTACACCTCTGAGGAGATCAGGGAGTGACTCACTCTCTTCTTCCTCTGCTGCTGAAGTTAGAAGCAAGGCTCCTACTTCAAGTCTGGAGATGTACGCTTTCAGTCGGTTGGTGTGGAAGACTCTAGGAGCTTCCCCGGGTCTGCCCAGATCCACCAGATAGTTGACCTCTCCAAGTTTTCCCACAACTTTGAAGGGTCCCATCCATTTGTCTTGCAAGGCCCTCTGCCTTGTTGGGAGCATAACGAGAATTAGCTGGTCTTGAGTGAACTCAACCATGTTAGCCTTTTGATCATGCCAATGCTTGACCAAAGCTTGTCCAGCTTTCAGGTTATCACTAGCTTCTGCCATCATGTGTGACATTCTCCTTCAGAGACCTATCACATAGTCAGTCACTCTGACTGGCTTGAGGGGAGGAGCGCCTTCCAACCCCTCCTTAATCAGGGCCAATGGACCTCTGACCGGATGGCCATAGAGAAGTTCAAAGGGAGAATAACATACTCCCTCTTGAGGGACTTCTCTATAAGCAAAGAGAAGGCATGGCAGTAGAAGGTCCCACTTTCCTTTCAGAAGTTCCTCTAAAGCACCTATCATGCTCTTCATGGTTCTGTTAAATCTTTCTACCAGTCCATTGGTTTGGGGTGGTAGGCGGTTGAGAACTTGTAAGTAACTCCACAGGTTTTCCACATGGCTTTCATGTAGTGGGACATAAAGTTTGACCCCCTGTCGGATATTACGTCCTTAGGAAACCCAACCCTGGTAAAAATACCAAGGAGGGCCTTAGCCACAGCCAGAGCTGTAACAGTTCTCATCGGAATTGCCTCAGGGTATCTAGTAGCATGGTCTACTACAACAAGGATAAACCTGTTGCCTGAGGAGGTAGGGGGATCAAGGGGACCAACAATGTCAATCCCTACCCTCTCAAATGGGACTCCCACAACTGGGAGAGGCACTAAGGGTGCCACATTCTTGGCGCCAACCTTACCAGAAGTTTGGCAGGTATGGCAGCTCTTGCAAAACTTATCTACTTCGGCCCCCATTTTTGGCCAATAGAAGTAGAGGGAGAGCCTTTCCTTGGTCTTCTTGAAGCTCAAGTGACCAGCTAAAGGAATCTCGTGGGCTAAGTGCAAGAACTGTTGTCTGTTTTCTTGAGGAACTACAAGGCGTTTGTAGTCTCCAGGTTCAGACTCGGTTGGTTCACTGTAGAAGAGGCCATCTTCCCAGTGCAACCTATACTTCCCAGGCTCTTGCCCATCAGCCTGAGCAGCTGCCTGTTGGCAGAGACCCTCCAGAGGTGGACATTCTCTTTGTCCCTTACGGAAAGCAGCCCTGCTTGGTCCACCTTCTGCCAGTAAAGACTGCAGCTCAGGATGGTCCTCAGGGTCTAGATCTCCAATAAGTTCTTGGCCTACCACTAGCTCTTCTTCAGAGTCTAGTTCAACCATACAGGGTTGTGCCTCCCTCTCAGCCTCAGCTGGAGGTGGAGTTACAGGTGTAACTACTGGAAGCACTGGAGTGCTTGCTGCTGACTTTTTCCTAGGAGTCCTGGGTTGCCCCTTTGCTCCTGATCTGGTAGTTACTGCAGTGAGTTGCCCCAATGGTAAAGGAGTGATCTCTGTCATCATCTCCTGGGATAACCCTCACAGGGTTTTCTCTCTTGCAGGTTTTGTGAGCTCCTATAACCTTTTACTAGGTGGTCTGGGGGTATGTGACACAACTCCAAGAGTTTTTAGGTCATTACCCAACAGAACCCTATCTGGCACTTCACATTGTACACTGACAGGTATTTTTACAGCCATGTCATTACACTGGATGAGAACTGGTAACTGGGGACACATCTGCACAGGCCCTCCAGCTAACTTGGTGAGGCATTTGGGTGCCTTAGCAACATCCTCTGCCTTGAAAAATGATTCATCCACCACAGTTATGCTGGCCCCAGTGTCTCTAACGGCAAGAGTCTCCTGACCATTTACTTGGACACTGTCGTTATAATACTCTTTAATATGATCTGGGATAGAATTATACACATCTAAATTCTGTTGTTCCCACAACCCCAGAGAGACTAAAGAAACACTGGCTGAGACTCCAATGGGTTCATCAGCCAGCAGTAGAAAGTTTCCACTTGCCATTGGGACTTCCTCTTCTGGAGCGAAGGCTAAGGAGGCAAGTTGGATCCCTGAAGGTTTACCCTTGCATCTGGGATCTCCTTTCACATGGTTAGTAGAGCCACAAACAAAGCATTTACCAAATGCCTTCTGCATTTGACCTCCCTCTGGTTTGGCACTAGAGGAGACACTATTCTGCTGTGGTTTCCCTGGTGGCTTACCCTTCTGGTTTTGTTTGGGGCCCTCTTTGGAATTTGCAGTATTAGAATTCTCTTTGGTGTCCTTTTTAGGAAGTTTCCCCTCATCCTTTTTCTGAGTTACCCCAGAATCCTTGTGAGTGGCCCTGTTGGCAACCCACAAGTCAGCAGCCTTAGCTAGCTTTCGGGAATCTAATTCCTTTGAATCAACAAAGTGCTGTCTGAGCTCAGGAGAGCAGGCATCATAAATTGACTCCAACATAAAAAGATTCTTCATACCTTCATAAGTGTTCACTTTGTAACCCTTAATCCATCCCTCTAAGTTTTTCAACCCTTCACTCACCCAGGTAGCCCAAGGGGTACCACCATGCTTTTTGAGGGTTCTAAACCTCTTAAGATACTGGGAAGGGGTCTTCCCAAACCTAGCTATCAGAGCTAGTTTTACGCATTCATACTCTTTCCTATCCTCCTCCCCCAACTCCATTACCACATCAGTTGCAACAGGAGGAAGCCTAGAGAACAACCAGGTGAGTAAATCATTTCCTGTGATGTTCTGGAGCCCACGATTATATTCAAACAGAGACAACCAATACAACACATCCAACTTAGGCTCATACATACCAACCAATTCTTTAGGCATCCGGGGTCTTTTAGGACTGGAACTTCTAGAGGACCAGAGAGAGAAGCATTTTCGACAGATAATTTCTTCATTTCTAGCTCATGCATGAGCTCCATTTCCCTTCGCCTTAGTACTTGATTCATTTGCTGATGTCTCTGTTCAGCTAGAGTATACAGTCTCTTGAACTCTAGTTCAAGTTTCATTTTCTCTAATTCGACATATTGAGGACTTAGTGTGGGACTTGGCAAAGGCCCAGTAGGTACAGCAGGTAGAGCAGACAGAGGCTTAGGGGGATCACTGACAGCAGCCTCACCCTCCTCTTCTGACTCTTCCTCAAGATTATCAACATTTTGATCCATATCAATTTCTATACTGTTATCTACATTTTCTGGCATGGTAGGTTCCTCAGACCCATCATCCAGACTTTGGTTAGCTAACAACCTTTCTATTAATTCCATTTTCTTGCCTTTAGTCAGGAGGTTCTTATGCTTACATAATACTCTTAAACAATCAGCAGTTTTTGTAGCAAGGGACTCTTGACTATAAGTTTCCATAGTTGACATGTTAGAAAGATGACTTTATCAGTGCTAAGCTTTGTGGTTAGTTGTACTAAGGTATCCTAAAGCACTCTAAAGTGTATACTCAATACAAATCCCACCGCTGTACACCAGTGTTAGGCAGAAACCTGTGCAGTTCCCTTTGGGACCACTGCAAAATATTTAAGACTACAGGTGTTGGCAGTAAACCCACTTGGTAGCAGTCTGCACCACCCAGATGTACCTGGTAGCTGTGGCTGAGCAGTCAGACCTTCCTCAAGAAGAGTTAGGCAGTATGCAAAGTATACACAATAGGCACTCAGATACAATAATACAAGCAAACACTGACCAGAGCTTTGGTATCAAAGTATATAATTATTTATTTAAAAACACACAGTTGAAACACTCCAGCACTCTTATTGTAAAATATTCTAAACACGGTTACTATTGTAATATATACACCCCTTTTTCCTTATCAGATAAGTCACAGTAAAACACCACTTATTTTCATACAGAGGTGAGCGCTTAACTAGATTGCAATCCAATAAGTTTGTGAGAAAGGGAGGGAAAAAGACAGAATATGGGAAGGTACACCACTCTAAGATTCAGGAACACTCTTAGCAAGGCAGAAGAGCAAAAGTCACTGGTGAGCCAAAGTCCAAAGTCTGGGCCCACTCTTAGAGAGAGCAGAGCACAAATGCGCCCGAGATCACACAGTTACACTAGGCTTAGAAAGTCTTGCAGAGGGTTCAAAAAGAGTTTAGAGAGGCTTTAGGAAAGTTTAGCCAGGGTGTCCCAGACTAATCCAGGTTTGAAAGCCGGGGGCTAAATCTACCCCGTACAGTCGGTAGCAAGGGAAGCCAGGCGGGACACGGTACCATAAATGGGAAGGATCCTCCAGCGGTGGCAGTTGTTCCTGGTAGTGGGTGCAATGTGCGTCTTCGTCTAGGGGAAGAGAAGATCTCGACTTGGAGGAAAGATGAAGGTTGTTGCACTACTAGGGAAGAAACCAGCCGCGGAGTTTTCCGGTTAAAGGTGGTACCTTTGTTTCGCGGTCGTGGTAAAACGTGGTATCCCGGATGCCGGGGTGCTTGGCACGGGCAAAGCGGCCACGAGGTATGTCGGGAAAGCGAAAAGACGGTGAAACTGGTTATCCACACCAGTCAAAGGAAGAAGACTCTCCGGCGGGAGATCTCCTCTGTCGTTGGGAAAAGTGGTGAGGCAGTCCAGCAGGGCTCCACCAGTGGTGGTGTCATGGCAGGTCGGCTCAGCTTCACCCTCGTCGGATTCTTAGGTCCTGTGGCGACTTCTGAAGTTCCAGTCCCCAAAGCCCTGCTTTTATGCACCAAATCCCCATTCACTCAGCCTAGCTGTCACTCAAACATGCTAAGTGGTGAGCCGGCCGGCTCAACACTTGGGCCAATCAGGATGGAGTGTGACTTGCGTTGCCTAGGCAACTCAGTCCAGGGTGCCTAAATTTACCTTCACCTCTCCTAAGTATCCCAGACAGAGTGGCACCACTTTGGAGGGCTTCTGTGGAGAAGCCTGCCAAAAAAGTGGAACAAAGGGCTCGACTTGGGTTGGAGTCACAAAAGAGAACACAAACGCCATTTTAGAATCAAGTTTTGGCAAAAAAATACCAACCGGAGAATTAATATTAATTAAATAATCCGGCGGTATGTTCGAGGCTACCGTAAATAATTAAATAAAGATAGTAGCCTAAAACAATGGGAAATCCCATAGGAAAATATTTGCGGTTGAATATAAACAGTAGTATCCACTGCCACCAGCTAAAACTCGATCAGGGGGGACAGAGACGTGCCCCCTCGACTAACAGACCCCGGGGCAATTGAATTGCCCCAGCCAGTACATCCACAATATGATGGTTTGTACTGGTTCTGTTCAGAATTTAAGACTAGTAAGTCAATGATGACTTTACATGCCCTGGGAGACAGTAGTCAGTCCCAGGGTATGGAGTCTATACTGGGGGGTCACTATGACACCCCTGTGTCACTGCACTGAGGGTGCTGTGTAACACACTTCACAAAAACACATGAAGCCCTATGGAGTAAAAGACCCCATAGCCCATTAAACACATTTAGATTCAAAGAAACACACTCAAATCATGCCCAAGAGTGAGGGTAAAAGAGTCTCACTCTTGGCAGGAGAAAAAAATAAACCCCAAAAATCCAGCAAAGCTGCTGGGGGACTCACTAGGTTAGGAAATTCAGCCTAAACAGAGAATTCTCCCTAACATCCGCTCAAACCTAAGAGGAGAACCATACCGGTTGAAGGAGTAGACGGACGCCCATTGTCGTCAGGACCTGTAACTACGGAGACCCTGCCTTTACAGGTATCCATGGGAAATCATACTGAAGAGATTATCTTTGACGTCATCAGGGCTGCACACTTTCCTGCCATACTTGGAATCACTTGGTTGAGACTTCACAACCCCTGCATAGACTGGAGTTCTAATCGACTGAGTTTCAATTTGGATTTCTGCAGAAGGCATTGCATCAAGGAACAGCAGATTGAAGTTCCTGCTTACCCCGTCAACCAGCCTACTATATCTATATCAGCTGTTCCTATACAGTATAAGGAATACAAAGAGGTATTTGAAGATGTTGTTCCCAAACTCCTCCCAGCTCACCGTCCAGAAGATTGCAGGATAGACCTAAAGGAAGAAGTATCCCTACCTTTCGGAAGAATGTATCTGTTGTCCCAGCAGGAACGGATTGCCTTGAAGGAATATCTGGATTTGAATCTCAAGAACGGATTAATAAGGAAGTCAAGATCTTCCGGAGGAGCATCTCTTTTTTTTGTTGCCAAGAAGGAAATGAATGAGCTAGCCCCTGTATTGACTACCGGGAACTAAACAGAATTACAGTTCGGGACAGATATCCTATGCCCCTAATAAGGGACATCCTCGAAGCAGTAAAGGACTCTCAGATCTTCACAAAGATCGATCTACGCGGAGCCTACCACTTACTCAGAATACATGCAGGCGATGAATAGAAGACTGCCTTTCGAACACCGTTGGGGTTGTTTGAATATTGTGTCATGCCTTTTGGATTAGTCAAAGCTCCAGCGGTGTTCCAGAGGTTCATGGACCACATATTTGTGGATATGCTTGGTACTTCCCTGGTGGTGTATTTAGATGCTATTTTGGTCTACTCCTCCACGCTTCAGGAACTTCGGAACCAGGTGAAGGAAGTACTACAGAGGCTCAAAGAAAACCATCTGTACGCTAAGGCGGAGAAGTGTACTTTTGAGGCAGCCGAGGTACCCTACCTTGGGTTTATCTTATCCTCAAGTGGAATACGGATGGACCCCGAAAAGGTAAAGTCCATTCTAAGATGGCCAGAACCTTCTTCCAATAAGGAGATTCAACATTTTCTTGGCCTGGCAAATATTTACCGCCGCTTCATTCCTCACTTCTCGGAAATAGTACTTCCGTTGACTACGCTTCTCAAGAAAGGAAGTATCTTTGACTGGAATCCTGCAGCGCAATCCGCCTTTTCTACATTCAAGAGGCTGTTTACCACAGCTCCGGTGCTTATTCAACCAGATCAGTCTAAACCCTTTATAGTGGAGACAGATGTTTCTGGTGGAGCCATCGGAGCCGTTTTGTTATAAGAAGATAGCGAAGGAGTAGAACATCCTATAGCCTACTACTCACGTACCCTTATGGTCAGTGAACAAAACTATTCTGTACTTGAGCGAGAGCTATTAGCTATGAGAAGAGCATGCAAGGAGTGGAGACACTTGCTACAAGGGCTATGAATCCATTTCTAATCTACACAGATCACAGGAATCTGCAGGTTCTCCAGCAGATGGAATGCCGCAATTCACGTCATGCCAGGTGAGCCTGCTATTTCTCAAACTTTGATTTCCAGATTACGTATATACCAGGTACACAGAATGGGGTGGCAGACGCCCTGTCTAGGAGCTGGTTTAATGAGGAACAGGAGACGGAAGTTACGCCTACCAACAAGGAAAGAATACTGCCTAACCAAGGATTTATTGCAGTAATCAACAGTTTCCTCCAGAATGTGCAGGATGAGTACAAGACTTGGACTAGACAGAAACTATTGTCTAAGGGTCTACACGAAAGAGATGGACTATGGTTTCATGAATCTGCTCTCTTTCTTCCCTCTCAGGAACTCCAAGAACAAGCTCTACACCTTTGTCATGATCACCCCTTAGCTGGACATAGGGGCCAAAAGGCCACATACGAACTATTGACCAGAGGTTTTTGGTAGCCTTCGGTACAAGCAGATGTGCACTCATATGTTAGGTCCTGTTCGGTTTGTGTCAGTTCCAAGGTCTCTAGGCAGAGACCTCTTGGTCTTTTGCAACAAGCTGACTTACCCTCTCGTCCTTGGGAGAACCTATCTATGGACTTCATCGTGGAATTGCCTCCATCTCAGAGAAAGACAGCTATAATGGTTACTATTGATTCATTCTCCAAGCTGGCCCATTTCTCCTCCCTTACAGGAGTGCCTTCTGCTGCTGAAACAGCTTCTGTGTTCCTTAGAGACATCATAAGACTACATGGATTACCTCAAGTCAATATTTCAGACAGAGGGGTGCAATTCACCTCTAGATTCTGGTCTATATTGTGCAAGGAACTAGGAATCCATAGGGCATTGTCGTCAGGGTATCACCCCCAGCCAATGGACAGACAGAGAGACTAAGGGCCTCATCACGACTTTGGTGGTAACCCTTAAAATCGGCAGTAACGCTATTAGCGCCGATTTTAAGGGTCCGTCGGATCGCAAGTCGAAATACCGCCGGCACCATTACAGCCGGCACAAGTACAGCTGGCTGTACAAGCGCCGGCCATAACAGCGCCAGGAACCATTCGCGCTAAAACTTCAGCAATCACTATTAGCGCCAGAAAAGAGGCAGATAATCCACCGAAAATACCTCCAGTTAAAAGCTGGAGGTAACAGAACACAGGCCACAGCAATAAGGGCCCAGGTGGAACTAATGCAAATCAGAGGCCTACAAAGGAGCCACCCATGCACAACACACCCTCCCCAACACCATTACACCAGCAGGAGCAGGGAGGAGACAGCAGTCAGGGCCCAGGTGGAACCAATGCAAATCAGAGGCCTACAAAGGAGCCACCCATGCACCACACTCCCTCCCCAACACCCTGCTGCCATTTGGAGCCGGGAGCCTTGATGTTGACTTCTACCTGCTGCGCCTGGAGCTACAGAAGCCAGCCAACCAGGCCAGGGCCCTGGGAGTGCAGGGGGCAGTGGGGATGAGGAGAAGGAGGAGGAGAGTAGCACCAGCAAGGCAGCCAGCCATCCCCAGGGTCAGGCCAACACCCTGGGCCATGACTGATGGTCAGTTGGTGACAGAATATCGGCTGGACAGGGCAACCATCACCCAGTTTCTGGACTCAATCCAGGGTGACATATGAAGCCGCATAGCCACCAGCACGGCAGTACCTCCCCTAGTGAAGCTCGTGTCTGTGCTTCAATTACTTGGGACTGGCAGCTACCAACATACCGTTGCCATGATGCATGGAATGGCCCAGTCCACATTCAGTGCCATGCTGGGACAGGTGCTTGATGCATTGTTGAATCATGTGAACGAACACATTGCATTGTCAGCCACACAGGCACAGGTGCACCAGCTGAAGGGTCAATGCTATGCCATTGCCCAAGTCCCGAATGTAATAGCAGCCGTGGACTGCACACATGTGGCACTCGTACCACCCCAGGCACATGAGGCTGCCTACAGGCACCGTAAACAACACCATTCCCGAAAACGTGCAGATAACATGTGGTCCTGACCTCACCTTCAGCCACTGCTGTGCCCGCTACCCAGGATCCACCCATGACTCCATGGTCCTGCACAACAGTACCCTGCCGGCGTACATGGAAAGGCACCGAGGCCAAAACACATGGCTACTGGGTGAGTACAAATGTATACCATAAAGCATGTCAATCCACAACTGATGGTGCCTGTCACAGAATCCATTATTCCCAATAGGCAGCAGCATTACTGCAGCATTCACATTCAAGCACCTTGCACGATAAACCTTGGACATATCCAACACAGCAGAACACACCCATGCAGCATGTAAGACATGTGGCGGCACAGTGACATATGGAAGCCCCACCACAATAAAACCTCCTGTGTGAGTAGCACTATGGCTTCCAACACTGAGACAGTACAGAAATCCCACCCTGGCCATCCGACAGTAATGAAATTCCAAACTATAAGCTGGCACATCCACAAATGCACCACACATAAGTAGGCCGAGTAATGACAATGTACATCCTACGAACACTGTCCCCAAAATGGCCAGGGAAATGCATGGAGAACAGCACAGAATAGTGACAACCAGCAAATGCAACTGTAGCCAAATGGATTTGCAGCCACTTCTGTCATGCAGAAGTAGATGGAAGGGCCCCCTTATCCTGCGACAAGTGAATGAGTACTGTTACATACAGAAATATCGGCGTCCCAAGTGGAGAGTACCCCATTGATTCAATCGTGCCCGTAGGACAGCACACTCCACAATGTCATAGGCCAAATGACAAATATGGCAAAATCACACTGGTGACAGAGCTCTGTACACCCACTGGACTTACCTTGTCCCCATACCGGCTTTCTCTCCCCTGCAGGTGATTCTGGATATCCCCAGTACACGTGCCTCATGACCCCTATGCATCACCCACACACGGCGGTGGAGCGGGCATACAACCTTGGCCATGCCCGTACACGGATTTGCGTGGAGAGGGCATTTGGACTGCTGAAGTCACGCTTCCGGTGCCTCGACCGCACGGGAGGGGCAATGATGTATGCATCAGAAAAAGTTGCCAAAATTGTACCCACTGTATAGAAAGACAAAGCTATCAGGCAGGTATCAGAGGTGTCTAACATTAGCACTCTGAGTAAATCCAAAGGTGGTACCAGACAAGGTTTAAAATAACAGTTTCAATTTTTAATAACGAAAAGATCGTAAAATTTAAAACATCCAATTAAATAAATTGGTCCACAATACAATTGTCACATCTAATATATAAGACAACAACAAGGAATACGTAGCAGGCTAAGATGCCCAGCTTAAAAAGGTGTTACAGGGTCTCTTAGTCCAGGGACTTCCCCCCGTGCTCCCCTTTTTGCTTTTTCTGTCTTTACGAGCTCGGATCTTTTTTATGAGCTCAGGTGTACCTGTCATTTGGGAGACCTATGCTAACTAGCCTGGCAATGCTCACTTTACACTTCATTTGACTCCGGTCCAAGATGGCCGCCGTTTTTCCATCACAGTGACCGTCTCCTGTCTAACTAACATAATAGAAGGACTACCTATGTTCCCTTGACTACCAGCCAGCATCGGCCGCTTCGCGCTGCTACAGGACACACAGAGTTGCTCCTACAAAGACGGTAGACTGATCCTCCGCTTACTTTCTACATTCGGTAATCTACCCTGCTATTCCATAGCTGACTAGTTCCTTCCAATTACTATGACTGCCTAAGGATCGATCGACTATATTACTGATGGTATCCTCTCTTTAACCTTTATTTTTCAGTGCGGATCGCAGGGATTCGTTCCGGCTCTTACCCCTAGGGGTTGACCTTCCTCTTAAGGTATCTCCGCCGTCCACCTTACTATTAACCGGCACGTTGAACACTACGGGGCTGTCTCGTCCTGGGCGGTTATACTTGTCGAACTCGATCCCTCACCATTTCTCTATACATACGCTATGGCATTACCTGACTGTCACAGTCCGATCACTGCATGGATCCGACATATTCACGATCTCCACGGGAGACATGTCCCTTTCACCTACAACAGGTTCCTCTCATTAGGCGGGACTCCTAGTTAACGGTCCCCCTCTCACATTCATCGAAGCTTAGTCTTATGGACACAGACAGGTTGTCTCATTCCTTGTACTTACTGCTGTACTGTGTGTACCTATAGGCTTTTCCAGTCGCAGAACTGTATGCTATAGATATCTTTTATCTCTTGTAGGGCCGCTAAGGTCGTCAATCTACCCCTACTATTCTTAGTAGAGAGCCCCCACCTGCATCTTGATAGGTAATTATCTCCCTTGATATGGTGCCTTTTTCATTGATTGAAATTTCCAAAGTATTTAGTTATTTTTGAACTGACCCTTTGATGTCTGTTGTTTTTATCTTTTGCAGGTGCTATGACACTGTAATAGTAATGTTTACCACTCCAATTGTTAAATAGGCTATGTTGTAAAAAGTCCCTCCTGATGAATGTTCCACACTTTTTTCTAGTGGAACAGAAACATGTCGAGACAATTCTATGGACTCTAAACAGAGATTAAAATCTATGACACACCTATCCAAACCTGGTAGGGTACTATAATATTTGGTTGATAAGTACCCACAGTATTTTTCTGTAACACCTTTTTAAGCTGGGCATCTTAGCCTGCTACGTATTCCTTGTAGTTGTCTTATATATTAGATGTGACAATTGTTGTATTGTGGACCAATTTATTTAATTTGATGTTTTAAATTTTACGATCTTTTCGTTATTAAAAATTAAAACTGTTATTTTAAACCTTGTCTGGTCCCACCTTTGGATTTACTCAGGGTGCTAATGTTAGACACCTCTGGTACCTGCCTGATAGCTTTGTCTTTCTATACAGTGACTATTATCCCCCCGGATATAGACAAAGTATACACTGCTAATTTTGATTAGACAGTTGTATACCGGGTTTCCTCTCATTGTAAGTAGCCAAAATTGTACCGACATGTGTCATGCTGCACAACATCTGCTGTCGCAGAAATGTGCCACTGCCCCCTGATGCTCATGTGCAGTCACCTGAGGATGGTAGTGAGGGCGATGAAGTGCCAGGTGTTGAACATGCACAAAGGATTGGGCTGAGGGAGGGGAGGTTGGCAAGACAGGGATTGATAGATGGATTCTTTTAGAAATGGGTAATGGGTAAATTGGAAATATGTCACAACATTAAATTGCATTAGTAACAATCACAACCGTCCATGCATTGTGATTTTTCTAACGTGATTTATTTTCCGTCCAACAAACCCCCCTCCCCCAGTAAACACCCAGCACACAATCCCCCTTCCCCCCAGTAAACACCCAGCACACAATCCCTCCTCCCCCCAGTAAACACCCAGCACACAATCCCCCTCCCCCAGTAAACACCCAGCACACAATCCCCCCTCCCCCTAGTAAACACCCAGGGCACAATCCCCCATGCCCCCAGTGAAATACCCCCAACTGTGCAGATAGGCACATGTGTCTTATCAGGGCACCAACAACGATGCCATGCACCACTAGGATGGTCGTGGGTGCTTTCCTTTTCCGGGCCCCTTTTCCGGGCCCCTCTGGTGTGCGTGCCCTTAGGTGGTGCATGGACTGGCACCTAGGAGGTGGCTCGAGGGATCCCTCCGTGGGTGTGGTCGATGCCGAAGGGACTGAAGGGGCGGCAATCATGTGCTGTTGCATGAGGTTGTTTCCCTATGTGCTGAGACTGCCTCCGTCAACTCCCTCACTCATTGCCCGAAGCCTGTCAGGGCAGCGGTACATTGTTTAACGACTCTGCGTGTGCGCGCATTGTCCTGCGCTATGTATTTGCACCCATGCCGTATAGATGCACTGACAGCCTTGATGTGCCGGCTCTGCACCTTGGCCATTGATTCCACCCTGGCCTGTTTTGCTTCAATAATGTCGAGTCCACCCATTACTGCTGCCCCAGTGACGAAGGGCACCCCTGGTGTGTCATGTGTTGGCCTGCGACTTGTGTGCTGTCGGGAGGGGGCTGCATGGCGACATGGTGCCAGCTTGGACTGGGCTGCCTAGCTCAGAGTGCCGGTCTGCTGGGTTGCCATATGATGGCGTGTCCACGTCCGGCTGTGGTGTGCGGACACGACTCACAGGTACCTGTCGACATGGTGTATGCCTGGGCTTGGTTTTCTTTGGGGTGTGACCATCCCTTCAGCCTCACTGCTTCCGGGAGTGTGCTGTCCTCCGGCATGATGGTCACGTGGAGGTGTTGCTCCCATGTCAGGCTCAGATCCCGACCTCTGTCCCTCAGCATCAGGGCTGTGACTGGTGGCTTGGGGCGGGCTGGCGGTGGCCTCCCTGCGTCCATGTGGCTGCTGCTGCTGTCTGGTGGGGCTGCGTTCGGATGAAGTGGGTGTTGGCCTGGGTCGTCTCCCTTCCGTACGGCCTCTTTGTGGGGTGGGGGTGCTGGTGGAGGCGCGCTGCCGTGGGCGCTGTGTTGGTGTGGCCTCCTCCACATCATCTTCGTCCCGTTGGGATCGACGTGTGCCTGTGGGGTACATAGGGTGTGGTTTGAGTTCAATGCTAGATATATTTGTGTGATGCAGTTCATGCCAACAAGTGTAATTGAGGACAGTATTAATCACGCATTCAACTTGCATTCTGTTCATTCGCCATGTGGTGCTTGTTGTGAGTGTGTATAGAGGTACACTGCATGGGAATGTTGGAGTGACAAGATTGCATGCATGGTTGGGGTGCACTGCGCTCTGGGTTTTGGGGGTGTATTCATGCCTACTCTAACTCTACGTAGCTGTCCTATGACAATAGATGTCTATCCCCTGCCCATCTCATTCATGCACTGCACGTGCAGGGTCGTCTAGGCAGCACTACGGTTCAATGGATGTAGACCTCAATTATGGGTGTATGCAGTACCTCACACACATTTCTTCGCATTCATTCACTTAGGGTCTGCATGTGTGGTACTTTCAGCTGCATGCATTCGGGGGTGGGACTCACCTGCAGTTGGGTCAATGCCAGTGCCTGCCTCCACTCCACCAATGCCCTCGATGGTGCCAACATCTATCAGGGCTGTCATTTTCTCCTCCCAAGGTGTGAGTTTGGGTGGGGGTGGTGGTGGGCCTCCTCCAGTGGCCCTACTTGCACTCTGGTGCTGTGACAGAATGCCACAGACTCGCACGCGCAGGTTGTTCAGGCGCTTGCGGCAATCCTCCCCATCCCGGGGCACGCGCCCCACAGCACTGACCCTTTGGCTGATTGATCGCCAAATTTGTGCTCTGCGCTGGCCACTTGTTTTGTGCTGCTGCAGCTCCTCGTGGTGTATCTCGGCCTCCTCGACCAGTACAGTTAGCTCCTGGTCACTTTCGCACCCTATCCAGTGCGCTCCTAAATCAAGTTCTGGAGTTGGATGGCGTGGATGGCTTCCACGGGCTGTGATATCCGATGGATTGTGATTTCCAAGATGGCCGCCACTTTATTTCCTGTTCCGGCGGTGACGCATTTCCCGCGCGCTATGAGCGCGATATGGCAGTAGCGTACGGTGCGCCGGATTTAAAAGTTTGCGCTATTCGCGATACCGCGATGGACCGGGGCGCGTGCACGATAACTTGTGACCTGGCGGATTATCCGCCGGGGGCCTTGGCATTAGCGCTATTTACGTCCGGCGGATAATCTGCCGCATTACTGCCGAAGTCGTGATGAGGCCCAAAATGCAACCCTTGAAGAATACCTTCAGTGTTTCTGTAATAGGGAACAAGATAATTGGGCATCTCTGCTACCGATGGCAGAGTTCACCTATAACAACACTGTACATACAGCCATCGGAATGAGTCCTTTTCAGTGTACCTTTGGGTATCATCCACATTTTCTGGAAGTACTAAGGCTCCTGCAGTTGATGAGGTTGTTTCCAGAATCCAACAAATTCATCAATCTGCTCTGCAGACGTTGGAGGAAAGCCGAAAGAATTATAAGAAATACGCCGATGCCAAGAGAAGACCAAATCCGCAATGGGGTCCTGGTTCGATGGTTTGGTTATCCACCAGGTACTTACCTCGCTGGACACGAATGGGCAAATTCTCTCCAAGATACATCAGTCCATACAGGATAGAGACTGTCATTAATCCTGTCGTCTACAAGTTAAAGCTGCCACCTCGACTCAAGAGAATACACCCGGTCTTTCATACTTCCTTACTAAAGGCACACGTGGAAGATCCATTTCATAGGAGTATCAAAAAGACGAGTGTAGCGGATCCCAAAGAACCCAAGGAGTATGAGGTAGCCAGACTGGTGGATTCTCGTTATCGACGAGGAACTTTACAGTATTTGGTACACTGGAAGGGATATCCCAGATCAGAGAGAACCTGGGAGTCCAAGTCACATATTTGTGCACCAAGGCTTGTTCAGAAGTTCCACAGATTGAACCTGAGTAAACCAGGTGGACCCAGACATAGAATGGGGCATACTGTAATGCACCAGCCGTGGAAGGTCTGGTACCAATGGAAGCACACCTAATATGGAGACTAGGAACCTCTCTTAGCAGTCTATGCTTCATCCAAGATGGCCGCCAGCACGTATTTACATGTGACGCACCCGTGCTCCGATGCGTTGTATCGAAAGACTTTCGTATTGTTCCAGCGCTGTTTAATGAGCTCCTTTTTCTGAGTTGTATTTCTTCCCCAAACTAGTGTCCTATATCTTTTCTCCGACTTTCTTTTCACTGCGGTTTACATGCTTTGTAGGTTACTATTTTTGAGGTTGTATCTCTGATAAGCATACCTAGAGGTAAGCCCTTCTACTCCTCAGTCTCTGTTCTTTTTCTTGTTTACCGTTACTTTCGTTTGTTTACATATAACCTTGTTTCCGACTCTTTCCTTCATCTACTTTCATTTATTTCCTATTCTGATCTGTTTTGCCTTATTCTTTCCAGACGAGCCCTCTTATCGGCTTGTTTCAGTCTATGCGCCGTGCCTTGGCGTTTCCCGACCTTCCGGTCTTGCTTTCCCAGTGCACCTTGTGTGATTTACCTTCATACTCCTGCTTCCAGCTGATTGAGCACCTCCCCTTCCTGTGGCGTTTGCCACTTGTTCTATTCGAACTTCAGAGACAGTGTATTCTGTTTACTCTACCTGCCCTCTTCAGTATGTACCGTCCATTGCTGCAACAACTGTGGGAAAACTGACTTAATGGACTTTCCGCTTCTGTCTACCGGAACCATGCTACACTGAACAACTGGTCGGATTTGTATCTACTCTCCAACCTACAAGGAAGGATCCTACCTACACAGGGTTTTTCAGCCTTATGGCTTTTTCCCTGGAATTGGGGGCTGACTCTTGGGAGGCTCCTGCGGCTTGGTTGTCATCCGGTCACTGTGGCCTGTGGGGAGTCACGTCCATATTTGCATCAAAGGAAGAGTAAGGAGTCCAGAAGAGCTAGAAGGGAAAAGAAGATGGATCCCCAAGAAGACTCCATCGAAGACTCACGTGAGGAGGAGTTGGTGGAAAGGGGAACTAAGGTTGCAAGTTTTGACAGATATCCTCTGATGCATTTAGCGTGGGGATCACCAGTGGCAAGATGGCCTCCACCGTGATGTTAGGTTTGTTCCTTGTCTGGCATGGGGGTACTAGGTTTAGTTAAGTTTTTTGAGGGTTTATTCGGGGGGGATGATAGAAGAAAGTGATCTGTCCAAGATTGGGGAGTGTTTGCAGTAACTAAGGTGTCGCAATTAAGGTTGGCTATCCAATCAAGGGTCCTGCCTGTGTTGTGGTTAGGTTGGGTAACTTTCAGGTTAAATCCTTGTTCTGTTATTGTGTTGGCAATTATTAGTGCTTGGGGGTCATCAGGGTCATTCAGTCCCAGAGTGAAATCACTCAGTACTAGGATTTGGGATGATGTTTTGACATTGTCTGTCATTTAGCATCAGATCCTCCTCGAAGGTGTCCATGGGCCCGGGGGGTCTAAATACCAGCTGGATTGTTCTGGTATGAGAGTTATCAGTTGGTATTTTGGTAATCAATAGTTCCCAAGATGAGAGTTTATGTGAGGTGGCTAGTCTAAGGTCAAGGTTTGATTTGGCTATGATGGAGATTCCGCCGCCTCTGGCATCTACTCTTTCTTTGTGTAATTGTCTGGCACAGCAAGTAGGATTGATGGTCCTGCTGCTGCATGCAGCCAGGATTCTGTGATGGCCAGGAAGTCTAGGTTATCGGCAGTGATCTATTGCATGTGTTACCAGCAATCTGGAATTGATTAACCCACCCTTAATAGTCTGTTTGCTGATTTGAGATTGAATGGTGATTTGTTTATGTTGTTTTGGTGACTTATTATGGTTGGTATTATTTTTGATGTGACTTTCCTGGGTGTCATGGTGCCTTTTCTGGGGATATCTAATGACGCCTTTTGTCACCCAAACAGTATTTTTACTCTGTCTCATTTCTTCTTGAGCAGGCGATCAGTGTTAAAAGCCCGGATGATGGACGGAGGTCCGTAATGCATTGGCTGATATTATGTGACACTGATGAGTCAGGAATAAATAACAATACTTGGAAAAATCAGAAATCAAACAAGGAATTGTGAATTCATGATTTGAAAACACATTGAATGTATAAAAGGGAATTAATTGGATTAAACATTGAATTAAACCCTGGAAGGGGTTTTCAGAGTGAGCTCACCCAGGAACGGAAGTTGTCCGTCCCTTCTTTTTGGACATATTAATAAAACTACATAATTCAATATCTCTGTCATATTACTAGCTTCTGGAACATGAAGGATGTCCATGAATTAAGAATTGCATTGAGATTCTGAATATATTGCACCAAGCTATGGTGCAGACCCATAAAATGAATTATAAAAGGGAGGTACTTTTTATTCCAATTTGATCATAATTCTGGAGAGTAGAAGAGTAATACCTTCCCTTGTCACATGACAAGATACAGTAGACCAATTACAATAAAGAGGAGGATTTTTGGCAGTGTCAGTATCAGAAGAGATATGCACTACCCAATCAGAAATTGCTGCATCAAACCCTAATGTGGACTGATGGAAGGCTATATTCTCAAGAGGGTTGTAAAGGTGATCCGGTAGCAACCCAAACATCAGCAGTATAACATTAAAACATGTAGGATAAATATATATATATCTATATTTTCAATGAAAACAATTTGTTAAAGTGGCGTTATGTTTATAAATAAAACTGAAAAACCTCAGATATTCGCCAGTTATGGTAAGCTAAGCAGCCATAACTCACGCCACCACCGTGCACTGCTAAGACTAACACCCAAGACATCAAAGATGACATCACAAATGTCATTGATGACATCACTGATGACATCACATGTGACAATCATTTTGATGAAAAATCCTTACAAGGGTTTGTGTTTATAATGTTGGTAACCAGATGTCAGGAATGATTGGGAGACCTATCATGAACTACTTCATCTATTAAATAATGTACTTATCTAAACAACATTATATTGGAGTGTTGTTGTTAATACAGGAACCTAATCATACATAAATATAGGCATTGGCTGCAGCATGCACCATAGAAGTACAATATTGTAATTTTAAAATCATAACGTCCCTTTAAAAAAGGTTTGTCAGTGAATTTTATAGGTTTATTTAGTGCAACTTCACCATCATTTTTCTTTTTCACAAAATGTCTTCAGTGAATTTCATGGGTTTTTACCAGTGCATGTTATTTTCCTACAACTTATTAATATCGTACTACCGCAATATAGCAATATTTCTGCCCAATTTACCTTAAAACTCTGCCATGTCCAGTGGTCGAAGTGAGCGGGAGCAGTCTGGAGCGGTGCTCCTGTACTTTTTTTAATTACCTTTTACTGCTCCTATACTTTTAATTTAAAAAGAAACATTTCCGGAATGGTTTGGTTTTAAAATAAAAGTTTAGGAAAAAGTTGAAACTTGCACTTTCAGTGCACTGCACTGAACATTCCCTTAAACAGCAGATGCAAGTGTTTGGGGGGTGTAGTGTGTGTGGGAGGGGACTAGGTGATGGGGTTTGTGGGGAGTGGGTGCAGGCCAGCAGGGAGCATAGATCCACTACTTCTTTTCGTACACTTCGACCGCTAGCAATTTACTGAG
Source organism: Ambystoma mexicanum (assembly GCF_040938575.1). NCBI lineage: Eukaryota > Metazoa > Chordata > Amphibia > Caudata > Ambystomatidae > Ambystoma > Ambystoma mexicanum. Next base: position 263,372,392 of record NC_090935.1, on the reverse strand, counting down.
CATAATTTTTAACACTTCTATACACTTTTTGCAACTTTCTCCACTGTTTTTGCATCCATCAATGTCTGCGAATGTCTGACGCCATCGGGGACCTTCCGGACAGTGCAGGTGACCATGCGCTCGCGTGTGCCATGGTGATGTGTCCACGAACGCATCCGCCCTTCGCATTCGGGTCCTGTGCTTCGAGGACAGTTCAGAACTGCATTTTCTACTGATCTAGGAACTTACAAGCTCAAAATGTACCCTTGCACAGTTCCCACACCTATACTTACTCATGATCCATTAACAAACTAGTACAAAGCACATACTTGGAAGAATATTTACACAACTGCTATTCATCTTAAAAATGGCATCATATTTTGCCATCCCTCCTCTCCATGACCCACCACCAGCACCAGCTGGTGGACCTACATAACAAAAAAAGTGCAGTACTTCCAAAGACAATGAAGAGGACCAAGAAGGTGAGGCAGAGGAAGTGCATACCTCTAGCACCCAGAGAGAATCATGGGTGTGGAAGTTCCTTACCACTGTTGGGAATGTACCAAAGGCTAAAGCTACCAAAGTGAAATGAACTGAGTATTGTACTCAGTCACAGGCTGCCTGGAGACTACTCCTACGAGACCACCTCCTTGCGCCATCACAGCAAATACAACTGCTGTGATGCTCTCAGAAAGGTTGTCCCTTTCTTAGTAATTAGTAGGCTGTCTTCCTCCACCTCATCCACCTCAACCAATAGTGTAACCACACAGCCTACTCTGTGGGACACAGAATCCCACCAGCTACCTTGCACGTAATAAAAGAGGATGTTGATCCATATCTTTCGGATTAAAAGTCCTCTGTATAAACTGCAAAACACAAGTCAGCAAGGCGAAGCAATATTGAAGTGCTTTTGATGATACAATCAAGGAGCATGATAAACACTGCCCCCTACCATAGAAGTAACACACGCACAACATCTACGCCTGTCCACCTGCCCTCCATTGGTGTCTCTTCCCTCATTTCCCTCTGTGTTACATGAAGAGGGGATGGGCGATGTGTCTGGAAATACTTGTATTTTTGAAAAGTCCAGCACTCTCTCATCTCACAGTGTCTGCTTGCACACATTGCGGGGCGTTGAGAGCCAGACAGCTGTCTGCTAAATAAAGTGTACTTTTACCTTAGTACTCGTGACTGGCATATTTCTATTATGTTGGTATTAAGCCTCGATATTCCTTTAATCTTTCACCCTCATTTCCCTCCCCACCTTAAGTTGTAACCTCTCCTGCAAAAAAGAAATGCATCAAAAAACAACAAAAGAACTATTCCTTTATCTTTCACAGTTAAAAAAATAGAACTAAATATCTTATAGACTCCATCTACTTTACATTTCTCATTAAAGTACATAGACTCAATAAGGTTTTCCAACATTACCATTAGCATTTTGTGTTATGCTAATGAAATAATGTGGCGTTCATCCCCTGTTCCAAGGACTGAAACGGGGGGCAACGGCCCGGCAGACCAAGTTATTGGCCCAAACGAAGCGAGTTCGAATAATGAGGGCTCCAGACCGTTATCCCGCATTCCAGCCCCTGCAATGGGGGATGAAGGCTATTAGCACCCTGGGTTCCCAAAGCTGGAACCTGGGGTAATAAAAAAAAAGATGTTTCTTCCTACACCGGGACACCTTTGGCGTCCCACTCTAGGAAAGAAAATTCTTTTCCAAGATGGCCCCCATTGAAACGAAAGGCGGTGCTCTGTACAGAGCCCCTCTTCCCTTCCAATGGCAGACTGCAGAAGGCAAAGAGAGAGCCCTATGACCATATTACCACAATCCCATTTGTTTCCCTTTCAAACTTATCACACTTTCGAACAACTTTACCACATAGCCGGTCCCAGGTGGACATGACCACTTTAACCCCATTTGTCGTCCCACGTGGTCATGGCCAATCGCCTTATTGTCCGGGTCATGACCTTATGCCATGACCTGAACAATCTGGCCACTGCCCATGGCCACAAGATATAGCTCAGTCACCAAAGGTATCTCACTATTTTTGTACCCACATTATGACACTTGTCAAAATGTAAAAAACAGGCACATTTGCAAAACCATGTTTTAAGGTTGTTGCCAATGCGCCTTATACTAGTTTGCTGGAAATCCGGCCATGTTTAATTTTTTCAAAATGTTCAAAATGTATTTACATACAATAGTCTTATAATTTACCCCCACTTGCCAAAATCCATTCAAACTTTACACAAACATTCAAGCTTGGATATATAATCTTTCTGAAAAGTTTTGTCCACATTGTCATACGGCACCAAAGTTATAAGCCATGTAAAAATGTTGAGACCCCCCCTTTAATTTGGCCCCCTCTTGACAAAATCCTACCAAACTTTACATCTAAATTCTTTTTGCAAACTCTTGTGTAGATTTGTCAAATGGCACAACATTTATAAGCCTTTACAATATGTTGGGACCCTCCCTCTAATTTTGTTCCCTCTTGACAAAACAGCTCCACACTTTCCACAACCATTCAGAATCAGCTCTATACTAAAATTCCAGAATGTCATGCAGTTTGATTGAGTGGCACCAAAGTGATAAGCCATCCAAAAACGGTTTCACCAACCCTGTAATGCAGAAATATGCATAGATGTCCCCAAACATCTGAAGTGTTCATGAACTTTGGGGATTAAAAACGCCTGGTTTTGGAGTCATACAGCCATTTCCCATCCCATCCTCATCACCCCTTACCTCCTCAGAGATTGTTTGATAAGTTTGACAGGTGCAATGTTGTGTATTTTAATATGTTTTTACTGCGTTGTTCCCGGACAACTGCGGCTGTCCGTGAATCCAATATGTCGGGCATTTCCAAAAATCGGACACACTTCACGCTTTTCACCATCCCAGTAGTGGGCGCGTCCGATGTCCGCGAACATCAGGTCGCTCTCTGGGCTAATCGGATGCCCGTCCGTGGACCGATCAGCAAAGTGAGTCTGCGGACCAAACCCAGATATCACTAATTTGTTTTACCTACTTTTGGGTCGTTTTAAAGAAAATTACTGGACACATGAACACCAAATTTACAAAATCACGCTTTCGGGACCAATCCGCCCCACCTGCCGCAAATTTGGCGAAAATCCATCGGTTTGGGCTGTAGACATGAGAAAAATATTTTTTCCATGCGTCTATTGAAAAAACTGAACATTTGGGACCCCCCCTACAACTTTTCCCCCATTCATGAAACCTCACCAAACTTGCCAGAAAAATTGAGACAGGGCCATGCACTTATTTTGCAACGTTTGGAAGGGCAAAGTTATAAGCCACCCAAAAAGAGTTCTTCTGCTCTTCCTATGGGTGTAGCAACTTAATCATAACTACAGGGTCTCTACCGCAGGCCATGTAATAGATATATATATATATATATATATATATATATATATATATATATATATATATATATATGTATATATACAAGAAAGCGGGCAGAAGAACATGTTCTCTGCCTGCAAGAGATGGTGGCACTGCAAATGAAGTACACTAACTCCCACAGGCTTCATTTCAATCCTTTAATGTGATAATTGTGGACATCCAGGTCAGCAAAAATCAATCTGTTTCACCCTAACGGGCTTCGCCAGACTCATTATTATTATATTTTTTTTCATTTGCAAACACCTACATTCTGAGGCACTGGGGCGCTGTTGCAGGCCAGTTACATTTATCCACAGGCTTGAGTCATGAGAGTAAATCAGCAATCAATGGGAAAAGACGTGGATTGCATGCAGGGCATTGTCTAGGTAGGAGATAGATTAGGCATAGAGACAGGTTTTTAGTGCCTTTTGAAAGACCCAGTAAGAGTTCTCTGCTCTTTCATCTGCTGGAATGGTGTTGCAGTAGTTTGCTGCGACTGTGGGGAAGCTTATCCCCACTCTTGCAATGGCTAGTTTGTGGGCATGTATGGATCTTATTGGCATGTTGGATTTAGCTCTTTCAATTTTCTGGGACAGGTATTGTGGGGCAGTCTTACTCAGGCAGACTTGAAGATAATCATTTCCCTGATCTGCAATAGCACTGACTTGTTTGTTGAGGGATAGGGAGGCATCCAGGTGTACACCTCAGGTCTTTACTGCATCTGAGACAGGGATCTGTATTCCGTCTATCAGGAATGATGTGAATTGCAGGCTGAGTTTCTTTAGCACTGCCGGAGTGCCTACCAATAGAATCTCTGTCTTGTAACTTTTTAAGCATAGGAAGTTGGTTGCCATCCACGACTGTATTGTAGAGTAAACTCTGTTGAGCATAAGTGATTCTGCGTCGTAAGAGCCTTTCAGCGGAAGGAGTATTGGGTATCGTCTGCATAATTTGTGTAAGATATGCCGAGGTCATCCAGAAGATCAAATAAGGGTTTGGTGAAAATGTTGTATAGGGATGGATGTACAGAGGAGCCTTGTCAGTGTCTGAGATGACTTTCATGGACCTGCCTTCTAGGAAGGAGGCAATCCATAGTGAGGTTTCCTTGGAGAAAATGGTTGCAGCTGTGAGGAGATGGCATAGCGTTTTTCAGTCTACTAGGAAAAATGCGGCCAATAAGTCTAGTAGGAGGAGGATTGCCAGTTTGCTCTCATGCCTGAAAGAGTCCATTCTAATCTTAAAATCTAGTAGTCCGGGCTCAGTGCCATGACCCGGGCAGAACCCTGATTGCGGCATACCTAATATGTGATTGGATTCTAGGTAGTGTTGGATCTGGTTGTAGGCTGCTCAGTCTAGGATCTTTAGAAAGAATGGTAGGTGGTAATAGGATGGTAGATTCTTTGAGTTTTGTAGGATGAGTGTTCGTGGCGAATGAGGAATTAATGAATATTGTAATAAAGGGAACTATGGCTGCCGATCAATCTTTTATGATTAACGCTGGGCATTTGTCTCCTTTGCATTTGGTTGGTTTTAGTTTTTTTAGGGTATTGGCTGTTTCCAGCTCTGTGACTTCTCTAAAGAGGAAGGAGGGTGCAGTGTCTGACGTAGTGGTGGTGGGGAGTTGAAGGGGTTGGTCTTGACCTGTTTGTCTTCAATTTTCTTCTGAAGTAGGTAGATTTTAGATCACCTAGAGTTCTGTATGTTAGGACACCATGTTTCATCTTTATTGATTGGTGAGGGTTGTGATGCTGGGTTCTCAAGTTCTCTAATTATTATATTCTATTGCAGTCCTGTTGAAGGCCACTTTGCAGTGTTCTGTGTTTTTTTTTTCTCCAGATAGCTTTGGCTTGTCTTTTCTGGGAGCAAAGTTCTTGGAGATCAGGGGTGAACGAAGGGTTGCAGTGGTCTGTGAGTTTTGTTTTTCTGGGAAGGAGTGGGCTACTGAGTCCATGGCTTTGGTTAAGTTGCTTGTGTGGATCTCAGCAATGTTATGGGGGTTGTTTTAGACGAGGTTTCCGAGATCCAGCGGCTTGAGGGTGGGGGAGATCGATTCTTTGAATATTTTTGTTGAGCTTCTGGGGGGTGGGTGGAGCTTGTTTGAAAAAGGGGAAGGTAAATGTCAGGACTTGATGGCCCGACCCTGGGCAATGATTGTTGGAGGTGATGGAGATTTGGCTGTTAAGGTCTGCTATCCAGTCCATGGTTCTACCTTTGATGTGTGTGGGGGATGTGACACAGTGTTTGAAGCCTAAATCCGAGAGTGTGCTAGCGACGCTTGCCGCTGTGTGGTCTGATTGGTCATGGAGGCCTAGGTTGAAGTCTCCTAGTAGTAACACTCTAGATGTGGGATTGATGTTTTCCCCAGTGGTGTGGGTGAGGTTTTCTTCGGAGGCAGGAGAAGAGGCTGGCTGGCCGTATAGGATGTGAATGGTAAGGGAGTCAGTGGGTGCGGTTTAACTGAGAGGCGTTTACAGTGGCCTTCTGTTGAGGAGCTGCACAGTCTTATCTGGAGGGAGTCCTTGTGGATGAGTGCTACCGCTCCCCCTCGCAAATCTGTTCTTTCACATGTGAGTTTAGCAAAACCTTCTGGAGGTGCTAAGGACAGCGCAGGGCCAGAAGCTTGGTGGAGCGAAAGTTTCAGTAATAGCCAGTAGGTCTAGTTTCAATGTTGTGATTAAGTCATTAAAGTCCAGTGCATCTGCGGACAGGGACCTGGCATTGATAAAGGCTCTGTTTACTGTGGGGTGCTGTTGAGTTTCTGGGGTGGGTGTGGGTTGTGTCTTAGGGCTGGGCGTTTTGGTCTTTAACCCTTGGTGTTTGCTAGTGATGTTGGTGCTGGCAGTCTCTTTATTGATTATGTTCAGAAGAGAGGCGGTCTGGAGTAGAGGGTGCCTGGAGTTATGGCTGGCAGGTGTCTTGTAGCTGGTTGTGTATTCCTTGATATATTGTTTATGCAATTTTGTAGATGTGTGGCTGGGTTGAGATCTTACGTTGAGATTATCATGGCTCCTCGCCGTGGGCGCTGAGAGGTGGAAGGGGATATCTCTGGTGGTTCTTGTGCCAAGCCTATTGTTCCTTTTTTGGACTGGTAGTTATACATATAATAGATGCTATAATTAAACACAGCATCTACAAGCAATAACGAAATAGAAAAGAACACCACAATGGGCCTCATTACGACCCTGGCGCTAAGTGAAAAACGATGGCGGTAAATGGTTACCACCATCGTTTTCCGCCAGGTCCGATCATGACCCGTGACCGTTAACTACGATGCCATTAGTGGCATCGTAGTTATCGCTGCCGCTAACTGCGCTAAGGGTGCACGCACGCGACCGGCCACACCGTACTTAGCGCCATGGCGGAAAGGTACGCAAATGCCGACCCAAGCGGACATGCACCTAACGCCATCACCCAGCCCGTTAAGTACCTTACCACCATGGTGCTAATAACGCCATCGCGAACCAACCGTAAAGGGCCATGTTAAGTGAATGCAGCTGCCACAGGTGGACAGAAACAGCACAGGTGAAGGCAATACAGACTCAGGAAGTACAAAAAGAGCACACCCCACCCCTTCCCACACCCAGTCACACTCCACAATGATACCAATACGACTAGCAATGTTGGGGCTGGAGGACCTGATAGCAATGCATGTGCTACAACAGCAACAACAACAAAAGGGAGCACAGAGGAGACGCAGGAGGAGAATGAGGGCAAGGCAGGCCCAGCAAGCCCCACCAGCACAGCCAGTGCCACCACGCAGGCAGCCCCCAATCCCACGCATCAGAGCCAATCCATTCAACCTCACTGCTGAGCAGACCCACACCCTGTACCGTTTGGACCGGGACACCATCACCGCCATCGTAGACATGACACAAAACGACATCGTCAGCATGATAGAAACTCCAACCGCCACCCCCCCCCTACTGAAGGTAGTGTCTGTACTCCACTTCCTGGCCACAGGCACCTACCAGCACACAGTGGGGCACCTGCATGGCATTTCACAACCATTATTCTCACGAACACTCATCCAAGTGCTCGATGCCCTCCTCAAGCACACAGACAACCACATCTCATTACCACGGACTGGCCAGGAGATTGCAAACACCAAAGTGGGTTTCCATGCACTAGCCGGCATACCCGGTTGCATTGGTGCCATCGACTGCACCCATGTGGAATTGTTGGTTCCACGTGCCATGGAGGTACCGTACCGCAACCGGAAACAGTTCCACTCAATCAATGTGCAAATGGTCTGTGACTCCAACAAGATCATCACACATTGTTGTGCCCGATTCCCCGGATCAACCCATGATTCTATGGTCCTGAGGAACTCCACAATACCACGCTACATGGAGCGACATGCAGGGCCAAGATCCTGGTTACTCGGTGAGTCCAATGTCATGGAAGTGGGCAGGTGAATGACGTACCGATGCATACTCCACCTGGCTGAAAGGGGGGGGATGCCTACGCCACCTGGCTGAAAGGGGGGGGATGCATACGCCACCTGGCTGAAAGGGGGGGTGGGTGATGCATACTCCACCTGGCTGAAAGGGGGGGGGTGATGCATACTCCACCTGGCTGAAAGGGAGGGATGATGCATACGCCACCTGGCTGAAAGGGGGGGGGATGATGCATACTCCACCTGGCTGAAAGGGAGGGGATGCATACGCCACCTGGCTGAAAGGGGGGGGTGATGCATACTCCACCTGGCTGAAAGGGGGGGGTGATGCATACTCCACCTGGCTGAAAGGGTGGGGGCGATGCATACGCCACCTGGCTGAAAGGGGGGGATGCATATGCCACCTGGCTGTGAGTAACACAGAGAATGGAGACAGAGGATGGGAACTCACAATGCACACAACCCCTCTGCATACATTGGGTGATGGCATGCAAAACAGGCCATGGGAGCCATGAGTATATACTGGTTGCATTGTGTGAATCAATTAGTGCATGTAGAAGTGAGCCAAAGTAACAGTTGGATGCAAGCCATGGTGGAACATCATGTTCTTGATCAGACAACATGACTGACACATACATTCTCGCCTACATACAGGTGATGCAGGCTATCCCCTGAAGAGGTGGCTCCTTACACCAGTCCGGAACCCGCAGAACCAGCACGAGGAGGACTTCAACCGTGCACATACACGTACTCGTGTGGTCATAGAGCAGACATTCGGCCTATTGAAGGCACAGTTTCGAAGCCTCAGCAGGTCTGGTGGGGCACTCCTGTATGGCCATGAGAAGGTGGCAAAGATCGTCATGGCATGTGTCATGCTACACAATATGTGCGTCAGACGGAATGTGCCCCTGCCCCCTGACGCAGAACTGCAACCACCTGACGATGAGGATGAGGAGGGTGCAGATGGGGTGGCACCCCATGGAGGAGGCGATGCACAGGAGGGGTGTGCAATGCGCCAAAGTATCATCGACCACTGCTTCTAGCACACACGGCTGGTGTGTATCACATGGTGACTGCACTTGTGGCACTGTGTGGTTCTGGGACATGCACACTGTGGACTGTACACCAATAAAGCACACATACGCAATGAAAATGTCCACACATTTCTTTTTCGGAAAGAAAAAAGTGTATTAAAACTATGAAACGTTGTGACACTCCCCCTCCCACCTCCCCCCTGCACACCCCCTCCCACCTCCCCCCTGCACACCCCAACACACCCCCTCCCACCTCCCCCCTGCACACCCCAACACACTCCCATGTAGGTGTCAACAGATGCCTGTGACAGTGGCCACAGGCTGTTACAAGCCCCCTCTCCCGGCCCCTGGGGCACCCCTGGCTGTGGAGCGCAGGTTACGTCCGGAACGTCGCACGGGGCTGCTCTGTGCAGAACTGGCAGTGGAGGATGTCCCTGCCTGCCCCCGTGCATGCACGTCCTGTAGGGTGTGGGTGAGCTCAGTGAGCGCACGACGCAAACCGGCAAGTTCAGCACAGATGTCCCTCAGGGTGGCAGTGCTCTGCGCTACTTCGGCCCTTAGGGTCTCCGTGGCCTGTTCAATGGTTGCCCTAGCCCCCACACATTCCGCGGCATGCTCAGTCAGCATCGTGGACAGTTGTTGCTGCCGTTCTGTGATGTCCTCGAGGGACTGCTGCCCCTGCTGGCCCATGGCCAGTGCTGGTGGTGTGATGGAGGGGCTGCTCCCCTCCTGTGGAGTGAGGACTGGGCATGGGGTGGAAGGCCACTCCTCTACCTCTGTGTGCCCCTGTGTGTGATCCTCATGGGGGCTGGCGTCTGAGAAACAGGGGGAATGTAGTAGGTCAGTGGGGCTTCTGACCTCGTGCTCCATGTCTGAGTCTGAACATGCAGCTATTGCAGCTGTCTCACCGATGTTGCTGCTGGCCGCTGACCCGGTGCCTTCTGTGGCAGGCAATGTCGGTAGAGGTGGAGCAGCTGCTGCTGGCCTGCTGCCTACAGGGGTGCTTGCCGGTGGGACGTCCGGTATGCTCGCAGTGGGTCCTGCTTGTTGTGGGGTCTGCCTCACTGCAGCTGAGGTTGAGGGTGCGGGGACGGTATTGATGGCCTTCTTGGCTCTCTTCGTCGCAGGGGTGTCCTGGTCCTCGGGGTGTGAATCTGTGCCTGTGGTGGAGCAAAGGAGGGAGGGCGTTATTGATGGGTCTGCCGACTTTGGAATGACAATGATTGACATTATTCTGGTCAGTAGATGAGGCAGATTTCAGGCAGGGCCATGCAGGTTGTCTCCTTTTAGTGTGGAATGTGGATGCAGGTATGCGGGTGCCAGCAGTGTATACAGGGTGGTGCTCGCATGTGGCTATGGGCAGTGTTGAAATGTGTTGCATTTACACTGTAGGGCAACCTTGTGCTACACATGAATGGACTGCAGTGACTATGGCATGTCTTGTTTGAGGCACCTACCTTCACCGCCTGATGTCGGAGCTCCCCTTTCCATCCCTCCGACGCCTTCAATGGATTCCATGCCAATCGTGGTTGCACAGATCTCCTCCCACGGTTGGAGTTTTAGTGGGGATTCCGACCCTCCAGCGGTACCCAGGGCAAGGTTGCGGTTTGCAGAGATGACGGCTCTGACCCGTATGCGTAGGTCATCCAGCGCTTCCTGCACTGCTGTGGGGTGCGGGGTACGGTCCCCACTGCGCTGACGCGCTCGGCCACCAGGGCCCAGATGGCCTTCTTCTTCGCTATCGCTGTCCTGGTCATTTCCGGGGAGAAAACGACACCTGCGTTGTCTTGCAGGGTCTCCGCAAGCATGCAGAGTTCCTCCCGGCTGAATCTCTCGTGGCGCTGGCGGTCACATGCCTTCTTTACAACTTTAGGCATTTTCGGGTACTTGGATGGGTGGGTGATTGGTTGGGACAGGTGTCAGGGTTGGATCTGGTATTGTTCGGTAGGATGGCAATGGATTGTGTTTTTAAAGATGGCCGACGTGCTGTTTCCCGTTCCGGCGCGATTACGCTATTTCCGGTCCTGCTTTTTACGGCCACCGCAAATTACGGTGGCCGCTACTTACGGTGGCGGAAGTGCACCTTGCTCGCTTTACGATGCCGGTAGGGGCCTTTTCCGCCATGGCGTTAATTGCATTACCGCCATGGCGTAATGCTCGTGCGCGATGGGTCGTAATGTGGCGCTCTTTACGCCATCGGCCCACGGCGTAAACGCTCATTACGCCATGGCGGTAATGACGGAAGATTACCGCCTGGGTCGTAATGAGGCCCAATATCCACACCTGAGGGGAAGGAAAGAAGATAGAATATACAAAGATATCAAGATGAACCACTCTGGGTAGTGAATCAGATGTGAACTCAAGTAATAACCCCTAATGTTCCAAAACTGATATGTTCTTGATTGCTAAAAGTGATACACATGACCTAACCAATCTCTAAAGCCCAAAGGGGCACTTATCAGCAAATAATACCTTCTGCAGTGTTTGGCAGTTTGGGGGCATCGAACCACGCTTCTCCACTAGAGAACACAGGCACACAGAGGAAATGCTACTAAAGGAGCTGCCCTTTTTATCAACCCTTTGCCGCAGGGTGATGCCCTAGGGGCTGTGCTAATGAGTAGGTAGGCGTTCAATGGAAGGTGGGGTAGGGATAAGGGGAGGGAAACACAGGCCAACAAGGAAGCAGGCAGCGGAGGGGGAGAAAAGGTGCAGGAGCATGGCAAAGAAAGAAAGCAAGAAAACACATAGTAATGAAAGAGGCTGAAAGGGGGCTCAGGGGACAAGAGGAGAAGGGGTCCCACTCACTTGTACTCTGTGTTGGAAATGGAGTGCAGGGGAGCAAAACAGATGGAAAAACCACTGTGGTGAGGTAGGCAGATAATTGGGGATCGGGGGAGAGCTAAGGTGATGGAAACGCAGGCCAACAACAAAGCGGGCAGAGGATTAGTGAAAGAGTGCAGGAGCACAGCAAAAAAGAAAGCAAGAAAACACATAGTAAGGAAAGAGGCTGAAAGGGCTCAGGAGACAAGAGGAGAATGGGGACCCACTCGCCTGCAGAGGAGGCAAACACAGGACAAGAAGGAAGTGGGCAAGGGAATGGGAGAAAGAGTGCAGTAGCACAGCAAAGAAAGAAAGCACATAAACATATAGTATGGATAGAGGCTTAAAGGAGTGTGGTCAGGGAACAAGAGGACAAGGGGTCCAACTCAACAGCACTCCGGGATGGAAATGGAATACAGGGGGGGCAAACAGATGGAAATCTCACCTTTGCGAGGTAGGTAGCCGATGGGGGTGGAGGAGGTCTAAGTGGAAGAGAACACAGGCCAACATGGAAGTGGTCAGGGGAGGGGCAGAAAAGGTGTACATGAAGATAGAAACTGAAACAAACACCCTTCTTTTGTTCATCCAGAACAGTAACTGAACCTGTCTTTTCCAACCAAGAAAGCATATTACTAAATATGAATGAATGCCATGACACATTTATACTTCATAATACAGTCACGCAACCCTAGGAGTGACCCAAAAAAGTCCTGATGCACGTCAAAACATAGCTATTTCTAATACAAAATAATTTATCTAGCAATCAGATAAAATAATGTCTCCTCATTTCTTTTTCAGGACCAATGGAGAAATTACCATATGCCAGTGGAAATGGGATAACTATGTCACAAACATTCACTGCATATCATCCTGCCACCTCTGATACAATTTAAATGCTACTCCACAGTGTCATGAACCCCCCAAAGCGACAGATGACTCACTGAAATCAAAGGAGGGTGACCGGCTGAGATGCCTTGCACTGGACCGGGCCGATATGAAAAATGGTGATGATCGCTGGAGCACAGTGAAATCGAGTTCATAGCCCGCAATTTGGACCCCCCACATAACCGGGGGCTTGTTTGAGGAGTGAGTGGAGCCGGCCATCTAACGAAGGGGGCCGACATTGGAGGCACAGACAGGATACTGTTGCTGGAGCATTGTGATCCTGTGAATTTAGGCCATGACTGGTGACTGCTAGGTGCTGACCACAGAGTGGCGGATGACCCCCCTTGCCGCGACTGAGCCCCTAGTAGCGTAGTTCACCCGAGGAGCAGCTGAGATTTGAGCTCTCTCTCTCTGGATCACGGGTGTCTCTGTGCCCGGGAAGCAGGCTGATGAGCTGTAGAAGGAGAGGCACAACAGAGATCTCCTGGATATGCACAAACCCCTCATGAGATTGGGACCAGGTCAAGGGAGCTGTAGTGCTGGAGGAGGCTGGCAGAGGTGACTCCATTAAAGGACTGGTCGCAGGCAAGGTCAGCCTGTGGGCTGAATGAGTCATCTGGCATTAGGGGGAAAAACCGGCTTGCTAGATCGAATGCAATCAGTGCATTGTGGAGTCAGGGAGTAGAATTTAGGTTAGAATTGTAGCTGAGAAGATAGTTGAGACAGAGTAATGATTTGGATACCCAATGCCGTGGACCTATGTTCCCACCGACATAACAAGGATACAATGTGGGCTGTGTCCGGTAGGATGCCTAGAGGGCTCTGAGACTTGCACGCCGGGTGTGATGGGAGGCATCAGGAAATACTGAGGTGGAAGTAGACCGGCAGCTATTGGAGTGCTGGATGGGTCACCACAGGTGTAGGCTTATGCAGAACTATGTCGAGGAGTGACCGATCAGGGCAAGAGGGGCCCATTTACACCACTGGGAATCTCTGCACCCACAGGACTTTCAAACATAGAGCTTCCAGTTTGGTGGTATTTATTTCACATAAATCAAAAGAAAGTGGTGACAGTGTCATGATGAGGCCACCTGGATCAGCCTGTTGTCCATGTTGCCTCTAACTCC